>NC_050093.1:5000-323899 GCF_009764565.3 Dermochelys coriacea
TGTCAGATGTGTTCTGTGTGCGTGTGTTGGTGTCGTGTGTCATCTGTGAGACGTGTTCTGTGTATGGTGTGTGTGTGTCTCATTTGTGTCTGTGTTGTTCTGTGTGTGAGACGTGTTTGTGTGTGTCACGTGTTCTGTGTGTGTGTGTGTGTAGGTGTCAGACGTGTTTGTGTGTGTCAGGTTTTCTGCATGTGTGTGCTGTTGTGTGTGTGAGACACATTTGTGTGCGTTTGTCACATGTTCTGTGTGTGTCATTTTGTGTGTGTGAGACACATTTGTGTATGTGTTACATGTTCTGTGTGTCATTTTCTGTGTGTGAGGTGCATTTGTGTATATGTGATGTTGTCTGTGTGTGTGTGTCATGTTGCGTGTGTGAGATGTTTTATGTGTTCTGTGTGTGGGTGGGTGGCTGGGTGTCGTGTGTCATCTTGTGTGTGTGAGACGGATTTGTGTAGTGTTACGTGTTCTGTAGTGTGTGTGTTGGTGTCGTGTGTCGTCTTGTGTGTGTTGTCTTGGATGGCCACACAGGATAATGCACAAAGCACAAAGCATTTCCCTCACGGAGAAATAGAGACACTAGGTGGCCATGAAGGGTAATGCACCAACAACATCCCTCATGGACCAACAGTGACACTAAGTGGCCGCTCAGGATAATGCACAAAGCATTCCCCTCACGGAGCAACAATGAGACTTGGTGGTCACTCAGGGTAATGCGTGAGGTGTCGTGTGTGTGTGTTGTGTGTCGGTGTCATGTCTTGTATATGATGTTTTCTGTCTGTTGTGTGTCGTGTTGTGTGCGTGTGACGTGTCATGTGTCGTTTTGTGTGCGTGTGACTCATCGTATGTTGCGTGTGTGTGTATGAGATGTGTTTTTGTATGTGTGTGTCACATGTTCTGTCGTTGTCGTGGGTGTGAGATGTGTTTGTGTGTGTCACGTGTTCTGTGTGTGTGTTGGTCTCGTGTGTCAGACGTGTTTGTGTATATGTTATGTGTTGTGTGTGTTTGTCTTGTGTGTGTCAGACGTGTTTGTGTGTATGTTACGTGTTGTGTGTGTGTGTGTCGGTGTCATATGTTGTGTTGTGTGTGTGTGAAACGTGTTTGTGTATGTGTTACATGTTCTGTTTGTGTGTGTGTGTCTGTGTCGTATGTCATGTTTTGTGTGTGTGTGTCTTGTGTGGCTACACTGGGTAATGCACAAAGCAGAAAGCATTTCCCTCATGGAGCAACAATGACAATGGGTGGCCACTCAGGGTAATGCACCAACAATTTCCCTCACGGAGCAACGGTGACACCAGGTGGGCAATCCAGGTATTCCACGTATCATTTCCCTACTGGAGTAACAGTGACACTCGGTGGCCACTCAGGGTAGTGCACAACCAATTTCCCTCATGGAGCAACAGTGACACTGGGTGGTTAATCCAGGTATTGCACAAAGCATTCCCCTCACGGAGCAACAGTGAGACTTGGTGGTCACTCAGGGTAATGCAGAAAAAATTCCCCTCATGGAGTAAGAGTGACACTCCGTGTAATGTGTGAGGTGTCGTGTGTGTGTGTGTGTGTTGTGTGTCAGTGTCATGTGTTGTGTATGATGTTTTCTGTCTGTTGTGTGTCGTGTTGTGTGTGTGCGACGTGTCGTGTGTCGTGTTGTGTGCGTGTGACTCGTCGTATGTTGAGTGTGTGTGTATGAGATGTGTTTTTGTATGTGTGACGTTCTGTGTGTCGTGTTGTGTGTGTGTGAGATGTGTTGTGTGTTGTTTTGTGTGTGTGTTGTGTGTGGTCTTGAGTGTTGTGATGATGTGTGTGTATAGGTGTCGTGTGTTGGGTGTGCGTGATGTTTTGTGTGTCGTGTCATGTGTCGTGTATGATTTTGTGTGTCGTGTGCTGTTGTGTGTCTTATTCTGTGTGTGTGTGTCGCTGTCGTATGTGATTTTGTGTGTCAAGAGTGCCGTTGCCTGTCGTATTCTCTGTGAGTGTGTCAGTGTTCTGTGTATGTGTGTTGGTTATGTGTGTGTGGTTTTGTATGAGACATGTTTGTGCATGTGTTACGTGTTCTCTTTCTGTGTGTGTGTGTGTGTTGAGGTCGTGTGTCGTGTGCAAGACGCATTCTCTGCATGCGTGCATCAGTGTCGTATGTCATGTGTGCGATGTGTTCTGTGTGTGTGTCAGTGTCGTGTGTAAGACGTATTGTGTGTGTGTCAGTGTGATGTGTCGTGTGTCAAACATGTTCTGTGTGCGTATGTTGGTGTCGTGTGTCATCTGTGAGACGTGTTCTGTGTGTATCATCTTATGTGTGTGAGACTTGTTTGCATATGTATTCTGGGTTTTGTGTGTTTGTGTGTGCCGTGTTGTGCGTGTGTCATCTTGTGCATTTGAGATGTGTTTGTGTATGTGTAACAGGTTCTGTGTGTGCTTGTGGGTGTCATGTTGTGCGTGTGTGTCATGTTATGTGTGTGAGATGTCTTTGTGTGTGTCATGTGTTGTGCGTTAGACATGTTTGTGAGTCACGTGTTCTGTGTGTGTCACGTGTTCTGAGTGTGTGTTGTCTTCTATGTGAGAGACGCGTTTTTGTGTGTTATGTGTTCTGCGTGTCGTTTTGTGTGTGTGAGACGTGTTTGTGTGTGTTATGTGTTCTGCTTGTGTCATTTTGTGTATGTGAGCTGCGATAGTGTATGTGTTACATGTTCTGTCTGTGTGTCATTTAGTGTGTGTGAGGCACGTTTGTGTATATGTGACGTGTTCTCTGTGTGTGTGTGTGTGTTGTGAGTGTGAGACTTGTTACGTGTTCTCTGTGGGGGGGGTCGTGTGTCGTTTTGTTTGTGTGAGACATGTATGTGTCGTGTTACGAGTTCTGTTGTGAGTGTGTGTTGGTGTCGTCTGTCGTGGTGTGTGTGTGTGTCTTGTCTTGGATGGCCACACAGGTTAATGCACAAAGCATTTCCCTCATGGAGAAATAGAGACACTAGGTGGCGACGCAGGGTAATGCACCAACAATTTCCCTCATGGACCAACAGTGACACTTGGTGGCCACTCAGGGTAATGCACCAACAATTTCGCACACGGAGCAAGAGTGCGACTCCGTGGCCACTCAGGGTAATGCAGAAAAAATGCCCCTCATGGAGTAAGAGTGACACTCGGTGGCCACTCAGGGTAATGCGTGAGGTGTCGTCTGTGTGTGGTGTGTGTCTGTGTCATGTGTTGTGTATGATGTTTTGTGTCTGTTATGTATTGTCTTGTGTGCGTGACTCATCGTGAGTTGTGTGTGTGTATGAGAAGTGTGTGTCGTATTCTGTGTGTGTGAGACGTGTTGTGTGTCGTTTTGTATGTGTGTTGTGTGTGGTCTTGTGTGTTTTGTTGAGTGTGTATATAGGTGTTGTGTTGTGTGTGCGTGATGTTTTGTGTGTCAGTGTCATGTGTCATGTATGATTTTGTGTGTCGTGTGCTGTTGTGTGTATAATTCTGTGTGTGTATGTTGGTGCGGTCTGTGATTTTGTGTATCATGTGTGCCGTTGCATGTCGAATTCTGTTTGTGTGTGTGTCGGTGTCCTGTGTTGTGTGCAATTTTGTGTGAGACGTGTTTGTGTATGTGTTAGTGTGTGTGTGTCGACGTCGTGTGTGAGACGTTTTCTCTCCTTGTGTGTGTGCATCAGTGTCGTGTGTCACGTGTGAGACATGTTCTCTGTGTGTGTTTGTGTGTTGGTATCGTCTGTCGTGTGTGAGACATGTTCTGTGTGTGTCAGTGTCATGTGTTGTGTGTGAGATGTTTTCTCTGTGAATGTGTCAGTGTGATGTGTCGTGTGTCAGATGTGTTCTGTGTGCGTGTGTTGGTGTCGTGTGTCATCTGTGAGACGTGTTCTGTGTATGGTGTGTGTGTCTCATTTGTGTCTGTGTTGTTCTGTGTGTGAGACGTGTTTGTGTGTGTCACGTGTTCTGTGTGTGTGTGTGTAGGTGTCATTGGTGTGAGACGTGTTTGTGTGTGTCAGGTTTTCTGCATGTGTGTGCTGTTGTGTGTGTGAGACACATTTGTGTGTGTTTGTCACATGTTCTGTGTGTGTCATTTGTGTGTGTGAGACACATTTGTGTATGTGTTACATGTTCTGTGTGTCATTTTCTGTGTGTGAGGTGCATTTGTGTATATGTGATGTTGTCTGTGTGTGTGTGTGTCATGTTGCGTGTGTGAGATGTTTTATGTGTTCTGTGTGTGGGTGGGTGGCTGGGTGTCGTGTGTCATCTTGTGTGTGTGAGACGGATTTGTGTAGTGTTACGTGTTCTGTAGTGTGTGTGTGTTGGTGTCGTGTGTCGTCTGTGTGTGTTGTCTTGGATGGCCACACAGGATAATGCACAAAGCACAAAGCATTTCCCTCACTGAGAAATAGAGACACTAGGTGGCCATGAAGGGTAATGCACCAACAACATCCCTCATGGACCAACAGTGACACTAAGTGGCCGCTCAGGATAATGCACAAAGCATTCCCCTCACGGAGCAACAATGAGACTTGGTGGTCACTCAGGGTAATGCGTGAGGTGTCGTGTGTGTGTCGGTGTCATGTCTTGTATATGATGTTTTCTGTCTGTTGTGTGTCGTGTTGTGTGCGTGTGACGTGTCATGTGTCGTTTTGTGTGCGTGTGACTCATCGTATGTTGCGTGTGTGTGTATGAGATGTGTTTTTGTATGTGTGTGTCACATGTTCTGTCGTTGTCGTGGGTGTGAGATGTGTTTGTGTGTGTCACGTGTTCTGTGTGTGTGTTGGTCTCCTGTGTGTCAGACGTGTTTGTGTATATGTTATGTGTTGTGTGTGTTTGTCTTGTGTGTGTCAGACGTGTTTGTGTGTATGTTACGTGTTGTTGTGTGTGTGTGTCGGTGTCATATGTTGTGTTGTGTGTGTGTGAAACGTGTTTGTGTATGTGTTACATGTTCTGTTTGTGTGTGTGTGTCTGTGTCGTATGTCATGTTTTGTGTGTGTGTGTCTTGTGTGGCTACACTGGGTAATGCACAAAGCAGAAAGCATTTCCCTCATGGAGCAACAATGACAATGGGTGGCCACTCAGGGTAATGCACCAACAATTTCCCTCACGGAGCAACGGTGACACCAGGTGGGCAATCCAGGTATTCCACGTATCATTTCCCTACTGGAGTAACAGTGACACTCGGTGGCCACTCAGGGTAGTGCACAACCAATTTCCCTCATGGAGCAACGGTGACACTGGGTGGCCACTCAGAGTAATGCACCAACAATTTCCCACACGGATCAAGAGTGACACAGGGTGGCCACTCAGGTACTGTACATTCAATTTCCCTCACGGAGCAACAGTGACACCGGGTGGCCACTCAGTGTAATGCTCAAAGCATTTCCCCCACGGAGCAACAGTGACACTGGGTGGACAATTCAGGTAGTGCACAAATCGTTTCCCTCATGGACCAACAGTGACACTAGGTGGCCACTCAGGGTAATGCAGAAAGCATTCCCCTTATGGAGCAACAGTGACACTCCGTGGCCATTCAGGGTAATGCACCAACCATTTCCCTCATGGAGCAACAGTGACACTGGGTGGCTAATCCAAGTATTGCACAAACCATATCCCACATGGAGGTACAGTGATACTCGGTGGCCACTCATGTCGTGTTCTGTGTGTGTGAGACGTGTTGTGTGTCATCTTTGTGTGTGTTGAGCGTTGTGTTGAGTGTGTCTGTGTCGGTGTCATGTGTTGTGTGTTTGTCATGTTCTGTGTGTGTTGTGTTTTGTGTCATGTTGTGTGTCGTATTCTGGGTGTGTGTGTGTGATGTTTTGTGTGTCATGTTATTTGTGTGCTGTGTTGTGTGTGTCGTATTCTGGGTGTGTGTGATGTTTTGTGTGTCGTGTTGTGCGTGTGCTGTGTTTTGTGCCGTTTTGAGTGTTGTATTCTGGATGTATGTGTGATGTTTTGTGAGTTGTTTTGTGTGTGTTTTGTGCCTTTTTGTGTGTCATATTCTGTGTGCCTGTGTGTGTGTCGATGTCATGTGTGGTCCACTCAGGGTAATGCATCAACAATATCCCTTACGGAGCAACAGTGACACTTTTTGACCGGGTGTTTGTTTGTGCCATGTTGTGCGTGTGTCATCTTGTAAATTGTTTGTGTATGTTTAACGGGTTCTGTCTGTGCTTGTGTTTGTCATGTTGTGCATGTGTGTCATGTTGTGTCTGTGAGATGAGTTTGTGTGTGTCATGTTCTGTGTGTGTGACACTCGGTGGACACTCAGGGTAATGCACAAATAATTTACCTCCTGGAGCAACGGTGACACTGGGTGGCCACGCAGGGTAATCCGTGAGGTGTCGTGTGTGTGTGTTCCGGTCGGTGTCATATCTTGTGTATGACGTTTTGTGTCTGTTGTGTGTCGTGCTGTGTGCGTGATGTGTCGTGTTTCGTGTTGTGTGCGTGTGACGTGTTGTGTGTTTGTATGAGATATGTTTTTGTATGTGTGAGGTTTTGTGTGTCGCGTTCTGTGTGTGTGAGATGTGTTGTGTGTCGCTTTGTGTGTGTGTTGTGTGTTGTCTTGAGTTTTGTGGTCAGTGTACGTGTACAGGTGTCGTGTGTTGTGTGTGCGTGATGTTTTGTGTGTCGGTGTCATGTGTCGTGTATTATTTTGTGTGTCGTGTGCCATTGTGTGTCTTATTCTGGGTGTGTGTGTGTCAGTGTCGCATGTGATTTTTTGTGACAAGTGTGCCATTGCGTGTCGGTTATGTGTGTGTGTGTGTGTGTGTGTTGAGGTCATGTGTCTTGTGTGAGACGTGTTCTGTGTGTGTGTGTGTGTGTGTGTGGGTGTTGAGGTCGTGTGTCTTGTGTGAGACGTGTTCTGTGCGTGTGTGTGTGTGTGTGTTGAGGTCGTGTGTCGTGCGTGAGACGTGTTCTGTGTGTGTGTGTGTGTGTGTGTGTGTTGAGGTCGTGTGTCTTGTGTGAGACGTGTTCTCTGTGTGTGTGTGTGTGTGTTGAGGTCGTGTCTCTTGTGTGAGATGTGTTCTGTGTGTGTGTGTGTCAGTGTCATGTGTGAGATGTGTTCTCTGTGTGTGTGTGTCAGTGTCATGTGTCGTGTGTCAGACATGTTCTGTCTATGTGTGTTGGTGTTGTGTCATCTGTGAGACGTGTTCTGTGTGTGTGTGAGGTGTTTCTGTGTGTTACATGTTCGGTGTGTGTATCGTCTGGTGTGTGTGAGACGTGTTTGTGCATGTATTATAGGTTCTGTGTGTTTGTGTGTGCCATGTTGTGCGTGTGTCGTCTTGTAAATTTGAGATGTGTTTGTGTATGTTTAACGGGTTCTGTCTGTGCTTGTGTTTGTCATGTTGTGTGTGTGTCATGTTGTGTCTGTGAGATGAGTTTGTGTGTGTCACGTGTTGTGTGTGAGACACGTTTGTGTGTGTGTCACGTGTTCTGCATGTGTGTCGTGTGTGTGGTGTGTGTTGGTGTCATGTGTTGTGTATGACGTTTTGTGACTGTTGTGTGTCATGTTGTGTGCATGTGATGTGTCGTGTGCGTGTGACTCCTCGTACGTTTTGTGTATGTATGAGAAGTGTTTTTGTATGTGTGACGTTTTGTGTTTCATGTTCTGTGTGTGTGAGACGTTTTGTGTGTTGTGTGTTGTCTTGAGTGTTGTGTTGAGTGTGTTTGTATAAGTGTCGTGTGTTGTGTGCGCGTGATGTTTTGTGTGTCGGTGTCATGTGTCGTGTATGATTTTGTGTGTCGTGTGCTGTGTGTCTTATTCTGTGTGTGTGTGTGTCGGTGTCGTATGTGATTTTGTGTGTCGTGTGCCATTGCGTGTCGTATTCTGGGTGTATGTGTGTGTGTTGGTGTCCTGTGTTGTGTGCAATTTTGTGTGAGACATGTTTGTGTATGTGTTACGAGTTCTGTGTGTGTGTGTTTGTGAGTGTGTCGGTGTCGTGCATGAGACATGTTCTCTGTGTGTGTGTATCATGTGTCGTGTGTGAGACGTGTTCGGTGTGTGTGTGTGTTGGTGTTGTCTGTCGTCTGCGAGACATGTTCTGTGTATGGGTGTGTGTGTCGTGTTGTGTGTGTCACATTGTGTGTGTGGTGTTCTGTGTGTGTGATGTGTTTGTGTGTGTCACGTGTTCTGTGTGTGTGTCAGTGTTGTGGGTGTGAGACATGCTTTTGTGTATCAGGAATTCTCTGTGTGTGTGTGTTCGTGTCATGGTTGTGAGACGTGTTTGTGTGTGTCATGTGTTCTCTGTGTATGAGACGTGTTTGTGTGTGTCATGTGTTGTTTGTGTGTGTTGGTGTCGTGGGTGTTAGACGTGTTTGTGTGTCAGGTGTTCTTCATGTGTGATGATGTGTGTGAGACGCATTTGTGTGTGTGTGTCACGTATTCTGTGTGTCTGTCATTTTGTGAGTGTGAGAGACATGTTTGTGTGTGTTACGTGTTCTGCGTGTCGTTTTGTGTGTGAGACGCGTTTGTGTATTTATTACATGTTCTGTGTGTGTGAGGTGCTTTTGTGTATATGTGACGTGTTCCGTGTGTGTGTGTCATGCTGTGTGTGTAAGACATGTTTGAGTATGTGTGATGTGTTCTGTGTTGTGTGTGTGAGACGTGTTACGTGTTCTGTGTGTGTGGGTGTTTTGTGTGTGGGTGCCGTGTTATCTTGTGTGTGTGAGACGTGTTTGTGTACCGTTACCTGTTCTGTTGTGTGTTTGTGTTCTGTTGTGTTGGTGTCGTGTGTCGTCTTGGATGGCCACATAGGATAATGCACAAAGCATTTCCCTCATGGACCAACAGTGACACTGGGTGGCCGCTCAGGGTAATGCATCAACCATTTCCCTTACGGAGCAACAGTGACACTGGGTGGCTAATCCAAGTATTGCACAAAGCATATCCCACATGGTGGTACAGTGACACTCGGTGGACACGCAGGGTAATGCACAAACAATTTCGCTCACGGAGCTACAGTGACACTGGACGGCCACTCAGGGTAATGCAGAAAAATGCCCCTCATGGATTAAGAGTGACACTCGGTGGTCACTCAGGGTAATGCGTGAGGTGTCGTGTGTGTGTGTGTGTGTTGTGTGTCAGTGTCATGTCTTGTGTATGATGTTTTGTGTCTCTTGTGTGTCGTGTTCTGTGCGTGTGACCCGTCGTATGTTGTGTGTGTGTGTGTATGAGAAGTGTTTTTGTATGTGTGACATTTTGTGTGTCGTGTTCTGTGTGTGTGAAACGTGTTGTGTGTTGTTTTGGTGTGTATTGTGTGTTGTCTTGAGTGTTGTGATGATGTGTGTGTATAGGTGTCGTGTGTTGGGTGTGCGTGATGTTTTGTGTGTCGTGTCATGTGTCGTATATGATTTTGTGTGTCGTGTGCCGTTGCCTGTCGTATTCTGGGTGTGTGTGTTGGTGTTCTCTGTGCGAGTGTGTGGGTGTCGGTTATCTGTTTGATTTTGTGTGAGACATGTCTCTGTGTGTGTGGGTGTGTCGGTTATGTGTGATTTTGTGTGAGACATGTCTGTGTGTGTGTGTTGAGGTCGTATCTCTTGTGTGACATGTGTTCTCTGTGTGTGTGTGTATGTTGAGGTCGTATGTCTTGTTTGAGACGCGTTCTGTGTGTGTGTGTGTGTGTGTGTATATGTGTGTGTGTTTTGAGGTCTTCTGTCGTGTGAGATATGTTCTCTGTGTTTCTGTGTGTCAGTATCGTGTGTCATCTATGAGACGCTTTCTCTGCGTGCGTGCGTCAGTGTTGTATGTCATGTGTGCGATGTGTTCTGTGTGTGTGCATCAGACGTGTTCTGTGTGCGTGTGTTGGTGTCGTGTGTCATCTGTGAGATGTGTTCTGTGTGTGTATCATCTTATGTGTGTGAGACTTGTTTGCATATGTTTTCTGGGTTTTGTGTGTTTGTGTGTGCCGTGTTGTGCGTGTGTCATCTTGTGCATTTGAGATGTGTTTGTGTATGTGTAACAGGTTCTGTGTGTGCTTGTGGGTGTCATGTTGTGCGTGTGTGTCGTGTTGTGTGTGTGAGATGTCTTTGTGTGTGTCATGCGTTGTGTGCGTTAGACATGTTTGTCTGAGTCAGGTGTTCTGCCTGTGTGTGTCATGTTATGTGAGACGCATGTGCCTGTGTGTGTGTGTCACGTGTTCTGCGTGTGTCATCTTCTATGTGAGAGACGCGTTTTTGTGTGTTATCTGTTCTGCATGTCGTTTTGTGTGTGTGAGACGTGTTTGTGTGTGTTATGTGTTCTGCTTGTGTCATTTTGTGTATGTGAGATGCGTTAGTGTATGTGTTACATGTTCTGTCTGTATGTCATTTAGTGTGTGTGAGGCACGTTTGTGTATATGTGATGTGTTCTGTGTGTGTTGTGTTGTGTGTGTGAGACGTGTTACGTGTTCTCTGTGTGTGGGGGAGTCGTGTCATCTTGTTTGTGTGAGACGTGTATGTGTCGTGTTACGAGTTCTGTTGTGAGTGTGTGTTGGTGTCGTATGTCGTGGTGTGTCTGTGTGTGTGTGAGTGTGTGCGTCTGTGTCTTGTCTTGGATGGCCACACAGGTTAATGCACAAAGTACAAAGCATTTCCCTCATGGAGAAATAGAGACACTAGGTGGCCACGCAGGGTAATGCACCAACAACATCCCTCACGGAGCAACAGTGACACCAGGTGGCCCCTCAGGGTAAGGCACCAACAATTTCCGTCACGGACCAACCGTGACACCAAGTGGCCAGTCCCGGTAATACACAAATCATTTCCCTCATGGACCAACAGTGACACTGGGTAGCCGCTTAGGGTAATGCGTGAGGTGTCGTCTATGAGTGTGTGTGGTGTGTGTCGGTGTCATGTGTTGTGCATGATGTTTTGTGTCTGTTGTGTGTTGCGTTGTATGCGTGTGACATCTCATGTGTCATGTTGTGTGCGTGTGACTCGTCATGTGTTGTGTGTGTGTATGAGATGTGTTTTTGTATGTGTGACGTCTTGTGTGTCATTTTGTGTGCGTGAGACGTGTTCTGTGTCATTTTGTGTGTGTGTAGTGTGTTCTCTTGAGTGTTGTGTTGGGTTGGGTGTTTGTGTATAGGTGTCATGTGTTGCGTGTGCATGATGTTTTGTGTGTCGGTGTCATGTGTCGTGTATGATTTTGTGTGTCGTGTGCTGTTGTGTGTCTAATTCTGTGTGTGTATGTCGGTGTCGTCTGTGATTTTGTGTATCATGTGTGCCGTTGCATGTCGTATTCTGTTTGTGTGTGTGTCGCTGTCCTGTGTTGTGTGCAATATTGTGTGAGATGTGTTGGTGTATGTGTTACGTGTTCTGTGTAGGTGGGTGGGTGGGTGTCATGTGTGAGATGTGTTCTGTGTGTGTGTGGGTATCGTGTGTCATGTGGGAGATGTGTTCTCTGTGTGTGTGTGTGTGTGTGGGTATCATGTGTCATGTGTGAGATGTGTTCTGTGTGTCTGTCAGTGTGATGTGTTGTGTGTGAGCGTTGGTGTCGTGTGTCGTCTGTGAGATGTGTTCTGTGTATGGGTGTGTGTGTCACATTTGTGTGTGTGTCGGTGTTGCGGGTGTGAGACATCTTTTTGTGTGTCAGGAATTCTGTGTGTGTGTTTGTGTGTGTCGGTGTCATGGGCGTTAGACGTGTTTGTGTGTGTCAGGTGTTCTGTGTGTGTGTTGTGTGTGTGAGATGCATTTGTGTGTGTGTCACGTGTTCCGTGTGTCTGTGTTGTTGTGAGTGTGAGAAACATGTTTGTGTGTGTTACGTGTTCAGCGTGTGTCGTTTTGTGTGTGTGAGGTGCTTTTGTGTATATGTGACATTTTCTGTGTGTGTATGTCGTGTTGTGTGTGTGAGACGTGTTACGACTTCTGTGTCTGTGTGTTTCTGTGTGGGTGTTGTGTGTATTCTTGTGTGTGTGAGACGTGTTTGTGTAGTGTTATCAGTTCTGTTGTGTGTTGGTGTGGTGTGTCGTCTTGGATGGCCACTCAGTGTAATGCATAAACAATTTCCCTCATGGAGAAATAGAGACACTAGGTGGCCACGCAGGGTAATGCACCAACAATTTCCCTCACAGAGCAACAGTGACACCAGCTGGCCAATCCAGGTAATACGTAAACCATTTTCCTCATGGACCAACAGTGACACTCGGTGGCCCCTCTGGTTAATACATCAACAATTTCCCTTGCTGAGAAACAGTGACACCGGGTGGCTAATCCGGGTATTGCACAAAGCATTTCCCTCCTGGAGCAACGGTGACACTCGGTGGCCACTCAGGGTAATGCACCAACAATTCCTCCAATGGAGCAACAGTGACACTGGGTGGCTAATCCAGATATTGCACAAACAATTTCCCTCATGGACCAACAGTGACACCGGGTGGCTAATCCGGGTATTGCACAAAGAATTTCCCTCCTGGAGCAACGGTGACACTCGGTGGCCACTCAGGGTAATGCACCAACAATTCCTCTCATGGAGCAACAGTGACACTGGTGGTTAATCCAGGTATTGCACAAAGCATTCCCCTCACGGAGCAACAGTGAGACTTGGTGGTCACTCAGGGTAATGCAGAAAAAATTCCCCTCATGGAGTAAGAGTGACACTCCGTGTAATGTGTGAGGTGTCGTGTGTGTGTGTGTGTTGTGTGTCAGTGTCATGTGTTGTGTATGATGTTTTCTGTCTGTTGTGTGTCGTGTTCTGTGTGTGTGAGATGTGTTGTGTGTCGTTTTGTATGTGTGTTGTGTGTGGTCTTGAATGTTATGATGAGTGTGTGTGTGTATAGGTGTCGTGTGTTGTGTGTCCGTGATGTTTTGTGTGTCGGTGTCATGTGTCGTGTATGATTTTGTGTGTCGTGTGCTGTTGTGTGTCTTATTCTGTGTCTGTGTGTGTCGCTGTCGTATGTGATTTTGTGTGTCAAGAGTGCCGTTGCCTGTCGTATTCTCTGTGAGTATGTCAGTGTTCTGTGTATGTGTGTTGGTTATTTGTGTGTGGTTTTGTATGAGACATGTTTGTGCATGTGTTACGTGTTCTCTTTCTGTGTGTGTGTGTTGAGGTCGTGTGTCATGTGCAAGACGCATTCTCTGCATGCGTGCATCAGTGTCGTATGTCATGTGTGCGATGTGTTCTGTGTGTGTGTCAGTGTCGTGTGTAAGACGTATTGTGTGTGTGTGTCAGTGTGATGTGTCGTGTGTCAAACATGTTCTGTGTGTGTATGTTGGTGTCGTGTGTCATCTGTGAGACGTGTTCTGTGTGTGTATCGTCTTATGTGTGTGAGACTTGTTTGCATATGTATTCTGGGTTTTGTGTGTTTGTGTGTGCCGTATTGTGCGTGTGTCATCTTGTGCATTTGAGATGTGTTTGTGTATGTGTAACAGGTTCTGTGTGTGCTTGTGGGTGTCATGTTCTGCGTGTGTGTCGTGTTGTGTGTGTGAGATGTCTTTGTGTGTGTCATGTGTTGTGTGCGTTAGACATGTTTGTCTGAGTCAGGTGTTCTGCCTGTGTGTGTCATGTTATGTGAGACGCATGTGCCTGTGTGTGTGTGTCACATGTTCTGCGTGTGTCATCTTCTATGTGAGACACGCGTTTTTGTGTGTTATGTGTTCTGCATGTTGTTTTGTGTGTGTGAGACATGTTTGTGTGTGTTATGTGTTCTGCTTGTGTCATTTTGTGTATGTGAGATGCGTTAGTGTATGTGTTACATGTTCTGTCTGTGTGTCATTTAGTGTGTGAGAGGCACGTTTGTGTATATGTGATGTGTTCTGTGTGTGTGTGTGTTGTGTTGTGTGTGTGAGACGTGTTACGTGTTCTCTGTGTGTGGGGGAGTCGTGTCATCTTGTTTCTGTGAGACGTGTATGTGTCGTGTTACGAGTTCTGTTGTGAGTGTGTGTTGGTGTCGTATGTCGTGGTGTGTCTGTGTGTGTGTGAGTGTGTGCGTCTGTGTCTTGTCTTGGATGGCCACACAGGTTAATGCACAAAGCACAAAGCATTTCCCTCATGGAGAAATAGAGACACTCGGTGGTCACGCAGGGTAATGCACCAACAACATCCCTCACGGAGCAACAGTGACACCAGGTGGCCCCTCAGGGTAATGCACCAACAATTTCCGTCACGGACCAACCGTGACACCAAGTGGCCAGTCCCGGTAATACACAAATCATTTCCCTCATGGACCAACAGTGACACTGGGTAGCCGCTCAGGGTAATGCGTGAGGTGTCGTCTATGAGTGTGTGTGGTGTGTGTCGGTGTCATGTGTTGTGCATGATGTTTTGTGTCTGTTGTGTGTTGCGTTGTGTGCGTGTGACATCTCATGTGTCATGTTGTGTGCATGTGACTCGTCATGTTTTGTGTGTGTGTATGAGATCTGTTTTTGTATGTGTGACGTCTTGTGTGTCATTTTGTGTGCGTGAGACGTGTTGTGTGTCATTTTGTGTGTGTGTAGTGTGTTCTCTTGAGTGTTGTGTTGGGTTGGGTGTTTGTGTATAGGTGTCATGTGTTGCATGTTCATGATGTTTTGTGTGTCGGTGTCATGTGTCATGTATGATTTTGTGTGTCGTGTGCTGTTGTGTGTCTAATTCTGTGTGTGTATGTCGGTGTCGTCTGTGATTTTGTGTATCATGTGTGCCGTTGCATGTCGTATTCTATTTGTGTGTGTGTCGCTGTCCTGTGTTGTGTGCAATATTGTGTGAGTATGTGTTACGTGTTCTGTGTAGGTGGGTGGGTGGGTGTCATGTGTGAGACGTGTTCTGTGTGTGTGTGTGGGTATCGTGTGTCATGTGGGAGATGTGTTCTCTGTGTGTGGGTATCATGTGTCATGTGTGAGATGTGTTCTGTGTGTCTGTCAGTGTGATGTGTTGTGTGTGAGCGTTGGTGTCGTGTGTCGTCTGTGAGATGTATTCTGTGTATGGGTGTGTGTGTCGGTGTTGTGGGTGTGAGACATCTTTTTGTGTGTCAGGAATTCTGTGTGTGTGTGTGTGTGTGGGTGTCATCCGATGAAGTGAGCTGTAGCTCACGAAAGCTTATGCTCTAATAAATTTGTTAGTCTCTAAGGTGCCACAAGTACTCCTTTTCTTTTTGGTGTCATGGGTGTTAGACGTGTTTGTGTGTCAGGTGTTCTGTGTGTGTGATGTTGTGTGTGTGAGATGCATTTGTGTGTGTGTCACGTGTTCCGTGTGTCTGTGTTGTTGTGAGTGTGAGAAACATGTTTGTGTGTGTTACGTGTTCTGCGTGTGTCGTTTTGTGTGTGTGAGGTGCTTTTGTGTATATGTGACATTTTCTGTGTGTGTATGTCGTGTTGTGTGTGTGAGACGTGTTAGGACTTCTGTGTCTGTGTGTTTCTGTGTGGGTGTGGTGTGTATTCTTGTGTGTGTGAGACGTGTTTGTGTAGTGTTACCTGTTCTGTTGTGTGTTGGTGTGGTGTGTCGTCTTGGATGGCCACTCAGTGTAATGCATAAACAATTTCCCTCATGGAGAAATAGAGACACTAGGTGGCCACGCAGGGTAATGCACCAACAATTTCCCTCACAGAGCAACAGTGACACCAGCTGGCCAATCCAGGTAATACGTAAACCATTTTCCTCATGGACCAACAGTGACACTCGGTGGCCCCTCTGGTTAATACATCAACAATTTCCCTTGCTGAGAAACAGTGACACCGGGTGGCTAATCCGGGTATTGCACAAAGCATTTCCCTCCTGGAGCAACGGTGACACTCGGTGGCCACTCAGGGTAATGCACCAACAATTCCTCCAATGGAGCAACAGTGACACTGGGTGGCTAATCCAGGTATTGCACAAACAATTTCCCTCATGGACCAACAGTGACACCGAGTGGCTAATCCGGGTATTGCACAAAGCATTTCCCTCCTGGAGCAACGGTGACACTCGGTGGCCACTCAGGGTAATGCGCCAACAATTCCTCTCATGGAGCAACAGTGACACTGGGTGGTTAATCCAGGTATTGCACAAAGCATTCCCCTCACGGAGCAACAGTGAGACTTGGTGGTCACTCAGGGTAATGCAGAAAAAATTCCCCTCATGGAGTAAGAGTGACACTCCGTGTAATGTGTGAGGTGTCGTGTGTGTGTGTGTGTTGTGTGTCAGTGTCATGTGTTGTGTATGATGTTTTCTGTCTGTTGTGTGTCGTGTTGTGTGTGTGCGACGTGTCGTGTGTCGTGTTGTGTGCGTGTGACTCGTCGTATGTTGAGTGTGTGTGTATGAGATGTGTTTTGGTATGTGTGACGTTCTGTGTGTCGTGTTGTGTGTGTGTGAGATGTGTTGTGTGTTGTTTTGTGTGTGTGTTGTGTGTGGTCTTGAGTGTTGTGATGATGTGTGTCTATAGGTGTCGTGTGTTGGGTGTGCGTGATGTTTTGTGTGTCGTGTCATGTGTCGTGTACGATTTTGTGTGTCGTGTGCTGTTGTGTGTCTTATTCTGTGTCTGTGTGTGTCGCTGTCGTATGTGATTTTGTGTGTCAAGAGTGCCGTTGCCTGTCGTATTCTCTGTGAGTGTGTCAGTGTTCTGTGTATGTGTGTTGGTTATGTGTGTGTGGTTTTGTATGAGACATGTTTGTGCATGTGTTACGTGTTCTCTTTCTGTGTGTGTGTGTGTTGAGGTCGTGTGTCATGTGCAAGACGCATTCTCTGCATGCGTGCATCAGTGTCGTATGTCATGTGTGCGATGTGTTCTGTGTGTGTGTCAGTGTCGTGTGTAAGACGTATTGTGTGTGTGTGTCAGCGTGATGTGTCGTGTGTCAAACATGTTCTGTGTGCGTATGTTGGTGTCGTGTGTCATCTGTGAGACGTGTTCTCTGTGTATCGTCTTATGTGTGTGAGACTTGTTTGCATATGTATTCTGGGTTTTGTGTGTTTGTGTGTGCCGTGTTGTGCGTGTGTCATCTTGTGCATTTGAGATGTGTTTGTGTATGTGTAACAGGTTCTGTGTGTGCTTGTGGGTGTCATGTTGTGCGTGTGTGTCATGTTATGTGTGTGAGATGTCTGTGTGTGTCATGTGTTGTGCGTTAGACATGTTTGTGAGTCACGTGTTCTGTGTGTGTCACGTGTTCTGAGTGTGTGTTGTCTTCTATGTGAGAGACGCGTTTTTGTGTGTTATGTGTTCTGCGTGTCGTTTTGTGTGTGTGAGACGTGTTTGTGTGTGTTATGCGTTCTGCTTGTGTCATTTTGTGTATGTGAGCTGCGATAGTGTATGTGTTACATGTTCTGTCTGTGTGTCATTTAGTGTGTGTGAGGCACGTTTGTGTATATGTGACGTGTTCTCTGTGTGTGTGTGTGTTGTGAGTGTGAGACTTGTTACGTGTTCTCTGTGGGGGGGGTCGTGTGTCGTCTTGTTTGTGTGAGACATGTATGTGTCGTGTTACGAGTTCTGTTGTGAGTGTGTGTTGGTGTCGTCTGTCGTGGTGTGTGTGTGTGTCTTGTCTTGGATGGCCACACAGGTTAATGCACAAAGCATTTCCCTCATGGAGAAATAGAGACACTAGGTGGCGACGCAGGGTAATGCACCAACAATTTCCCTCATGGACCAACAGTGACACTTGGTGGCCACTCAGGGTAATGCACCAACAATTTCGCTCACGGAGCAAGAGTGCGACTCCGTGGCCACTCAGGGTAATGCAGAAAAAATGCCCCTCATGGAGTAAGAGTGACACTCGGTGGCCACTCAGGGTAATGCGTGAGGTGTCGTCTGTGTGTGTGTGTGTGGTGTGTATCGGTGTCATGTGTTGTGTATGATGTTTTGTGTCTGTTGTGTGTTGTCTTGTGTGCGTGACTCATCGTGAGTTGTGTGTGTGTATGAGAAGTGTGTGTCGTATTCTGTGTGTGTGAGACGTGTTGTGTGTCGTTTTGTATGTGTGTTGTGCGTGGTCTTGTGTGTTTTGTTGAGTGTGTGTATATAGGTGTTGTGTTGTGTGTGCGTGATGTTTTGTGTGTCAGTGTCATGTGTCATGTATGATTTTGTGTGTCGTGTGCTGTTGTGTGTATAATTCTGTGTGTGTATGTTGGTGCGGTCTGTGATTTTGTGTATCATGTGTGCCGTTGCATGTCGAATTCTGTTTGTGTGTGTGTCGGTGTCCTGTGTTGTGTGCAATTTTGTGTGAGACGTGTTTGTGTATGTGTTAGTGTGTGTGTGTCGACGTCGTGTGTGAGACATTTTCTCTCCTTGTGTGTGTGCATCAGTGTTGTGTGTCACGTTTGAGACATGTTCTCTGTGTGTGTTTGTGTGTTGGTATCGTCTGTCGTGTGTGAGACATGTTCTGTGTGTGTGTCAGTGTCATGTGTTGTGTGTGAGATGTTTTCTCTGTGAATGTGTCAGTGTGATGTGTCGTGTGTCAGATGTGTTCTGTGTGCGTGTGTTGGTGTCGTGTGTCATCTGTGAGACGTGTTCTGTGTATGGTGTGTGTGTCTCATTTGTGTCTGTGTGTTCTGTGTGTGAGACGTGTTTGTGTGTGTCACGTGTTCTGTGTGTGTGTGTGTAGGTGTCATTGGTGTGAGACGTGTTTGTGTGTGTCAGGTTTTCTGCATGTGTGTGCTGTTGTGTGTGTGAGACACATTTGTGTGCGTTTGTCACATGTTCTGTGTGTGTCATTTTGTGTGTGAGACACATTTGTGTATGTGTTACATGTTCTGTGTGTCATTTTCTGTGTGTGAGGTGCATTTGTGTATATGTGATGTTGTCTGTGTGTGTGTGTGTCATGTTGCGTGTGTGAGATGTTTTATGTGTTCTGTGTGTGGGTGGGTGGCTGGGTGTCGTGTGTCATCTTGTGTGTGAGAGACGGATTTGTGTAGTGTTACGTGTTCTGTAGTGTGTGTGTGTTGGTGTCGTGTGTCGTCTTGTGTGTGTTGTCTTGGATGGCCACACAGGATAATGCACAAAGCACAAAGCATTTCCCTCACGGAGAAATAGAGACACTAGGTGGCCATGAAGGGTAATGCACCAACAACATCCCTCATGGACCAACAGTGACACTAAGTGGCCGCTCAGGATAATGCACAAAGCATTCCCCTCACGGAGCAACAATGAGACTTGGTGGTCACTCACGGTAATGCGTGAGGTGTCGTGTGTGTGTCGGTGTCATGTCTTGTATATGATGTTTTCTGTCTGTTGTGTGTCGTGTTGTGTGCGTGTGACGTGTCATGTGTCGTTTTGTGTGCGTGTGACTCATCGTATGTTGCGTGTGTGTGTATGAGATGTGTTTTTGTATGTGTGTGTCACATGTTCTGTCGTTGTCGTGGGTGTGAGATATGTTTGTGTGTGTCACGTGTTCTGTGTGTGTGTTGGTCTCCTGTGTGTCAGACGTGTTTGTGTATATGTTATGTGTTGTGTGTGTTTGTCTTGTGTGTGTCAGACGTGTTTGTGTGTATGTTACGTGTTGTGTGTGTGTGTGTGTCGGTGTCATATGTTGTGTTGTGTGTGTGTGAAACGTGTTTGTGTATGTGTTACATGTTCTGTTTGTGTGTGTGTGTCTGTGTCGTATGTCATGTTTGTGTGTGTGTGTCTTGTGTGGCTACACTGGGTAATGCACAAAGCAGAAAGCATTTCCCTCATGGAGCAACAATGACAATGGGTGGCCACTCAGGGTAATGCACCAACAATTTCCCTCACGGAGCAACGGTGACACCAGGTGGGCAATCCAGGTATTCCACGTATCATTTCCCTACTGGAGTAACAGTGACACTCGGTGGCCACTCAGGGTAGTGCACAACCAATTTCCCTCATGGAGCAACGGTGACACTGGGTGGCCACTCAGAGTAATGCACCAACAATTTCCCACACGGATCAAGAGTGACACAGGGTGGCCACTCAGGTACTGTACATTCAATTTCCCTCACGGAGCAACAGTGACACCGGGTGGCCACTCAGTGTAATGCTCAAAGCATTTCCCCCACGGAGCAACAGTGACACTGGGTGGACAATTCAGGTAGTGCACAAATCGTTTCCCTCATGGACCAACAGTGACACTAGGTGGCCACTCAGGGTAATGCAGAAAGCATTCCCCTTATGGAGCAACAGTGACACTCCGTGGCCATTCAGGGTAATGCACCAACCATTTCCCTCATGGAGCAACAGTGACACTGGGTGGCTAATCCAAGTATTGCACAAACCATATCCCACATGGAGGTACAGTGATACTCGGTGGCCACTCATGTCGTGTTCTGTGTGTGAGACGTGTTGTGTGTCATCTTTGTGTGTGTTGAGCGTTGTGTTGAGTGTGTCTGTGTCGGTGTCATGTGTTGTGTGTTTGTCATGTTCTGTGTGTGTTGTGTTTTGTGTCATGTTGTGTGTCGTATTCTGGGTGTGTGTGTGTGTGTGATGTTATGTGTGTTGTGTTGTGTGTGCTGTTTTGTGTGTCGTATTCTGGGTGTGTGTGATGTTTTGTGTGTCGTGTTGTGCGTGTGCTGTGTTTTGTGCCGTTTTGAGTGTTGTATTCTGGATGTATGTGTGATGTTTTGTGAGTTGTTTTGTGTGTTTTGTGCCTTTTTGTGTGTCATATTCTGTGTGCCTGTGTGTGTGTCGATGTCATGTGTGGTCCACTCAGGGTAATGCATCAACAATTTCCCTTACGGAGCAACAGTGACACTGTTTGACCGGGTGTTTGTTTGTGCCATGTTGTGCGTGTGTCATCTTGTAAATTGTTTGTGTATGTTTAACGGGTTCTGTCTGTGCTTGTGTTTGTCATGTTGTGCGTGTGTGTCATGTTGTGTCTGTGAGATGAGTTTGTGTGTGTCATTCGGTGGACACTCAGGGTAATGCACAAATAATTTACCTCCTGGAGCAACGGTGACACTGGGTGGCCACGCAGGGTAATCCGTGAGGTGTCGTGTGTGTGTGTGTTCCGGTCGGTGTCATATCTTGTGTATGACGTTTTGTGTCTGTTGTGTGTCGTGCTGTGTGCGTGATGTGTCGTGTTTCGTGTTGTGTGCGTGTGACGTGTTGTGTGTTTGTATGAGATATGTTTTTGTATGTGTGAGGTTTTGTGTGTCGCGTTCTGTGTGTGTGAGATGTGTTGTGTGTCGCTTTGTGTGTGTGTTGTGTGTTGTCTTGAGTTTTGTGGTCAGTGTATGTGTACAGGTGTCGTGTGTTGTGTGTGCGTGATGTTTTGTGTGTCGGTGTCATGTGTCGTGTATTATTTTGTGTGTCGTGTGCCATTGTGTGTCTTATTCTGGGTGTGTATGTGTCAGTGTCGCATGTGATTTTTTGTGTCAAGTGTGCCATTGCGTGTCGGTTATGTGTGTGTGTGTGTGTGTTGAGGTCATGTGTCTTGTGTGACACGTGTTCTGTGTGTGTGTGTGTGTGTGTGGGTGTTAAGGTCGTGTGTCTTGTGTGAGACGTGTTCTGTGCGTGTGTGTGTGGGTGTTGAGGTCGTGTGTCTTGTGAGACGTGTTCTGTGCGTGTGTGTGTGTGTGTTGAGGTCGTGTGTCTTGTGTGAGACGTGTTCTGTGGTGTGTGTGTGGGTGTTGAGGTCGTGTGTCTTGTGTGAGACATGTTCTGTGTGTGTGTGTGTGTGTGTGTTGAGTCGTGTGTCTTGTGTGAGACGTGTTCTGTGTGTGTGTGTTGAGGTCGTGTGTCTTGTGTGAGACGTGTTCTGTGTGTGTGTGTGTGTGTGTGTTGAGGTCGTGTCTCTTGTGTGAGATGTGTTCTGTGTGTGTGTGTCAGTGTCATGTGTGAGATGTGTTCTGTGTGTGTGTGTCAGTGTCATGTGTCGTGTGTCAGACATGTTCTGTCTATGTGTGTTGGTGTTGTGTCATCTGTGAGACGTGTTCTGTGTGTGTGTGTGTGTGAGATGTGTTTCTGTGTGTTACATGTTCGGTGTGTGTATCGTCTGGTGTGTGTGAGACGTGTTTGTGCATGTATTATAGGTTCTGTGTGTTTGTGTGTGCCATGTTGTGCGTGTGTCGTCTTGTAAATTTGAGACGTGTTTGTGTATGTTTAACGGGTTCTGTCTGTGCTTGTGTTTGTCATGTTGTGTGTGTGTGTCATGTTGTGTCTGTGAGATGAGTTTCTGTGTGTCACGTGTTGTGTGTGAGACACGTTTGTGTGTGTGTCACGTGTTCTGCATGTGTGTCGTGTGTGTTGGTGTCATGTGTTGTGTATGACGTTTTGTGACTGTTGTGTGTCATGTTGTGTGCATGTGATGTGTCGTGTGCGTTTGACTCCTCGTACGTTTTGTGTATGTATGAGAAGTGTTTTTGTATGTGTGACGTTTTGTGTTTCATGTTCTGTGTGTGAGACGTTTTGTGTGTGTGTGTGTGTTGTCTTGAGTGTTGTGTTGAGTGTGTTTGTATAAGTGTCGTGTGTTGTGTGCGCGTGATGTTTTGTGTGTCGGTGTCATGTGTCGTGTATGATTTTGTGTGTCGTGTGCTGTTGTGTGTCTTATTCTGTGTGTGTGTGTGTCGGTGTCGTATGTGATTTTGTGTGTCGTGTGCCATTGCGTGTCGTATTCTGGGTGTATGTGTGTGTTGGTGTCCTGTGTTGTGTGCAATTTTGTGTGAGACATGTTTGTGTATGTGTTACGAGTTCTGTGTGTGTGTGTTTGTGAGTGTGTCGGTGTCGTGCATGAGACATGTTCTCTGTGTGTGTGTATCATGTGTCGTGTATGAGACGTGTTCGGTGTGTGTGTGTTGGTGTTGTCTGTCGTCTGTGAGACATGTTCTGTGTATGGGTGTGTGTGTCGTGTTGTGTGTGTCACATTTGTGTGTGTGGTGTTCTGTGTGTGTGATGTGTTTGTGTGTGTCACGTGTTCTGTGTGTGTGTCAGTGTTGTGGGTGTGAGACATGCTTTTGTGTGTCAGGAATTCTGTGTGTGTGTGTTGGTGTCATGGTTGTGAGACGTGTTTGTGTGTGTCATGTGTTCTCTGTGTATGAGACGTGTTTGTGTGTGTTGGTGTCGTGGGTGTTAGACGTGTTTGTGTGTCAGGTGTTCTTCATGTGTGATGATGTGTGTGTGAGTGTCACGTATTCTGTGTGTCTGTGTCATTTTGTGAGTGTGAGAGACATGTTTGTGTGTGTTACGTGTTCTGCGTGTCGTTTTGTGTGTGAGACGCGTTTGTGTATGTGTTACATGTTCTGTGTGTGTCATTTTGTGTGTGTGAGGTGCTTTTGTGTATATGTGACGTGTTCCGTGTGTGTGTGTCGTGCTGTGTGTGTAAGACATGTTTGAGTATGTGTGATGTGTTCTGTGTTGTGTGTGTGAGACGTGTTACGTGTTCTGTGTGTGGGTGTGTTTGTGTGTGGGTGCCGTGTTATCTTGTGTGTGTGAGACGTGTTTGTGTACCGTTACCTGTTCTGTTGTGTGTTTGTGTTCTGTTGTGTTGGTGTCCTGTGTCGTCTTGGATGGCCACATAGGATAATGCACAAAGCATTTCCCTCATGGACCAACAGTGACACTGGGTGGCCGCTCAGGGTAATGCATCAACCATTTCCCTTACGGAGCAACAGTGACACTGGGTGGCTAATCCAAGTATTGCACAAAGCATATCCCACATGGTGGTACAGTGACACTCGGTGGACACGCAGGGTAATGCACAAACAATTTCGCTCACGGAGCTACAGTGACACTGGACGGCCACTCAGGGTAATGCAGAAAAAATGCCCCTCATGGATTAAGAGTGACACTCGGTGGTCACTCAGGGTAATGCGTGAGGTGTCGTGTGTGTGTGTGTGTGTGTTGTGTGTCAGTGTCATGTCTTGTGTATGATGTTTTGTGTCTCTTGTGTGTCGTGTTCTGTGCGTGTGACCCGTCGTATGTTGTGTGTGTGTGTGTATGAGAAGTGTTTTTGTATGTGTGACATTTTGTGTGTCGTGTTCTGTGTGTGTGAAACGTGTTGTGTGTAGTTTTGTGTGTGTATTGTGTGTTGTCTTGAGTGTTGTGATGATGTGTGTGTATAGGTGTCGTGTGTTGGGTGTGCGTGATGTTTTGTGTGTCGTGTCATGTGTCGTGTATGATTTTGTGTGTCGTGTGCCGTTGCCTGTCGTATTCTGGGTGTGTGTGTTGGTGTTCTCTGTGTGTGTGGGTGTGTCGGTTATCTGTTTGATTTTGTGTGAGACATGTCTCTGTGTGTGTGGGTGTGTCGGTTATGTGTGTGATTTTGTGTGAGACATGTCTGTGTGTGTGTGATGAGGTCGTACCTCTTGTGTGACATGTGTTCTCTGTGTGTGTGTGTATGTTGAGGTCGTATGTCTTGTTTGAGACGCGTTCTGTGTGTGTGTGTGTGTATATGTGTGTGTGTTTTGAGGTCTTCTGTCGTGTGAGATATGTTCTCTGTGTTTCTGTGTGTCAGTATCGTGTGTCGTGTGTGAGACACATTCTCTGCGTGCGTGCGTCAGTGTTGTATGTCATGTGTGCGATGTGTTCTGTGTGTGTGTCGGTGTCGTGTGTCAGACGTGTTCTGTGTGCGTGTGTTGGTGTCGTGTGTCATCTGTGAGATGTGTTCTGTGTGTGTATCGTCTTATGTGTGTGAGACTTGTTTGCATATGTATTCTGGGTTTTGTGTGTTTGTGTGTGCCGTGTTGTGCGTGTGTCATCTTGTGCATTTGAGATGTGTTTGTGTATGTGTAACAGGTTCTGTGTGTGCTTGTGGGTGTCATGTTGTGCGTGTGTGTCGTGTTGTGTGTGTGAGATGTCTTTGTGTGTGTCATGCGTTGTGTGCGTTAGACATGTTTGTCTGAGTCAGGTGTTCTGCCTGTGTGTGTCATGTTATGTGAGACGCATGTGCCTGTGTGTGTGTGTCACGTGTTCTGCGTGTGTCATCTTCTATGTGAGAGACGCGTTTTTGTGTGTTATGTGTTCTGCGTGTCGTTTTGTGTGTGTGAGACGTGTTTGTGTGTGTTATGTGTTCTGCTTGTGTCATTTTGTGTATGTGAGATGCGTTAGTGTATGTGTTACATGTTCTGTCTGTGTGTCATTTAGTGTGTGTGAGGCACGTTTGTGTATATGTGATGTGTTCTGTGTGTGTGTGTGTGTGTTGTGTTGTGTGTGTGAGACGTGTTATGTGTTCTCTGTGTGTGGGGGAGTCGTGTCATCTTGTTTGTGTGAGACGTGTATGTGTCGTGTTACGAGTTCTGTTGTGAGTGTGTGTTGGTGTCGTATGTCGTGGTGTGTCTGTGTGAGTGTGTGCGTCTGTGTCTTGTCTTGGATGGCCACACAGGTTAATGCACAAAGCACAAAGCATTTCCCTCATGGAGAAATAGAGACACTAGGTGGCCACGCAGGGTAATGCACCAACAATATCCCTCACGGAGCAACAGTGACACCAGGTGGCCCCTCAGGGTAACGCACCAACAATTTCCGTCACGGACCAACCGTGACACCAAGTGGCCAGTCCCGGTAATACACAAATCATTTCCCTCATGGACCAACAGTGACACTGGGTAGCCGCTCAGGGTAATGCGTGAGGTGTCATCTATGAGTGTGTGTGGTGTGTGTCGGTGTCATGTGTTGTGCATGATGTTTTGTGTCTGTTGTGTGTTGCGTTGTGTGCGTGTGACATCTCATGTGTCATGTTGTGTGCGTGTGACTCGTCATGTGTTGTGTGTGTATGAGATGTGTTTTTGTATGTGTGACGTCTTGTGTGTCATTTTGTGTGCGTGAGACGTGTTGTGTGTCATTTTGTGTGTGTGTAGTGTGTTCTCTTGAGTGTTGTGTTGGGTTGGGTGTTTGTGTATAGGTGTCATGTGTTGCGTGTGCATGATGTTTTGTGTGTCGGTGTCATGTGTCATGTATGATTTTGTGTGTCGTGTGCTGTTGTGTGTCTAATTCTGTGTGTGTATGTCGGTGTCGTCTGTGATTTTGTGTATCATGTGTGCCGTTGCATGTCGTATTCTGTTTGTGTGTGTGTCGCTGTCCTGTGTTGTGTGCAATATTGTGTGAGTATGTGTTACGTGTTCTGTGTAGGTGGGTGGGTGGGTGTCATGTGTGAGACGTGTTCTGTGTGTGTGTGTGGGTATCGTGTGTCATGTGGGAGATGTGTTCTCTGTGTGTGGGTATCATGTGTCATGTGTGAGATGTGTTCTGTGTGTCTGTCAGTGTGATGTGTTGTGTGTGAGCGTTGGTGTCGTGTGTCGTCTGTGAGATGTGTTCTGTGTATGGGTGTGTGTGTCGGTGTTGTGGGTGTGAGACATCTTTTTGTGTGTCAGGAATTCTGTGTGTGTGTGTGTGTGTGGGTGTCATCCGATGAAGTGAGCTGTAGCTCACGAAAGCTTATGCTCTAATAAATTTGTTAGTCTCTAAGGTGCCACAAGTACTCCTTTTCTTTTTGGTGTCATGGGTGTTAGACGTGTTTGTGTGTGTCAGGTGTTCTGTGTGTGTGATGTTGTGTGTGTGAGATGCATTTGTGTGTGTGTCACGTGTTCCGTGTGTCTGTGTTGTTGTGAGTGTGAGAAACATGTTTGTGTGTGTTACGTGTTCTGCATGTGTCGTTTTGTGTGTGTGAGGTGCTTTTGTGTATATGTGACATTTTCTGTGTGTGTATGTCGTGTTGTGTGTGTGAGACGTGTTAGGACTTCTGTGTCTGTGTGTTTCTGTGTGGGTGTGGTGTGTATTCTTGTGTGTGTGAGACGTGTTTGTGTAGTGTTACCTGTTCTGTTGTGTGTTGGTGTGGTGTGTCGTCTTGGATGGCCACTCAGTGTAATGCATAAACAATTTCCCTCATGGAGAAATAGAGACACTAGGTGGCCACGCAGGGTAATGCACCAACAATTTCCCTCACAGAGCAACAGTGACACCAGCTGGCCAATCCAGGTAATACGTAAACCATTTTCCTCATGGACCAACAGTGACACTCGGTGGCCCCTCTGGTTAATACATCAACAATTTCCCTTGCTGAGAAACAGTGACACCGGGTGGCTAATCCGGGTATTGCACAAAGCATTTCCCTCCTGGAGCAACGGTGACACTCGGTGGCCACTCAGGGTAATGCACCAACAATTCCTCCAATGGAGCAACAGTGACACTGGGTGGCTAATCCAGGTATTGCACAAACAATTTCCCTCATGGACCAACAGTGACACCGGGTGGCTAATCCGGGTATTGCACAAAGCATTTCCCTCCTGGAGCAACGGTGACACTCGGTGGCCACTCAGGGTAATGCACCAACAATTCCTCTCATGGAGCAACAGTGACACTGGGTGGTTAATCCAGGTATTGCACAAAGCATTCCCCTCACGGAGCAACAGTGAGACTTGGTGGTCACTCAGGGTAATGCAGAAAAAATTCCCCTCATGGAGTAAGAGTGACACTCCGTGTAATGTGTGAGGTGTCGTGTGTGTGTGTGTGTGTTGTGTGTCAGTGTCATGTGTTGTGTATGATGTTTTCTGTCTGTTGTGTGTCGTGTTGTGTGTGTGCGACGTGTCGTGTGTCGTGTTGTGTGCGTGTGACTCGTCGTATGTTGAGTGTGTGTGTATGAGATGTGTTTTGGTATGTGTGACGTTCTGTGTGTCGTGTTGTGTGTGTGTGAGATGTGTTGTGTGTTGTTTTGTGTGTGTGTTGTGTGTGGTCTTGAGTGTTGTGATGATGTGTGTCTATAGGTGTCGTGTGTTGGGTGTGCGTGATGTTTTGTGTGTCGTGTCATGTGTCGTGTATGATTTTGTGTGTCGTGTGCTGTTGTGTGTCTTATTCTGTGTCTGTGTGTGTCGCTGTCGTATGTGATTTTGTGTGTCAAGAGTGCCGTTGCCTGTCGTATTCTCTGTGAGTGTGTCAGTGTTCTGTGTATGTGTGTTGGTTATGTGTGTGTGGTTTTGTATGAGACATGTTTGTGCATGTGTTACGTGTTCTCTTTCTGTGTGTGTGTGTGTTGAGGTCGTGTGTCATGTGCAAGACGCATTCTCTGCATGCGTGCATCAGTGTCGTATGTCATGTGTGCGATGTGTTCTGTGTGTGTGTCAGTGTCGTGTGTAAGACGTATTGTGTGTGTGTGTCAGTGTGATGTGTCGTGTGTCAAACATGTTCTGTGTGCGTATGTTGGTGTCGTGTGTCATCTGTGAGACGTGTTCTGTGTGTATCGTCTTATGTGTGTGAGACTTGTTTGCATATGTATTCTGGGTTTTGTGTGTTTGTGTGTGCCGTGTTGTGTGTGTGTCATCTTGTGCATTTGAGATGTGTTTGTGTATGTGTAACAGGTTCTGTGTGTGCTTGTGGGTGTCATGTTGTGCGTGTGTGTCATGTTATGTGTGTGAGATGTCTTTGTGTGTGTCATGTGTTGTGCGTTAGACATGTTTGTGAGTCACGTGTTCTGTGTGTCACGTGTTCTGAGTGTGTGTTGTCTTCTATGTGAGAGACGCGTTTTTGTGTGTTATGTGTTCTGCGTGTCGTTTTGTGTGTGTGAGACGTGTTTGTGTGTGTTATGCGTTCTGCTTGTGTCATTTTGTGTATGTGAGCTGCGATAGTGTATGTGTTACATGTTCTGTCTGTGTGTCATTTAGTGTGTGTGAGGCACGTTTGTGTATATGTGACGTGTTCTCTGTGTGTGTGTGTGTTGTGAGTGTGAGACTTGTTACGTGTTCTCTGTGGGGGGGGTCGTGTGTCGTCTTGTTTGTGTGAGACATGTATGTGTCGTGTTACGAGTTCTGTTGTGAGTGTGTGTTGGTGTCGTCTGTCGTGGTGTGTGTGTGTGTCTTGTCTTGGATGGCCACACAGGTTAATGCACAAAGCATTTCCCTCATGGAGAAATAGAGACACTAGGTGGCGACGCAGGGTAATGCACCAACAATTTCCCTCATGGACCAACAGTGACACTTGGTGGCCACTCAGGGTAATGCACCAACAATTTCGCTCACGGAGCAAGAGTGCGACTCCGTGGCCACTCAGGGTAATGCAGAAAAAATGCCCCTCATGGAGTAAGAGTGACACTCGGTGGCCACTCAGGGTAATGCGTGAGGTGTCGTCTGTGTGTGTGTGTGTGTGTGTGTCGGTGTCATGTGTTGTGTATGATGTTTTGTGTCTGTTATGTATTGTCTTGTGTGCGTGACTCATCGTGAGTTGTGTGTGTGTATGAGAAGTGTGTGTCGTATTCTTGTGTGAGACGTGTGTGGGTAGGGTGGTGTGTTTGTTTGTTGGTTTTTGTTTTGTGTCGTTTTGTATGTGTTGTGTGTGGTCTTGTGTGTTTTGTTGAGTGGTGTATAGATGTGTGTTGTGTGCGTGATGTTTTGTGTGTCAGTGTCATGTGTGCGATGTATGTTTTGTGTGTCGTGTGCTGTTTTGTGTATAATTCTGTTGTGTATGTTGGTGCGGTCTGTTTTGTGTATCATGTGTGCCGTTGCATGTCGATTCGTTTGTGTTGTGTCGGTGTCCTGTGTTGTGTGCAATTTTGTGTGAGACGTGTTTGTGTATGTGTTAGTGTGTGTGTGTCGACGTCGTGTGTGAGACGTTTCTCTCCTTGTGTGTGTGCATCAGTGTCGTGTGTCACGTGTGAGACATGTTCTCTGTGTGTGTTTGTGTGTTGGTATCGTCTGTCGTGTGTGAGACATGTTCTGTGTGTGTGTCAGTGTCATGTGTTGTGTGTGAGATGTTTTCTCTGTGAATGTGTCAGTGTGATGTGTCGTGTGTCAGATGTGTTCTGTGTGCGTGTGTTGGTGTCGTGTGTCATCTGTGAGACGTGTTCTGTGTATGGTGTGTGTGTCTCATTTGTGTCTGTGTTGTTCTGTGTGTGAGACGTGTTTGTGTGTGTCACGTGTTCTGTGTGTGTGTGTGTGTGTGTAGGTGTCATTGGTGTGAGACGTGTTTGTGTGTGTCAGGTTTTCTGCATGTGTGTGCTGTTGTGTGTGTGAGACACATTTGTGTGCGTTTGTCACATGTTCTGTGTGTGTCATTTTGTGTGTGTGAGACACATTTGTGTATGTGTTACATGTTCTGTGTGTCATTTTCTGTGTGTGAGGTGCATTTGTGTATATGTGATGTTGTCTGTGTGTGTGTGTGTCATGTTGCGTGTGTGAGATGTTTTATTTGTTCTGTGTGTGGGTGGTGGCTGGGTGTCGTGTGTCATCTTGTGTGTGTGAGACGGATTTGTGTAGTGTTACGTGTCTGTAGTGTGTGTGTGTTGGTGTCGTGTGTCGTCTTGTGTGTTGTCGTCTTGGATGGCCACACAGGATAATGCACAAAGCACAAAGCATTTCCCTCACGGAGAAATAGAGACACTAGGTGGCCATGAAGGGTAATGCACCAACAACATCCCTCATGGACCAACAGTGACACTAAGTGGCCGCTCAGGATAATGCACAAAGCATTCCCCTCACGGAGCAACAATGAGACTTGGTGGTCACTCAGGGTAATGCGTGAGGTGTCGTGTGTTGTGTGTGTGTTGTCGTGTCATGTCTTGTATAGTGTATTTTCTGTCTGTTGTGTGTCGTGTTGTGTGCGTGTGACTGTGTCCATGTGTCGTTTTGTGTGCGTGTGACTCATCGTATGTTGGCGTGTGTTGTGTATAGATGTGTTTTTGTATGTGTGTGTCACATGTTTTCTGTCGTTGTCGTGGGTGTGAGAGTGTTTGTGTGTGCATCGTGTTCTGTGTGTGTGTTGGTCTCCTGTGTGTCAGACGTGTTTGTGTATATGTTATGTGTTGTGTGTGTTTGTCTTGTGTGTGTCAGACGTGTTTGTGTGTATGTTACGTGTTGTGTGTGTGTGTGTGTCGGTGTCATATGTTGTGTTTGTGTGTGTGAAACGTGTTTGTGTATGTGTTACATGTTCTGTTTGTGTGTGTGTGTCTGTGTCGTATGTCATGTTTTGTGTGTGTGTGTCTTGTGTGGCTACACTGGGTAATGCACAAAGCAGACAGCATTTCCCTCATGGAGCAACAATGACAATGGGTGGCCACTCAGGGTAATGCACCAACAATTTCCCTCACGGAGCAACGGTGACACCAGGTGGGCAATCCAGGTATTCCACGTATCATTTCCCTACTGGAGTAACAGTGACACTCGGTGGCCACTCAGGGTAGTGCACAACCAATTTCCCTCATGGAGCAACGGTGACACTGGGTGGCCACTCAGAGTATGCACCAACAATTTCCCACACGGATCAAGAGTGACACAGGGTGGCCACTCAGGTACTGTACATTCAATTTCCCTCACGGAGCAACAGTGACACCGGGTGGCCACTCAGTGTAATGCTCAAAGCATTTCCCCCACGGAGCAACAGTGACACTGGGTGGACAATTCAGGTAGTGCACAAATCGTTTCCCTCATGGACCAACAGTGACACTAGGTGGCCACTCAGGGTAATGCAGAAAGCATTCCCCTTATGGAGCAACAGTGACACTCCGTGGCCATTCAGGGTCATGCACCAACCATTTCCCTCATGGAGCAACAGTGACACTGGGTGGCTAATCCAAGTATTGCACAAACCATATCCCACATGGAGGTACAGTGATACTCGGTGGCCACTCATGTCGTGTTCTGTGTGTGTGAGACGTGTTGTGTGTCATCTTTGTGTGTGTTGAGCGTTGTGTTGAGTGTGTCTGTGTCGGTGTCATGTGTTGTGTGTTTGTCATGTTCTGTGTGTGTTGTGTTTTGTGTCATATTCTGGGTGTGTGTGTGATGTTATGTGTGTTGTGTTGTGTGTGCTGTGTTTTGTGTGTCGTATTCTGGGTGTGTGTGATGTTTTGTGTGTCGTGTTGTGCGTGTGCTGTGTTTTGTGCCGTTTTGAGTGTTGTATTCTGGATGTATGTGTGATGTTTTGTGAGTTGTTTTGTGTGTGTTTTGTGCCTTTTTGTGTGTCATATTCTGTGTGCCTGTGTGTGTGTCGATGTCATGTGTGGTCCACTCAGGGTAATGCATCAACAATATCCCTTACGGAGCAACAGTGACACTTTTTGACCGGGTGTTTGTTTGTGCCATGTTGTGCGTGTGTCATCTTGTAAATTGTTTGTGTATGTTTAACGGGTTCTGTCTGTGCTTGTGTTTGTCATGTTGTGCGTGTGTGTCATGTTGTGTCTGTGAGATGAGTTTGTGTGTGTCATGTTCTGTGTGTGTGACACTCGGTGGACACTCAGGGTAATGCACAAATAATTTACCTCCTGGAGCAACGGTGACACTGGGTGGCCACGCAGGGTAATCCGTGAGGTGTCGTGTGTGTGTGTGTTCCGGTCGGTGTCATATCTTGTGTATGACGTTTTGTGTCTGTTGTGTGTCGTGCTGTGTGCGTGATGTGTCGTGTTTCGTGTTGTGTGCGTGTGACGTGTTGTGTGTTTGTATGAGATATGTTTTTGTATGTGTGAGGTTTTGTGTGTCGCGTTCTGTGTGTGTGAGATGTGTTGTGTGTCGCTTTGTGTGTGTGTTGTGTGTTGTCTTGAGTTTTGTGGTCAGTGTACGTGTACAGGTGTCGTGTGTTGTGTGTGCGTGATGTTTTGTGTGTCGGTGTCATGTGTCGTGTATTATTTTGTGTGTCGTGTGCCATTGTGTGTCTTATTCTGGGTGTGTGTGTGTCAGTGTCGCATGTGATTTTTTGTGACAAGTGTGCCATTGCGTGTCGGTTATGTGTGTGTGTGTGTGTGTGTGTGTTGAGGTCATGTGTCTTGTGTGAGACGTGTTCTGTGTGTGTGTGTGTGTGTGTGTGTGGGTGTTGAGGTCGTGTGTCTTGTGTGAGACGTGTTCTGTGCGTGTGTGTGTGTGTGTGTTGAGGTCGTGTGTTTGCGTGAGACGTGTTCTGTGTGTGTGTGTGTGTGTGTGTGTGTTGAGGTCGTGTGTCTTGTGTGAGACGTGTTCTCTGTGTGTGTGTGTGTGTGTTGAGGTCGTGTCTCTTGTGTGAGATGTGTTCTGTGTGTGTGTGTGTCAGTGTCATGTGTGAGATGTGTTCTCTGTGTGTGTGTGTCAGTGTCATGTGTCGTGTGTCAGACATGTTCTATCTATGTGTGTTGGTGTTGTGTCATCTGTGAGACGTGTTCTGTGTGTGTGTGTGAGGTGTTTCTGTGTGTTACATGTTCGGTGTGTGTATCGTCTGGTGTGTGTGAGACGTGTTTGTGCATGTATTATAGGTTCTGTGTGTTTGTGTGTGCCATGTTGTGCGTGTGTCGTCTTGTAAATTTGAGATGTGTTTGTGTATGTTTAACGGGTTCTGTCTGTGCTTGTGTTTGTCATGTTGTGTGTGTGTGTCATGTTGTGTCTGTGAGATGAGTTTCTGTGTGTCACGTGTTGTGTGTGAGACACGTTTGTGTGTGTGTCACGTGTTCTGCATGTGTGTCGTGTGTGTGGTGTGTGTTGGTGTCATGTGTTGTGTATGACGTTTTGTGACTGTTGTGTGTCATGTTGTGTGCATGTGATGTGTCGTGTGCGTGTGACTCCTCGTACGTTTTGTGTATGTATGAGAAGTGTTTTTGTATGTGTGACGTTTTGTGTTTCATGTTCTGTGTGTGTGAGACGTTTTGTGTGTGTTGTGTGTTGTCTTGAGTGTTGTGTTGAGTGTGTTTGTATAAGTGTCGTGTGTTGTGTGCGCGTGATGTTTTGTGTGTCGGTGTCATGTGTCGTGTATGATTTTGTGTGTCGTGTGCTGTGTGTCTTATTCTGTGTGTGTGTGTGTCGGTGTCGTATGTGATTTTGTGTGTCGTGTGCCATTGCGTGTCGTATTCTGGGTGTATGTGTGTGTGTTGGTGTCCTGTGTTGTGTGCAATGTTGTGTGAGACATGTTTGTGTATGTGTTACGAGTTCTGTGTGTGTGTGTTTGTGAGTGTGTCGGTGTCGTGCATGAGACATGTTCTCTGTGTGTGTGTATCATGTGTCGTGTGTGAGACGTGTTCGGTGTGTGTGTGTTGGTGTTGTCTGTCGTCTGTGAGACATGTTCTGTGTATGGGTGTGTGTGTCGTGTTGTGTGTGTCACATTTGTGTGTGTGGTGTTCTGTGTGTGTGATGTGTTTGTGTGTGTCACGTGTTCTGTGTGTGTGTGTCAGTGTTGTGGGTGTGAGACATGCTTTTGTGTATCAGGAATTCTCTGTGTGTGTGTGTTCGTGTCATGGTTGTGAGACGTGTTTGTGTGTGTCATGTGTTCTCTGTGTATGAGACGTGTTTGTGTGTGTCATGTGTTGTTTGTGTGTGTTGGTGTCGTGGGTGTTAGACGTGTTTGTGTGTCAGGTGTTCTTCATGTGTGATGATGTGTGTGTGAGACGCATTTGTGTGTGTGTGTCACGTATTCTGTGTGTCTGTCATTTTGTGAGTGTGAGAGACATGTTTGTGTGTGTTACGTGTTCTGCGTGTCGTTTTGTGTGTGAGACGCGTTTGTGTATTTATTACATGTTCTGTGTGTGTGAGGTGCTTTTGTGTATATGTGACGTGTTCCGTGTGTGTGTGTCGTGCTGTGTGTGTAAGACATGTTTGAGTATGTGTGATGTGTTCTGTGTGTGTGTTCTGTGTGTGTGGGTGTGTTTGTGTGTGGGTGCCGTGTTATCTTGTGTGTGTGAGACGTGTTTGTGTACCGTTACCTGTTCTGTTGTGTGTTTGTGTTCTGTTGTGTTGGTGTCGTGTGTCGTCTTGGATGGCCACATAGGATAATGCACAAAGCATTTCCCTCATGGACCAACAGTGACACTGGGTGGCCGCTCAGGGTAATGCATCAACCATTTCCCTTACGGAGCAACAGTGACACTGGGTGGCTAATCCAAGTATTGCACAAAGCATATCCCACATGGTGGTACAGTGACACTCGGTGGACACGCAGGGTAATGCACAAACAATTTCGCTCACGGAGCTACAGTGACACTGGACGGCCACTCAGGGTAATGCAGAAAAAATGCCCCTCATGGATTAAGAGTGACACTCGGTGGTCACTCAGGGTAATGCGTGAGGTGTCGTGTGTGTGTGTGTGTGTGTTGTGTGTCAGTGTCATGTCTTGTGTATGATGTTTTGTGTCTCTTGTGTGTCGTGTTCTGTGCGTGTGACCCGTCGTATGTTGTGTGTGTGTGTGTATGAGAAGTGTTTTTGTATGTGTGACATTTTGTGTGTCGTGTTCTGTGTGTGTGAAACGTGTTGTGTGTTGTTTTGTGTGTGTATTGTGTGTTGTCTTGAGTGTTGTGATGATGTGTGTGTATAGGTGTCGTGTGTTGGGTGTGCGTGATGTTTTGTGTGTCGTGTCATGTGTCGTATATGATTTTGTGTGTCGTGTGCCGTTGCCTGTCGTATTCTGGGTGTGTGTGTTGGTGTTCTCTGTGCGAGTGTGTGGGTGTCGGTTATCTGTTTGATTTTGTGTGAGACATGTCTCTGTGTGTGTGGGTGTGTCGGTTATGTGTGTGATTTTGTGTGAGACATGTCTGTGTGTGTGTGTTGAGGTCGTATCTCTTGTGTGACATGTGTTCTCTGTGTGTGTGTGTATGTTGAGGTCGTATGTCTTGTTTGAGACGCGTTCTGTGTGTGTGTGTGTGTGTGTATATGTGTGTGTGTTTTGAGGTCTTCTGTCGTGTGAGATATGTTCTCTGTGTTTCTGTGTGTCAGTATCGTGTGTCATCTATGAGACGCTTTCTCTGCGTGCGTGCGTCAGTGTTGTATGTCATGTGTGCGATGTGTTCTGTGTGTGTGCATCAGACGTGTTCTGTGTGCGTGTGTTGGTGTCGTGTGTCATCTGTGAGATGTGTTCTGTGTGTGTATCATCTTATGTGTGTGAGACTTGTTTGCATATGTATTCTGGGTTTTGTGTGTTTGTGTGTGCCGTGTTGTGCGTGTGTCATCTTGTGCATTTGAGATGTGTTTGTGTATGTGTAACAGGTTCTGTGTGTGCTTGTGGGTGTCATGTTGTGCGTGTGTGTCGTGTTGTGTGTGTGAGATGTCTTGTGTGTGTCATGCGTTGTGTGCGTTAGACATGTTTGTCTGAGTCAGGTGTTCTGCCTGTGTGTGTCATGTTATGTGAGACGCATGTGCCTGTGTGTGTGTGTCACGTGTTCTGCGTGTGTCATCTTCTATGTGAGAGACGCGTTTTTGTGTGTTATCTGTTCTGCGTGTCGTTTTGTGTGTGTGAGACGTGTTTGTGTGTGTTATGTGTTCTGCTTGTGTCATTTTGTGTATGTGAGATGCGTTAGTGTATGTGTTACATGTTCTGTCTGTGTGTCATTTAGTGTGTGTGAGGCACGTTTGTGTATATGTGATGTGTTCTGTGTGTGTGTGTGTTGTGTGTGTGTGAGACGTGTTATGTGTTCTCTGTGTGTGGGGGAGTCGTGTCATCTTGTTTGTGTGAGACGTGTATGTGTCGTGTTACGAGTTCTGTTGTGAGTGTGTGTTGGTGTCGTATGTCGTGGTGTGTCTGTGTGTGTGTGAGTGTGTGCGTCTGTGTCTTGTCTTGGATGGCCACACAGGTTAATGCACAAAGCACAAAGCATTTCCCTCATGGAGAAATAGAGACACTAGGTGGCCACGCAGGGTAATGCACCAACAACATCCCTCACGGAGCAACAGTGACACCAGGTGGCCCCTCAGGGTAAGGCACCAACAATTTCCGTCACGGACCAACCGTGACACCAAGTGGCCAGTCCCGGTAATACACAAATCATTTCCCTCATGGACCAACAGTGACACTGGGTAGCCGCTCAGGGTAATGCGTGAGGTGTCGTCTATGAGTGTGTGTGGTGTGTGTCGGTGTCATGTGTTGTGCATGATGTTTTGTGTCTGTTGTGTGTTGCGTTGTGTGCGTGTGACATCTCATGTGTCATGTTGTGTGCGTGTGACTCGTCATGTGTTGTGTGTGTGTATGAGATGTGTTTTTGTATGTGTGACGTCTTGTGTGTCATTTTGTGTGCGTGAGACGTGTTGTGTGTCATTTTGTGTGTGTGTAGTGTGTTCTCTTGAGTGTTGTGTTGGGTTGGGTGTTTGTGTATAGGTGTCATGTGTTGCGTGTGCATGATGTTTTGTGTGTCGGTGTCATGTGTCGTGTATGATTTTGTGTGTCGTGTGCTGTTGTGTGTCTAATTCTGTGTGTGTATGTCGGTGTCGTCTGTGATTTTGTGTATCATGTGTGCCGTTGCATGTCGTATTCTGCTTGTGTGTGTGTCGCTGTCCTGTGTTGTGTGCAATATTGTGTGAGATGTGTTGGTGTATGTGTTACGTGTTCTGTGTAGGTGGGTGGGTGGATGTCATGTGTGAGATGTGTTCTGTGTGTGTGTGTGGGTATCGTGTGTCATGTGGGAGATGTGTTCTCTGTGTGTGTGTGTGTGTGTGGGTATCATGTGTCATGTGTGAGATGTGTTCTGTGTGTCTGTCAGTGTGATGTGTTGTGTGTGAGCGTTGGTGTCGTGTGTCGTCTGTGAGATGTGTTCTGTGTATGGGTGTGTGTGTCACATTTGTGTGTGTGTCGGTGTTGCGGGTGTGAGACATCTTTTTGTGTGTCAGGAATTCTGTGTGTGTGTGTGTGTGTGTGTGTGTCGGTGTCATGGGTGTTAGACGTGTTTGTGTGTGTCAGGTGTTCTGTGTGTGTGATGTTTTGTGTGTGAGATGCATTTGTGTGTGTGTCACGTGTTCCGTGTGTCTGTGTTGTTGTGAGTGTGAGAAACATGTTTGTGTGTGTTACGTGTTCAGCGTGTGTCGTTTTGTGTGTGTGAGGTGCTTTTGTGTATATGTGACATTTTCTGTGTGTGTATGTCGTGTTGTGTGTGTGAGACGTGTTACGACTTCTGTGTCTGTGTGTTTCTGTGTGGGTGTGGTGTGTATTCTTGTGTGTGTGAGACGTGTTTGTGTAGTGTTACCTGTTCTGTTGTGTGTTGGTGTGGTGTGTCGTCTTGGATGGCCACTCAGTGTAATGCATAAACAATTTCCCTCATGGAGAAATAGAGACACTAGGTGGCCACGCAGGGTAATGCACCAACAATTTCCCTCACAGAGCAACAGTGACACCAGCTGGCCAATCCAGGTAATACGTAAACCATTTTCCTCATGGACCAACAGTGACACTCGGTGGCCCCTCTGGTTAATACATCAACAATTTCCCTTGCTGAGAAACAGTGACACCGGGTGGCTAATCCGGGTATTGCACAAAGCATTTCCCTCCTGGAGCAACGGTGACACTCGGTGGCCACTCAGGGTAATGCACCAACAATTCCTCCAATGGAGCAACAGTGACACTGGGTGGCTAATCCAGGTATTGCACAAACAATTTCCCTCATGGACCAACAGTGACACCGGGTGGCTAATCCGGGTATTGCACAAAGAATTTCCCTCCTGGAGCAACGGTGACACTCGGTGGCCACTCAGGGTAATGCACCAACAATTCCTCTCATGGAGCAACAGTGACACTGGGTGGTTAATCCAGGTATTGCACAAAGCATTCCCCTCACGGAGCAACAGTGAGACTTGGTGGTCACTCAGGGTAATGCAGAAAAAATTCCCCTCATGGAGTAAGAGTGACACTCCGTGTAATGTGTGAGGTGTCGTGTGTGTGTGTGTGTTTGTGTCAGTGTCATGTGTTGTGTATGATGTTTTCTGTCTGTGTGTGTCGTGTTGTGTGTGCGACGTGTCGTGTGTCGTGTTGTGTGCGTGTGACTCGTCGTATGTTGAGTGTGTGTGTATGAGATGTGTTTTGGTATGTGTGACGTTCTGTGTGTCGTGTTGTGTGTGTGTGAGATGTGTTGTGTGTTGTTTTGTGTGTGTTGTGTGTGGTCTTGAGTGTTGTGATGATGTGTGTCTATAGGTGTCGTGTGTTGGGTGTGCGTGATGTTTTGTGTGTCGTGTCATGTGTCGTGTATGATTTTGTGTGTCGTGTGCTGTTGTGTGTCTTATTCTGTGTCTGTGTGTGTCGCTGTCGTATGTGATTTTGTGTGTCAAGAGTGCCGTTGCCTGTCGTATTCTCTGTGAGTGTGTCAGTGTTCTGTGTATGTGTGTTGGTTATGTGTGTGTGGTTTTGTATGAGACATGTTTGTGCATGTGTTACGTGTTCTCTTTCTTTCTGTGTGTGTGTTGAGGTCGTGTGTCATGTGCAAGACGCATTCTCTGCATGCGTGCATCAGTGTCGTATGTCATGTGTGCGATGTGTTCTGTGTGTGTGTCAGTGTCGTGTGTAAGACGTATTGTGTGTGTGTGTCAGTGTGATGTGTCGTGTGTCAAACATGTTCTGTGTGCGTATGTTGGTGTCGTGTGTCATCTGTGAGACGTGTTCTGTGTGTATCGTCTTATGTGTGTGAGACTTGTTTGCATATGTATTCTGGGTTTTGTGTGTTTGTGTGTGCCGTGTTGTGCGTGTGTCATCTTGTGCATTTGAGATGTGTTTGTGTATGTGTAACAGGTTCTGTGTGTGCTTGTGGGTGTCATGTTATGTGTGTGAGATGTCTTTGTGTGTGTCATGTGTTGTGCGTTAGACATGTTTGTGAGTCACGTGTTCTGTGTGTGTCACGTGTTCTGAGTGTGTGTTGTCTTCTATGTGAGAGACGCGTTTTTGTGTGTTATGTGTTCTGCGTGTCGTTTTGTGTGTGTGAGACGTGTTTGTGTGTGTTATGTGTTCTGCTTGTGTCATTTTGTGTATGTGAGCTGCGATAGTGTATGTGTTACATGTTCTGTCTGTGTATCATTTAGCGTGTGTGAGGCACGTTTGTGTATATGTGACGTGTTCTCTGTGTGTGTGTGTGTTGTGAGTGTGAGACTTGTTACGTGTTCTCTGTGGGGGGGGTCGTGTGTCGTCTTGTTTGTGTGAGACATGTATGTGTCGTGTTACGAGTTCTGTTGTGAGTGTGTGTTGGTGTCGTCTGTCGTGGTGTGTGTGTGTCTTGTCTTGGATGGCCACACAGGTTAATGCACAAAGCATTTCCCTCATGGAGAAATAGAGACACTAGGTGGCGACGCAGGGTAATGCACCAACAATTTCCCTCATGGACCAACAGTGACACTTGGTGGCCACTCAGGGTAATGCACCAACAATTTCGCTCACGGAGCAAGAGTGCGACTCCGTGGCCACTCAGGGTAATGCAGAAAAAATGCCCCTCATGGAGTAAGAGTGACACTCGGTGGCCACTCAGGGTAATGCGTGAGGTGTCGTCTGTGTGTGTGTGTGTGGTGTGTGTCGGTGTCATGTGTTGTGTATGATGTTTTGTGTCTGTTATGTAATGTCTTGTGTGCGTGACTCATCGTGAGTTGTGTGTGTGTATGAGAAGTGTGTGTCGTATTCTGTGTGTGTGAGACGTGTTTGTGTCGTTTTGTATGTGTGTGTGTGTGGTCTTGTGTTTTGTTGAGTGTGTGTATATAGGTGTTGTGTTGTGTGTGCGTGATGTTTTGTGTGTCAGTGTCATGTGTCATGTATGATTTTGTGTGTCGTGTGCTGTTGTGTGTATAATTCTGTGTGTGCATGTTGGTGCGGTCTGTGATTTTGTGTATCATGTGTGCCGTTGCATGTCGAATTCTGTTTGTGTGTGTGTCGTTGTCCTGTGTTGTGTGCAATTTCGTGTGAGACGTGTTTGTGTATGTGTTAGTGTGTGTGTGTCGACGTCGTGTGTGAGACGTTTTCTCTCCTTGTGTGTGTGCATCAGTGTCGTGTGTCACGTGTGAGACATGTTCTCTGTGTGTGTTTGTGTGTTGGTATCGTCTGTCGTGTGTGAGACATGTTCTGTGTGTGTGTCAGTGTCATGTGTTGTGTGTGAGATGTTTTCTCTGTGAATGTGTCAGTGTGATGTGTCGTGTGTCAGATGTGTTCTGTGTGCGTGTGTTGGTGTCGTGTGTCATCTGTGAGACGTGTTCTGTGTATGGTGTGTGTGTCTCATTTGTGTCTGTGTTGTTCTGTGTGTGAGACGTGTTTGTGTGTGTCACGTGTTCTGTGTGTGTGTGTGTGTAGGTGTCATTGGTGTGAGACGTGTTTGTGTGTGTCAGGTTTTCTGCATGTGTGTGCTGTTGTGTGTGTGAGACACATTTGTGTGTGTTTGTCACATGTTCTGTGTGTGTCATTTTGTGTGTGTGAGACACATTTGTGTATGTGTTACATGTTCTGTGTGTCATTTTCTGTGTGTGAGGTGCATTTGTGTATATGTGATGTTGTCTGTGTGTGTGTGTGTCATGTTGCGTGTGTGAGATGTTTTATGTGTTCTGTGTGTGGGTGGGTGGCTGGGTGTCGTGTGTCATCTTGTGTGTGTGAGACGGAGTTGTGTAGTGTTACGTGTTCTGTAGTGTGTGTGTGTGTTGGTGTCGTGTGTCGTCTTGTGTGTGTTGTCTTGGATGGCCACACAGGATAATGCACAAAGCACAAAGCATTTCCCTCACGGAGAAATAGAGACACTAGGTGGCCATGAAGGGTAATGCACCAACAACATCCCTCATGGACCAACAGTGACACTAAGTGGCCGCTCAGGATAATGCACAAAGCATTCCCCTCACGGAGCAACAATGAGACTTGGTGGTCACTCAGGGTAATGCGTGAGGTGTCGTGTGTGTGTGTGTTGTGTGTCGGTGTCATGTCTTGTATATGATGTTTTCTGTCTGTTGTGTGTCGTGTTGTGTGCGTGTGACGTGTCATGTGTCGTTTTGTGTGCGTGTGACTCATCGTATGTTGCGTGTGTGTGTATGAGATGTGTTTTTTGTATGTGTGTGTCACATGTTCTGTCGTTGTCGTGGGTGTGAGATGTGTTTGTGTGTGTCACGTGTTCTGTGTGTGTGTTGGTCTCCTGTGTGTCAGACGTGTTTGTGTATATGTTATGTGTTGTGTGTGTTTGTCTTGTGTGTGTCAGACGTGTTTGTGTGTATGTTACGTGTTGTGGTCATATGTTGTGTTGTGTGTGTGTGAAACGTGTTTGTGTATGTGTTACATGTTCTGTTTGTGTGTGTGTCTGTGTCGTATGTCATGTTTTGTGTGTGTGTGTCTTGTGTGGCTACACTGGGTAATGCACAAAGCAGAAAGCATTTCCCTCATGGAGCAACAATGACAATGGGTGGCCACTCAGGGTAATGCACCAACAATTTCCCTCACGGAGCAACGGTGACACCAGGTGGGCAATCCGGTATTCCACGTATCATTTCCCTACTGGAGTAACAGTGACACTCGGTGGCCACTCAGGGTAGTGCACAACCAATTTCCCTCATGGAGCAACGGTGACACTGGGTGGCCACTCAGAGTAATGCACCAACAATTTCCCACACGGATCAAGAGTGACACAGGGTGGCCACTCAGGTACTGTACATTCAATTTCCCTCACGGAGCAACAGTGACACCGGGTGGCCACTCAGTGTAATGCTCAAAGCATTTCCCCCCACGGAGCAACAGTGACACTGGGTGGACAATTCAGGTAGTGCACAAATCGTTTCCCTCATGGACCAACAGTGACACTAGGTGGCCACTCAGGGTAATGCAGAAAGCATTCCCCTTATGGAGCAACAGTGACACTCCGTGGCCATTCAGGGTCATGCACCAACCATTTCCCTCATGGAGCAACAGTGACACTGGGTGGCTAATCCAAGTATTGCACAAACCATATCCCACATGGAGGTACAGTGATACTCGGTGGCCACTCATGTCGTGTTCTGTGTGTGTGAGACGTGTTGTGTGTCATCTTTGTGTGTGTTGAGCGTTGTGTTGAGTGTGTCTGTGTCGGTGTCATGTGTTGTGTGTTTGTCATGTTCTGTGTGTGTTGTGTTTTGTGTCATGTTGTGTGTCGTATTCTGGGTGTGTGTGTGTGTGATGTTATGTGTGTTGTGTTGTGTGTGCTGTTTTGTGTGTCGTATTCTGGGTGTGTGTGATGTTTTGTGTGTCGTGTTGTGCGTGTGCTGTGTTTTGTGCCGTTTTGAGTGTTGTATTCTGGATGTATGTGTGATGTTTTGTGAGTTGTTTTGTGTGTGTTTTGTGCCTTTTTGTGTGTCATATTCTGTGTGCCTGTGTGTGTGTCGATGTCATGTGTGGTCCACTCAGGGTAATGCATCAACAATTTCCCTTACGGAGCAACAGTGACACTGTTTGAGCGGGTGTTTGTTTGTGCCATGTTGTGCGTGTGTCATCTTGTAAATTGTTTGTGTATGTTTAACGGGTTCTGTCTGTGCTTGTGTTTGTCATGTTGTGTGTGTGTGTCATGTTGTGTCTGTGAGATGAGTTTGTGTGTGTCATGTTCTGTGTGTGTGACACTCGGTGGACACTCAGGGTAATGCACAAATAATTTACCTCCTGGAGCAACGGTGACACTGGGTGGCCACGCAGGGTAATCCGTGAGGTGTCGTGTGTGTGTGTGTTCCGGTCGGTGTCATATCTTGTGTATGACGTTTTGTGTCTGTTGTGTGTCGTGCTGTGTGCGTGATGTGTCGTGTTTCGTGTTGTGTGCGTGTGACGTGTTGTGTGTTTGTATGAGATATGTTTTTGTATGTGTGAGGTTTTGTGTGTCGCGTTCTGTGTGTGTGAGATGTGTTGTGTGTCGCTTTGTGTGTGTGTTGTGTGTTGGCTTGAGTTTTGTGGTCAGTGTATGCGTACAGGTGTCGTGTGTTGTGTGTGCGTGATGTTTTGTGTGTCGGTGTCATGTGTCGTGTATTATTTTGTGTGTCGTGTGCCATTGTGTGTCTTATTCTGGGTGTGTGTGTGTCAGTGTCGCATGTGATTTTTTGTGTCAAGTGTGCCATTGCGTGTCGGTTATGTGTGTGTGTGTGTGTTGAGGTCATGTGTCTTGTGTGACACGTGTTCTGTGCGTGTGTGTGTGTGTGTGTGGGTGTTGAGGTCGTGTGTCTTGTGTGAGACGTGTTCTGTGCGTGTGTGTGGTGTGTTGAGGTCGTGTGTCTTGTGTGAGACGGGTTCTGTGCGTGTGTGTGTGTGGGTGTTGAGGTCGTGTGTCTTGTGTGAGACGTGTTCTGTGCGGGTGTGTGTGTGGGTGTTGAGGTCATGTGTCTTGTGTGAGACGTGTTCTGTGTGTGTGTGTGTGTTGAGGTCGTGTGTCTTGTGTGAGACGTGTTCTGTGTGTGTGTGTGTGTGTGTGTTGAGGTCGTGTGTCTTGTGTGAGACGTGTTCCCTGTGTGTGTGTGTGTGTGTGTGTTTAGGTCGTGTCTCTTGTGTGAGATGTGTTCTGTGTGTGTGTGTGTCAGTGTCATGTGTGAGGATGTGTTTCTCTGTTGTGTGTGTCAGTGTCATGTGTCGTGTGTCCGAGACATGTTCTGTCTATTTGTGTTTGGTGTTGTGTCTCTGTGAGACGTGTTCTGTGTGTGTGTTGTGGTGTGAGATGTGTTTTCTGTGTGTACATGTTCGGTGGTGTGTATCGTCTGGTGTGTGTGAGACGTGTTTGTGCATGTATTATAGGTTCTGTGTTTGTGTGTGCCATGTTGTACGTGTGTCGTCTTGTAAATTTGAGACGTGTTTGTGTATGTTTAACGGGTTCTGTCTGTGCTTGTGTTTGTCATGTTGTGTGTGTGTGTCATGTTGTGTCTGTGAGATGAGTTTGTGTGTGTCACGTGTTGTGTGTGAGACACGTTTGTGTGTGTGTCACGTGTTCTGCATGTGTGTCGTGTGTGTGGTGTGTGTTGGTGTCATGTGTTGTGTATGACGTTTTGTGAGTGTTGTGTGTCATGTTGTGTGCATGTGATGTGTCGTGTGCATGTGACTCCTCGTACGTTTTGAGTATGTATGAGAAGTGTTTTTGTATGTGTGACGTTTTGTGTTTCATGTTCTGTGTGTGTGAGACGTTTTGTGTGTGTTGTGTGTTGTCTTGAGTGTTGTGTTGAGTGTGTTTGTATAAGTGTCGTGTGTTGTGTGCGCGTGATGTTTTGTGTGTCGGTGTCATGTGTCGTGTCTGATTTTGTGTGTCGTGTGCTGTTGTGTGTCTTATTCTGTGTGTGTGTGTGTCGGTGTCGTATGTGATTTTGTGTGTCGTGTGCCATTGCGTGTCGTATTCTGGGTGTATGTGTGTGTGTTGGTGTCCTGTGTTGTGTGCAATTTTGTGTGAGACATGTTTGTGTATGTGTTACGAGTTCTGTGTGTGTGTGTTTGTGAGTGTGTCGGTGTCGTGCATGAGACATGTTCTCTGTGTGTGTGTATCATGTGTCGTGTGTGAGACGTGTTCGGTGTGTGTGTGTTGGTGTGTCTGTCGTCTGTGAGACATGTTCTGTGTATGGGTGTGTGTGTCGTGTTGTGTGTGTCACATTTGTGTGTGTGGTGTTCTGTGTGTGTGATGTGTTTGTGTGTGTCACGTGTTCTGTGTGTGTGTGTCAGTGTTGTGGGTGTGAGACATGCTTTTGTGTGTCAGGAATTCTGTGTGTGTGTGTGTTGGTGTCATGGTTGTGAGACGTGTTTGTGTGTGTCATGTGTTCTCTGTGTATGAGACGTGTTTGTGTGAGTTGGTGTCATGGGTGTTAGACGTGTTTGTGTGTCAGGTGTTCTTCATGTGTGATGATGTGTGTGTGAGACGCATTTGTGTGTGTGTGTCACGTATTCTGTGTGTCTGTGTCATTTTGTGAGTGTGAGAGACATGTTTGTGTGTGTTACGTGTTCTGCGTGTCGTTTTGTGTGTGAGACGCGTTTGTGTATGTGTTACATGTTCTGTGTGTGTGAGGTGCTTTTGTGTATATGTGACGTGTTCCGTGTGTGTGTGTCGTGCTGTGTGTGTAAGACATGTTTGAGTATGTGTGATGTGTTCTGTGTTGTGTGTGTGAGACGTGTTACGTGTTCTGTGTGTGTGGGGTGTGTTTGTGTGTGTGCCGTGTTATCTTGTGTGTGTGAGACGTGTTTGTGTACCGTTACCTGTTCTGTTGTGTGTTTGTGTTCTGTTGTGTTGGTGTCCTGTGTCGTCTTGGATGGCCACATAGGATAATGCACAAAGCATTTCCCTCATGGACCAACAGTGACACTGGGTGGCCGCTCAGGGTAATGCATCAACCATTTCCCTTACGGAACAACAGTGACACTGGGTGGCTAATCCAAGTATTGCACAAAGCATATCCCACATGGTGGTACAGTGACACTCGGTGGTCACTCAGGGTAATGCGTGAGGTGTCGTGTGTGTGTGTGTGTGTGTTGTGTGTCAGTGTCATGTCTTGTGTATGATGTTTTGTGTCTCTTGTGTGTCGTGTTCTGTGCGTGTGACCCGTCGTATGTTGTGCGTGTGTGTGTATGAGAAGTGTTTTTGTATGTGTGACATTTTGTGTGTCGTGTTCTGTGTGTGTGAAACGTGTTGTGTGTTGTTTTGTGTGTGTATTGTGTGTTGTCTTGAGTGTTGTGATGATGTGTGTGTATAGGTGTCGTGTGTTGGGTGTGCGTGATGTTTTGTGTGTCGTGTCATGTGTCGTGTATGATTTTGTGTGTCGTGTGCCGTTGCCTGTCGTATTCTGGGTGTGTGTGTTGGTGTTCTCTGTGTGAGTGTGTGTGTGTCGGTTATCTGTTTGATTTTGTGTGAGACATGTCTCTGTGTGTGTGGGTGTGTCGGTTATGTGTGTGATTTTGTGTGAGACATGTCTGTGTGTGTGTGTTGAGGTCGTATCTCTTGTGTGACTTGTGTTCTCTGTGTGTGTGTGTATGTTGAGGTCGTATGTCTTGTTTGAGACGCGTTCTGTGTGTGTGTGTGTATATGTGTGTGTGTTTTGAGGTCTTCTGTCGTGTGAGATATGTTCTCTGTGTTTCTGTGTGTCAGTATCGTGTGTCATCTATGAGACGCTTTCTCTGCGTGCGTGCATCAGTGTTGTATGTCATGTGTGCGATGTGTTCTGTGTGTGTGCATCAGACGTGTTCTGTGTGCGTGTGTTGGTGTCGTGTGTCATCTGTGAGATGTGTTCTGTGTGTGTATCGTCTTATGTGTGTGAGACTTGTTTGCATATGTATTCTGGGTTTTGTGTGTTTGTGTGTGCCGTGTTGTGCGTGTGTCATCTTGTGCATTTGAGATGTGTTTGTGTATGTGTAACAGGTTCTGTGTGTGCTTGTGGGTGTCATGTTGTGCGTGTGTGTCGTGTTGTGTGTGTGAGATGTCTTTGTGTGTGTCATGCGTTGTGTGCGTTAGACATGTTTGTCTGAGTCAGGTGTTCTGCCTGTGTGTGTCATGTTATGTGAGACGAATGTGCCTGTGTGTGTGTGTCACGTGTTCTGCGTGTGTCATCTTCTATGTGAGAGACGTGTTTGTGTGTGTTATGTGTTCTGCTTGTGTCATTCTGTGTATGTGAGATGCGTTAGTGTGAGTGTTACATGTTCTGTCTGTGTGTCATTTAGTGTGTGTGAGGCACGTTTGTGTATATGTGATGTGTTCTGTGTGTGTGTGTGTGTGTTGTGTTGTGTGTGTGAGACGTGTTATGTGTTCTCTGTGTGTGGGGGAGTCGTGTCATCTTGTTTGTGTGAGACGTGTATGTGTCGTGTTACGAGTTCTGTTGTGAGTGTGTGTTGGTGTCGTATCTCGTGGTGTGTCTGTGTGAGTGTGTGCGTCTGTGTCTTGTCTTGGATGGCCACACAGGTTAATGCACAAAGCACAAAGCATTTCCCTCATGGAGAAATAGAGACACTAGGTGGCCACGCAGGGTAATGCACCAACAACATCCCTCACGGAGCAACAGTGACACCAGGTGGCCCCTCAGGGTAACGCACCAACAATTTCCGTCACGGACCAACCGTGACACCAAGTGGCCAGTCCCGGTAATACACAAATCATTTCCCTCATGGACCAACAGTGACACTGGGTAGCCGCTCAGGGTAATGCGTGAGGTGTCGTCTATGAGTGTGTGTGGTGTGTGTCGGTGTCATGTGTTGTGCATGATGTTTTGTGTCTGTTGTGTGTTGCGTTGTGTGCGTGTGACATCTCATGTGTCATGTTGTGTGCGTGTGACTCGTCATGTGTTGTGTGTGTGTATGAGATGTGTTTTTGTATGTGTGACGTCTTGTGTGTCATTTTGTGTGCGTGAGACGTGTTGTGTGTCATTTTGTGTGTGTGTAGTGTGTTCTCTTGAGTGTTGTGTTGGGTTGGGTGTTTGTGTATAGGTGTCATGTGTTGCGTGTGCATGATGTTTTGTGTGTCGGTGTCATGTGTCATGTATGATTTTGTGTGTCGTGTGCTGTTGTGTGTCTAATTCTGTGTGTGTATGTCGGTGTCGTCTGTGATTTTGTGTATCATGTGTGCCGTTGCATGTCGTATTCTGTTTGTGTGTGTGTCGCTGTCCTGTGTTGTGTGCAATATTGTGTGAGTATGTGTTACGTGTTCTGTGTAGGTGGGTGGGTGGGTGTCATGTGTGAGACGTGTTCTGTGTGTGTGTGTGGGTATCGTGTGTCATGTGGGAGATGTGTTCTCTGTGTGTGGGTATCATGTGTCATGTGTGAGATGTGTTCTGTGTGTCTGTCAGTGTGATGTGTTGTGTGTGAGCGTTGGTGTCGTGTGTCGTCTGTGAGATGTGTTCTGTGTATGGGTGTGTGTGTCACATTTGTGTGTGTGTCGGTGTTGTGGGTGTGAGACATCTTTTTGTGTGTCAGGAATTCTGTGTGTGTGTGTGTGTGTGTGTGTGTGTGGGTGTCATCCGATGAAGTGAGCTGTAGCTCACGAAAGCTTATGCTCTAATAAATTTGTTAGTCTCTAAGGTGCCACAAGTACTCCTTTTCTTTTTGGTGTCATGGGTGTTAGACGTGTTTGTGTGTGTCAGGTGTTCTGTGTGTGTGATGTTGTGTGTGTGAGATGCATTTGTGTGTGTGTCACGTGTTCTGTGTGTCTGTGTTGTTGTGAGTGTGAGAAACATGTTTGTGTGTGTTACGTGTTCAGCGTGTGTCGTTTTGTGTGTGTGAGGTGCTTTTGTGTATATGTGACATTTTCTGTGTGTGTATGTCGTGTTGTGTGTGTGAGTCGTGTTACGACTTCTGTGTCTGTGTGTTTCTGTGTGGGTGTTGTGTGTATTCTTGTGTGTGTGAGACGTGTTTGTGTAGTGTTACCTGTTCTGTTGTGTGTTGGTGTGGTGTGTCGTCTTGGATGGCCACTCAGTGTAATGCATAAACAATTTCCCTCATGGAGAAATAGAGACACTAGGTGGCCACGCAGGGTAATGCACCAACAATTTCCCTCACAGAGCAACAGTGACACCAGCTGGCCAATCCAGGTAATACGTAAACCATTTTCCTCATGGACCAACAGTGACACTCGGTGGCCCCTCTGGTTAATACATCAACAATTTCCCTTGCTGAGAAACAGTGACACCGGGTGGCTAATCCGGGTATTGCACAAAGCATTTCCCTCCTGGAGCAACGGTGACACTCGGTGGCCACTCAGGGTAATGCACCAACAATTCCTCCAATGGAGCAACAGTGACACTGGGTGGCTAATCCAGGTATTGCACAAACAATTTCCCTCATGGACCAACAGTGACACCGGGTGGCTAATCCGGGTATTGCACAAAGCATTTCCCTCCTGGAGCAACGGTGACACTCGGTGGCCACTCAGGGTAATGCACCAACAATTCCTCTCATGGAGCAACAGTGACACTGGGTGGTTAATCCAGGTATTGCACAAAGCATTCCCCTCACGGAGCAACAGTGAGACTTGGTGGTCACTCAGGGGAATGCAGAAAAAATTCCCCTCATGGAGTAAGAGTGACACTCCGTGTAATGTGTGAGGTGTCGTGTGTGTGTGTGTGTTGTGTGTCAGTGTCATGTGTTGTGTATGATGTTTTCTGTCTGTTGTGTGTCGTGTTGTGTGTGTGTGACGTGTCGTGTGTCGTGTTGTGTGCATGTGACTCGTCGTATGTTGAGTGTGTGTCTATGAGATGTGTTTTTGTATGTGTGACGTTCTGTGTGTCGTGTTCTGTGTGTGTGAGACGTGTTGTGTGTCGTTTTGTATGTGTGTTGTGTGTGGTCTTGAGTGTTATGATGAGTGCATGTGTATAGGTGTCGTGTGTTGTGTGTGCGTGATGTTTTCTGTGTCGGTGTCATGTGTCGTGTTGGATTTTGTGTGTCATGTGCTGTTGTGTGTCTTATTCTGTGTGTGTGTCGCTGTCATATGTGATTTTGTGTGTCAAGTGTGCCATTTCCTGTCATACTGTGTGTGTGTGTCAGTGTTCTTTGTGTGTGTGTGTGTTTTTGTATGAGACATGTTTGTGTATGTGTTATGTGTGTGTGTGTTGAGGTCGGGTGTCTTGTGTGAGACCTGTTCTCCGTGTGTGGGTGTGTAGATGTGTTGAGGTCGTGTATCGTGTGTGAGACGCATTCTCTGTTTGCATGCGTCAGTGTTGTATGTCATGTGTGCGATGTGTTCTGTGTCTGTGTGTCAGTGTGATGTCTTGTGTCAGATGTGTTCTCTGTGTGTGTGTGTGTTGGTGTCATGTGTCTTCTGTGAGACGTATTCTGTGTGTGTATCGTCTTGTGGGTGTGAGACTAATTTGTGCATGTATTATGGGTTCTGTGTGTTTGTGTGTGCCGTGTTGTGCGTGTGTCACCTTGTGCATTTGAGATGTGTTTCTGTCTGTGTTACGGGTTCTGTATGTGCTTGTGTTTGTTGTGTGTGTCATGTGTTGTGTGTTAGACATGTTTGTGTGAGTCACGTGTTCTAGGTGTGTGTGGTATTTTGTGTGAGACGCATGTGTGTGTGTGTCACTCGTTCTGCGTGAGAGACGTCTTCTCTGTGAGAGACGCGTTTTTGGGTGTTACGTGTTCCCTATGTCGTTTTGTGTGTGTGAGATGCATTTGTGTATGTGTTACATGTTCTCTGTGTGTGTCATTTAGTGTGTGTGAGGCACGTTTGTGTATATGTGACGTGTTCTCTGTGTGTGTGTGTGTTGTGTTGTGTTCTGTGAGACGCGTATGTGTCATGTTACGTGTTCTGTTGTGAGAGTGTGTTGGTGTCGTGTGTCTTGTCTTGGATGGCCACACAGGTTAATGCACAAAGCATTTCCCTCATGGAGAAATAGAGACACTAGGTGGCCACGCAGGGTAATGCATCAACAATTTCCCTCACGGAGCAACAGTGACACCAGGTGGCCAATCTCGGTAATACACACACCATTTCCCTCACGGAGCAACAGTGACACTTGACGGCTAATCCAGGTATTGCACAAAGCATTTCCCTCCTCGAGCAACAGTGACACTCGGTGGACACGCAGGGTAATGCACAAATAATTCCCTCACGGAGTGCGACTAGGTGGCCACTTAGGGTAATGCAGAAAAAATGCCCCTCATGGAGTGAGAGTCACCCTCGGTGGCCACTCAGGGTAATGCGTGAAGTGTCGTGTGTGTGCGCGTCGGTGTCATGTCTTGTGTATGATGTTTTGTGTCTGCTGTGTGTCGTGTTGTGTGCATGTGAAGTGCCGTGTGTCATGTTGTGTGCATCTGAATCGTACATTGTGTGTGTGTATGAGATGTGTTTTTGTATGTGTGACGTTTTGTGTGTCGTGTTCTGTGTGTGTGAGATGTGTTGTGTGTCATTTTGTGTGTGTATTGTGTGTTGACTTTAGTGTTGTGTTGGGGGTGTGTGTATAGGTGTCGTGTTGTGTGTGTGCATGATGTTTTGTATGTCGGTGTCATGTGTCATGATTTTGTGTGAGTGTGCTGTTGTGTGTCTTATTCTGTGTGTGTGTGTGTGTCGGTATCGTATGTGATTTTGTGTGTCATGTGTGCCATTGCGTGTCGTATTCTGGGTGTATGTGTGTGTGTTGGTGTCCTGTGTTGTGTGAAATTTTGTGTGAGACATGTTAGTGTATGTGTTACGTGTTCTGTGTGTGTGTTTGTGTGTGTGTGTCGGTGTCGTGTGTGAGACATGTTCTCTGTATGTGTGTGTGTGAGTATCATGTGTCGTGTGAGATGTGTTCTGTGTGTGTGTCAGTGTGATGTGTCGTGTGAGATGTGTCATGTGTGAGAGGTGTTTGGTGTGTGTGTGTGTTGGTGTTGTCTGTCGTCTGTGAGATGTGTTCTATGTATGGGTGTGTGTCATGGTGTGTGTGTTTCACATTTGTGTGTGTGTGGTATTCTGTGTGTGTGACGTATTTGTGTGTGTCATGTGTTGTGTGGGTGTGTCGGTGTCATGGGTGTTAGATGCGTTTGTGTGTCAGGTGTTCTTCATGTGTGGTGATGGGTGTTTGAGATGCATTTGTGTGTGTGAGTCACGTGTTCTGTGTGTCTGTGTCGTTTTGTGAGTGTGAGAGACACGTTCATCTGTGTTCTCCGTGTGTCGTTTTGTGTGTGTGAGACACTTTTGTGTATGTGTTACATGTTCTCTGTGTGTGTGTCATTTTGTGTGTTTGAGGTGCTTTTGTGTATATGTGACGTGTTCCGTGTGTGTCGTGTTGTGTGTGCAAGATATGTTTGAGTATGTGTGACGTGTTCTGTGTTGTGTGTAAGACGTGTTACGTGTTCTGTGTGTGTGAGACGTGTTCTCTGTGTGTGTGTGTGTGTGTGAGACGTGTTCTCTGTGTGTGGGCGTCGTGTGTGAGACGTGTTCTCTGTGTGTGTGTGTGTGTGTGTGTGTGTGTGTGTGTGTGTGTGTGTGGGCGTCGTGTGTGAGACGTGTTCTCTGTGTGTGTGGGCGTCGTGTGTGAGACGTGTTCTCTGTGTGTGTGTGTTGTGTGTGTGTGTGTGTGGGCGTCGTGTGTGAGACGTCTTCTCTTTGTGTGGTGTTGTGTGTGTTAGATGCATTTGTGTGTGTGTCACGTGTTCTGCATGAGTTTGTGTTGTGTGAGAGGTCATGTGTGACATGTTCTGTGTGTGTGTGTGCGCATGTGCATCGGTGTCGTGTGTGAGATGTGTTCTGTGTGTTTGCGCACGGCGGTGTCGTGTGTGAGACGTGTTCTCTGTGTGTGTGTGTGTGTGCGTGCGCCGCGGTGTCGTGTGTGAGACGTGTTCTCTGTGTGTGTGTGTGTGTGCGTGCGCCGCGGTGTCGTGAGTGAGACGTGTTCTGTGTGTGTGTGTGTGCGCGCTCGCACCAGTGTCGTGTGTGAGACGTGTTCTCTGTGTGTGTGTGTGCGCGCGCGCGCACCAGTGTCGTGTGTGAGACGTGTTCTCTGTGTGTGTGCGCGCGCGCACCAGTGTCGTGTGTGAGACGTGTTCTCTGTGTGTGCGCGCGCACCAGTGTCGTGTGTGAGACGTGTTCTCTGTGTGTGTGTGTGCGCGCGCGCACCAGTGTCGTGTGTGAGACGCGTTCTGTGTGTGTGCGCGCGCGCCGGTGTCGTATGTGAGACGCGTTCTGTGTGTGTGCGCGCGTCTGTGTCGTGTGTGAGACGCGTTCTGTGTGTGTGTGTGATTTTGTGTTCTCTGTGTGTGTGTGTGTGTGTGAGATGTGTTCTCTGTGTGTGTGTGTGTGTGTGATTTTGTGTGAGATGTGTTCTGTGGTGTGTGTGTGTGTGATTTTGTGTGAGATGTGTTCTGTGTGTGTGTGTGTGTGAGATTTTGTGTGAGATGTGTTCTGTGTGTGTGTGTGTGTGTGTGTGATTTTGTGTGAGATGTGTTCTGTGTGTGTGTGCGTGTGTGTGTGATTTTGTGTGAGATGTGTTCTGTGTGTGTGTGATTTTGTGTGAGATGTGTTCTGTGTGTGAGATGTGTTCTGTGTGTGTGTGATTTTGTGTGAGATTGTGTTCTGTGTGTGAGATGTGTTCTGTGTGTGTGTGATTTTGTGTGAGATGTGTTCTATGTGTGTGTGCTTTTGTGTGAGATGTGTTCTGTGTGTGTGTGTGTGTGTGTGATTTTGTGTGAGATGTGTCCTTTGTGTGTGTGTGTGATTTTGTGTGAGATGTGTTCTGTGTGTGTTGTGTGTGTGTGTGATTTTGTGTGAGATGTGTTCTGTGTGTGTGTGATTTTGTGTGAGATGTGTTCTGTGTGTGTGTGTGTGATTTTGTGTGAGATGTGTTCTGTGTGTGTGTGTGATTTTGTGTGAGATGTGTTCTCTGTGTGTGTGTGTGTGTGTGATTTTGTGTGAGATGTGTTCTCTGGTGTGTGTGTGTGTGTGTGATTTTGTGTGAGATGTGTTCTCTGTGTGTGTGTGTGTGTGTGATTTTGTGTGAGATGTGTTCTCTGTGTGTGTGTGTGTGTGTGTGTGATTTTGTGTGAGATGTGTTCTCTGTGTGTGTGTGTGTGATTTTGTGTGAGATGTGTTCTCTGTGTGTGTGTGTGTGTGATTTTGTGTGAGATGTGTTCTCTGTGTGTGTGTGTGTGTGTGATTTTGTGTGAGATGTGTTCTCTGTGTGTGTGTGTGATTTTGTGTGAGATGTGTTCTCTGTGGGTGTGTGTGTGTGTGTGTGTGTGATTTTGTGTGAGATGTGTTCTCTGTGTGTGTGTGTGATTTTGTGTGAGATGTGTTCTGTGTGTGTGTGTGGTGTGTGTGATTTTGTGTGAGATGTGTTCTGTGTGTGTGTGTGTGTGTGTGATTTTGTGTGAGATGTGTTCTGTGTGTGTGTGTGTGTGGTGATTTTGTGTGAGATGTGTTCTGTGTGTGTGTGTGTGTGACTTTTGTGTGAGATGTGTTCTGTGTGTGTGTGTGTGTGATTTTGTGTGAGATGTGTTCTGTGTGTGTGTGATTTTGTGTGAGATGTGTTCTCTGTGTGTGTGTGTGGTGTGTGTGATTTTGTGTGAGATGTGTTCTGTGTGTGTGTGTGTGTGTGTGATTTTGTGTGAGATGTGTTCTCTGTGTGTGTGTGTGTGTGTGATTTTGTGTGAGATGTGTTCTCTGTGTGTGTGTGTGTGTGTGATTTTGTGTGAGATGTGTTCTCTGTGTGGTGTGTGTGTGTGATTTTGTGTGAGATGTGTTCTCTGTGTGAGTGTGTGTGTGTGATTTTGTGTGAGATGTGTTCTCTGTGTGTGTGTGTGTGTGTGTGTGTGATTTTGTGTGAGATGTGTTCTCTGTGTGTGTGTGTGTGTGTGTGTGATTTTGTGTGAGATGTGTTCTGTGTGTGTGTGTGTGTGTGTGTGTGTGTGTTGAGGTCGACGTGTTCTCTGTGTTTCTGTGTCAGTATTGTGTGTCGTGTGTGAGACGCATTCTCTGCATGCGTGCGTCAGTGTCGTATGTCGTGTGTGCGATGTGTTCTGTGTGTGTGTGTCGGTGTCGTGTGTAAGACGTGTTCTGTGTGCGTGTGTCAGTGTGATGTGTCGTGTGTCATACGTGTTCTGTGTGCGTGTGTTGGTGTCATGTGTCATCTGTGAGACGTGTTCTGTGTGTATCGTCTTATGGGTGTGAGACTTGTTGGTATATGTATTATGGGTTCTGTGTGTTTGTGTGTGCCGTGTTGTGCGTGTGTCATCTTGTGCATTTGAGATGTGTTTGTGTATGTGTTACAGATTCTGTGTGTGCTTGTGGGTGTAGTGTTGTGTGTGTGTCGTGTTGTGCATTTGAGATATGTTTGTGTATGTGTTATGGGTTCTGTGTGTGCTTGTGTTTGTCATGTTGTGTGTGTGTCGTGTTGTGTGTGTGAGATGTTTGTGTGTCATATGTTGTGCATTAGACATGTTTGTCTGAGTCACGTGTTCTGCATGTGTGTCATCTTGTGTGTCATGTGTTGTGCATGTGTGTTGTCTTCCATGTGAGAGACGCGTTTTTGTGTGTTACTTATTCTGCATGTCGTTTTGTGTGTGTGAAACGTCTGTGTGTTATGTGTTCTGTTTGTGCCATTTTGTGTATGTGAGATGCGTTAGGGTAGGTGTTACATGTTCTCTCTGTGTGTCATTTAGTGTGGGTGAGGCACGTTTGTGTATATGTGATGTGTTCTGTGTGTGTGTGTTGTGTTGTGTGTGTGAGATGTGTTATGTGTTCTCTGTGTGTGGGAGTCGTGTGTCATCTTGTTTGTGTGAGACGTGTATGTGTCATGTTACAAGTTCTGTTGTGTGTGTTGGTGTCATGTGTCGTGGTGTGTGTGTGTGTGTGTGTCTTGTCTTGGATGCCCACACAGGTTAATGCACAAGTCACAAAGCATTTCCCTCACGGACCAACAGTGACACTGGGTGGCTAATCCAGGTATTGCACAAAGCATTTCCCTCCTCGAGCAACAGTGACACTCGGTGGACACGCAGGGTAATGCACAAATAATTCCCCTCACGGAGCAAGAGTGAGACTTGATGGTCACTCAGGGTAATGCAGAAAAAATTCCCCTCATGGAGTAAGAGTGACACTCGGTGGCCACTCAGGGTAACGCGTGAGGTGTTGTCTGTGAGTGTGTGTGGTGTGTGTCGGTGTCATGTGTTGTGCATGATGTTTTGTGTCTGTTGTGGGTTGTGTGCATGTGACATCTCGTGTGTCGTGTTGTGTGCGTGTGACTCGTGTGTTGTGTGTGTGTATGAGATGTGTTTTTGTATGTGTGACATTTTGTGTGTCATGTTCTGTGTGTGTGAGACGTGTTGTGTGTCATTTTGTGTGTGTGTGTAGTGTGTTCTCTTGAGTGTTGTGTTGGGTGTTTGTGTATAGGTGTCGTGTTGTGTGTGCGTGATGTTTTGTGTGTTGGTGTAATTTGTCGTGTATGATTTTGTGTGTCGTGTGCTGTTGTGTGTCTTATTCTGTGTGTGGGTGTCATCTGTGATTTTGTGTGTCATGTGTGCCATTGCGTGTCATTTTCTGTTTGTGTGTGTGTCGCTGTCCTGTGTTGTGTGCAGTTTGGTGTGAGACGTTTTTGTGTATGTGTTAGTGTGTGTGTGTCGATGTCGTATGTCGTGTGTGAAACGTGTTCTCTGTGTGTGTGTGTGTCAGTATAATCTGTGAGACGTGTTCTCTGAGTGTGTTTGTCAGTGTCATGTGTGAGATGTGTTCTCTCTGTGTGTTTGTGTGTCGGTATCGTCTGTTGTGTATGAGACGTGTTCTCTGTGTGTGGGTCAGTGTGATGTGTCGTATGTCAGACATGTTTGGTGTGTGTGTGTTGGTGTCATGTGTCATCTGAGAGACGTGTTCTGTGTATGGTATGTGTCGCTGTGTGTGTCTGTGCGGTGTCTTGTGTATGTGTGATGTTTTGTGTGTTATGTTGCGTGTCATATGACGTTTGTTGTGCTGTGTGTCTGTGAGAGATGGGTTGTGCGTCGTGTTGTGTGTGTGCTGTTTTGTGTGTCGTGTGACTTCTTGTGTTTCATGTGACATGTGTGTGTCGCATTGTTTGTGTCAGTGTGACGGGTTGTGTGTTTGCTGTGTGTGTGTGTGATGTGCTGTCTGTGCATGCGAAGTGTTGTGCGTGACATGCTGTGTCTGCGCGTTCGACATTCAACGTGCTGTGTACAACGTACGACATGCGACATGATGTGTGTGTGACGTGCAACGTGTTGGTTCAGTGCTTGTGACGTGCCACGTGTGACGTGCTGTGTACAATGTCCGATGTGCGAGTGACATGCAACATGTTTGCAACATGCAACGTGTGATGTGCATGCGATATGCAACGTTCGATGTGCGACATGTGTGCGATGTGCGACATGCAACTTGCAATTTGTATGCTACACACAACGTGCGACATGCTGTGTGTGCAACATGCTGTGTGCTACGTGCCACACGTGAGGTGTCATGTGTGTGTGTTGCATGTGCGTTGTGTTGTGTCATGTTGCATGTGTGTGTGTCGGTGTCGTGTGTTGTGAATAATGTTTTGTATGTCTGTTGTGTGCCATTTTGAGTGTCGTGTGTGTTGTGTTGTGTGCATCTGACTCATCGTACGTTGTGTGCGTGTATGAGACATGTTTCTATGTGTGACGTTTTGTGTGTCGTGTTCTGTGTGTGTGAGACATGTTGTGTGTCATCTTGTGTGTGTTGAGTGTGTCTGTGTTGGTGTCGTGTTGTGTGTTTGTGATGTTTTGTTTGTCGTGTTCTGTGTGTGTCGTGTTATTTGTGTGCTGTGTTTTGTGTGTCGTATTCTGCGTGTGTGTGATGTTTTGTGTGTCGTGTTATTTGTGTGCTGTGTTTTGTGTGTCGTATTCTGCGTGTGTGTGATGTTTTGTGTGTCGTGTTATTTGTGTGCTGTGTTTTGTGTCGTATTCTGCGTGTGTGTGTGATGTTTTGTGTGTCGTGTTGTGCATGTGCTGTGTTTTGTATTGTTTTGTGTGACGTGTTGTGTGTCGTGTTGTGTGTTTGTTGTGTTTTGTGCCTTTTTGTGTGTCATATTGTGTGTGTGTCGGTGTCATGTGTTGTCTGTGATTTTGTGTATCATGTGTGCCATTTGTGTATGTGTTACGTGTTCGGCCTATGTGTGTGTGAGACGTGTTTGTGTATGTGTTACGTGTTCAGCCTATGTGTGTGTGAGACGTGTTTGTGTATGTGTTACGTGTTCAGCCTATGTGTGTGTGAGACGTGTTTGTGTATGTGTTAGGTGTTTGTGAGACGTATATGTTACGTATTCAGTGTGTGTGTGTCGCGTGTGTATGTGTTACGTGTTCTGCGTGTGTGTCGGTGTCATTCTGTGTGTGTGCGTGTGATGTGTTGTGTATATTGTTTTCTGTGTCTGTTGTGTGCCATTTTGAGTGTCGTGTGATGTGTTGTGTGTTGTGTTGTGTGCGTGAGGTGTGACATGTCGTGTTGTGTGCGGGGCTCGTCGTATGTGGTATGTGTGTATGAGATGTGTTGGGGTATGTGTGACATTGTGTGTGTCATGGTCTGTGTGTGTGAGACGTGTTGTGCATCATTTTGAGTGTTGTGTTGAGTGTGTGTGTCAGTGTCGTGCGTAGTGTGTGTGATGTTTTGTCTGTTGGTGTCATGTCGTGTGTGATTTTGTGTGGTGTGTGCCATTGCGTGTCTTATTCTGGTTGTGTGTGTGTCGGTTTCATCTGTCATGTGTGATTTTGTGTGTCATGTGTGCCATTACATGTCATGTTTGTGTGTGTCGGTGTCGTAGTCTGTGTGTGTGTGTGATGGGTTGTGTATGTTTTCTGCGTCAGTTGTGTACCATTTTGAGTGTCGTGTGACGTGTGTCATATTGTGTGCGTGACTCGTATGTTGTGTGTGTGTTTTGTGCCTTTTTGTGTGTCGTATTCTGGGTGTGGGTGTCATGTGTTGTGCGTGTCGTGTTTTGTGCCTTTTTGTGTGTCGTATTCTGGGTGTGTGTTTGTGTGTCGGTGTCGTGTTGTCTGTGACATTGTGTGTCATGTATGCCATTGAGTGTCATGTTTGTGTATGTGTTACGTGTTCACCGTGTTTGTGAGACGTGTTTGTGTATGTTACATGTTCAGCATGTGTGCCGCATGTGTATGCGTTACGTGTTCTGCCTGTGTGTGGTGTGTGTGTGAGAGACGTGTTTGTGTATGTGTTATGAGTTCTGCGTGTGTGGTGTGTGACGTGTTTGTGTATGTGTAGTGTGTTGTGTATGTTGTTTTGTGTGTCTGTTGTGTGCCATTTTGAGTGTCGTGTGATGTGTCGTGTGTCGTGTTGTGTGCATGTGACCGGTCCTGTATGTCATGTTGTGTGCATATGATTTGTCATGTGTGTCATATTGTGTGCGTGACTCGTCGTGTGTTGTGTGTGTGTGAGACGTGTTTGTCTATGTGTGACATTTTGTGTGTCATGTGCTGTGTGTGTGACATGTTGTGAGTTGTGTTGAGTGTGTGTATCAGTGTCGTGTGTTGTGTGTGTGTCGTGTTTTGTGCCTTTTTGTGTGTCCTATTCTCAGTGTGTATGTGTGTATTGGTGTCATGTTGTCTGTGATTTTGTGTGTCATGTGTGCTGTTGAGTGTTTGTGTATGCGTTACGTGTTCAGCATGTGTGTGAGGTGTTTGTGTATGCGTTACGTGTTCAGCATGTGTGTGAGGTGTTTGTGTATGCGTTACGTGTTCAGCATGTGTGTGAGGTGTTTGTGTATGCGTTACGTGTTCAGCATGTGTGTGAGGTATTTGTGTATGCGTTACATGTTCAGCATGTGTCGCCTGTGTATGTGTTATGTGTTCAGCGTGTGTATGTGAGAGATGTGTTTGTGTATGTGTTAAGAGTTCTGCCTCTTTGTGTATGTGTAGTGTGTTGTGTATGTTGTTGTGTGTGTCTTGTGTGCCATTTTTGAGTGTCATGTGATGTGTTGTGTTGTGTGTGTGATTTGTTTTGTGTTGTGTGTGTATGAGACATTTTTCTGTGTGATGTTTTGTGTGTCACATCCTGTGTGTGTGACGTGTGTTGTCTTGAGTGTTGTGTTGAGTGTGTGTGTTAGTGTCATGCGTAGTGTGTGAGTGACATTTTGTCTGTTGGTGTCATGTCATGTGTGATTTTGTGTGTCATGTGCCGTTGCATGTCTTATTCTGGTTGTGTGTGTGTGTCGGTGTCATCTGTCATGTGTGATTTTGTGTGTCATGTGTGCCATTACATGTCATGTTTGTGTGTGTCAGTGTCGTAGTCTGTGTGTGTGTGTGTGTGTGTGTGTGTGTGTGAGTGTGTGATGTGTTATGTATGTTTTGTGCATCAGTTGTGTGCCATTTTGAGTGTCGTATGATATGTCATGTTGTGTGCGTGACTCGTATGTTGTGTGTGTATGAGACGTGTTTGTGTATGTGTGACGTTTTGTGTGTTGTCTTCTGTGTGTGTGAGACGTCTTGAGTGTTGTGTTGAGTTTGTGTGTGTTGGTGTCATGTATTGTGTGCGTGTGATGAATTGTTTGTCCTGTTGTATATGTGTTGTGTTGTGCCGTTTTCTGTGTCGTATCTGGATGTGTGTGTGATGTTTTGTGTGTTGTCTTGTGCCATTTTGTGTGTCGTATTCTGGGTGTGTGTGTGATGTTTTGTGTGTCGTGTTGTGCGTGTGCTGTGTTTTGTGCCATTTTGTGTGTCGTATTCTGGGTGTATGTGTGATGTTTTGTGTGTTGCATTTTGTGTGTCGTATTCTCTGAGTGTGTGTCAGTGTCATGTGTTGTGTGGGAGATGTGTTCTGTGTGGGAGTGTGTTGGTGTCATGGGTGTGAGTCATGTTTGTCTATGTGTTACATGTTCTGTGTGGGTGTGTGTCGTGTTGTGCGTGTGAGTCGTGTTTGTGTGTGTTCTGTGTTATGTGTGTGTATCATCTTGTGCAAGTGAGACGTGCTTGTGTATGTGTTACAGGTCCTCTGCGTGCTTGTGTTTGTCATGTTGTGTGTCATCTTGTGTGTGTGAGATGCGTTTGTGTGTGTCATGCATTGTGCGTGTCATGCTGTGTGTGTGAGATGCGTTTGTGTGTCGTGTTGTGCATGTATCATATTGTGTGTGTGAGATGCGTTTGTGTGTCGTGTTGTGCATGAGACATTTGTGTGTGTGTGTCACGTGTTCTGTTTGTGTGTGGTGTTGTGTGTGTGTCACGTGTTCTGTTTGTGTGTGGTGTTGTGTGTGTTAGATGCATTTGTGTGTATGTGTCATGTGTTCTGCATGAGTGTCATGTTGTGTGTGAGAGACGTTTGTGTGTGTGTCACGTGTTCTGTCTGAGACGCGTTGTGTGTTACATGTTCTGCGTGTCGTTTTGTGTGTGTGAGACGCTTTTGTGTATGTGTTACATATTCTGTGTGTGTCTTTTGTGTGTGTGTGAGGCGCGTTTGTGTATAGGTGATGTGTTGTGTGTGTAACGTGTTAGGTGTTCTGTGTGTGTGTGTGTGTGGGTGTCATGTGTCATCTTGTGTGTGTGTGAGACGTGTTTGTGTAGTGTTACGAGTTCTGTTGTGTGTGTGTGTGCGCGTGTTGTCTTGGATGGCCACGCAGGTTAATGCACAAAGCATTTCCTTCACAGAGCAACAGTGGCACTGGGTGGCCGCTCAGGGTAATGCATCAAAAAGTTCTCTTACGGAGCAACTGTGACACTTGGTGGACACGCAGGGTAATGCGTGAGGTGTCGTGTGTGTGGTGTGTGTCGGTGTCATGTCTTGTGTACAATGTTTAGTATCTGTTGTGTGTCGTGTTGTGTGCGTGACCCGTGTGTCGTGTTGTGTGCGTGACTCGTGTGTTGTGTGTGTGTGTGTGTGTATGAGATGTGTTTTGTATGTGTGACTTTTGTGTGTCGTGTTCTGTGTGTGTGAGACGTGTTGTGTTATTTTTTGTGTGTTGTCTTGAGTGTTGTGTTGAGTGTGTATGTACAGGTGTCATGTGTTGTGTGTTCGTGTACAGGTGTCATGTGTTGTGTGTTCGTGTACAGGTGTCATGTGTTGTGTGTGCGTGATATTTTGTGTGTCGGTGACGTGTCGTGTATGATTTTGTGATGTCATGTGCCATTGTGTGTCTTATTCTGGGTGTGTTTGTGTGTGTCAGTGTCATATGTGATTTTGCGTCTCATGTGGGCTGTTGTGTGTTGTATTCTGGGGGGGGTGTCGGTGTGTGTGATTTTGTGTGAGATGTGTTTGTGTATGTTTTACATGATCTCTGTGTGTGTGCGTCGAGGTTGTGTGTCATGTGTGAGAAGTGTTGTGTGTGTGTTTGTGTGCGCACGTCGAGGTCGTGTGTCATGTGTGAGACATGTTCTCTGTGTGTGTGTGTGTGGGTGGGTGGGTGGGTGTCGTGTGTGAGAAGTGTTCTGTGTGTGTGTGTGTCGGTGTCGTGTGTGAGAAGTGTTCTGTGTGCATCTTTCAGTGTCGTGTGTGAGACATGTTCTGTGTGTGTGTGGTGTTGTGTGTGTTAGATGCATTTGTGTGTGTCACGTGTTCTGCATGAGTTTCGTGTTGTGTGAGAGGTCGTGTGTGAGACGTGTTCTCTGTGTGTGTGTGTGTGCCGGTGTAGTGTGTGAGACGTGTTCTCTGTGTGTGTGTGTGTGCCGGTGTAGTGTGTGAGACGTGTTCTCTGTGTGTGTGTGTGTGCCGGTGTAGTGTGTGAGACGTGTTCTATGTATGTGTCAGTGTGATGTGTCGTCTCTCAGACGTGTTCTGTGTGTGTATGTCAGTGTCGTGTTTCATCTGTGAGACATGTACCATGTGGGGGAGGGGGTGTCATGTTGTGTATGTGAGACGTATTGGTGCATGTGTTACATGTTCATGTCTGTGTCATGTTGTGTTGTGTGTGTGAGATGTGTTGGTGCATGTGTTGTGTGTGTGTCGTGTTGTGCGTGAGATGTTTGTGCATGTGTTACGGGTTGTGTGTTTGTCGTGTCGTATGTGTGAGACATGTTGTGCATCTGTTACATGTTGTGTGTGTGTCGTGTCATGTCATCCGTGAGACATGTTTGTGCATGTGTTGCATATTGTGTGTCTGTCGTGTCGTGTCATGTGTGTGAGACATCTTTGTGCATGTGTTACGTATTGTGTGTCTGTCGTGTCGTGTCATGTGTGAGAGACATCTTTGTGCATGTGTTACGTATTGTGTGTCTGTCGTGTCGTGTCGTGTGTGATACATCTTTGTGCATGTGTTATGTATTCTGTGTGTGTTTTTGTGTGTTGTGTCCCGTGTGAGAGACGTCTTTCTATATGTGTTTGTGTGTGACGCTTTTTTGTGTGTGTCATCTTCTGTGTTTGTGTGTGTATTGTCGTGTGTGAGATGCGTTTGTGTGTCGTGTCATGTGTGATGTTCTGTGTGTTTGTGTGTCGTGTTGTGTGTGTGATGCGTTTGTGTGTATCACTTGCTCTGTGTGAGTGTGTCAGTGTCATGGGTGTGAGACGTGTTTGTGTGTGTCACGTATTCTGTGTAGGTGTTGCTGTTGTGGGTATGTGTGTCACGTGTTCTGCGTGTGTGATGTTGTGTGTGAGAGATGCATGTGTGTCACATGTTCTGTTTGTTGTGTCGTGTTGTGTGTGTGAGACGTTTGTGTATGTGTGACATGTTCTGTGTGTGTGTGTGTTGGTGTCATGTGGGTGTGTGTGTGTTGGTGTCATGTGTCATGATGGGTGGGTGGGTGTGGGTGTGTGTGTGTTGGTGTCATGTGTCATGATGGGTGGGTGGGTGTGGGTGTGTGTGTGTTGGTGTCATGATGTGTGTGTGGGTGTGGGTGTGTGTGTTGGTGTCATGTGTCATGATGTGTGTGTGTGGGTGTGTGTGTGTGTTGTCTTGTATGGCCACACAGGTTAATGCACAAAGCACAAAGCATTTCCCTCATGGAGCAACACTAACACGGGGTGGCCACTCAGTGTAATGCAGAAACAATTTCCCTCACGGAGAAATAGAGACACTCAGTGGCCACGCAGGGTAATGCACCACGGAGCAACAGTGACACCAGGTGGCCAATCCCGGTAATACACAAACCATTTCCCTCATGGACCAACAGTGACACTGGGTGGCTAATCCAGGTATTGCACAAAGCATTTCCCTCCTGGAGCAACAGTGACACTCGGTGGCCACTCAGGGTAATGCACAAAGCATTCCCATCACGGAGCAAGAGTGCGACTAGATGGCCACTCAGGGTAATGCGTGAGGTGTCGTGTGTGTGTGTGTGTGTTGTGTGTCGGTGTCATGTCTCGTGTATGATGTTTTCTGTCTGTTGTGTGCGTGTGACATGTCGTGTGTCGTGTTGTGTGCGTGTGACTCGTGTGTTGTGTGTGTGTATGAGATGTGTTTTTGTATGTGTGACGGTTTGTGTCGTGTTGTGTGCGTGTGAGACATGTGTGTCATTTTGTGTGTGTGTTGCATTGAGTGAGAGTGTATAGGTGTCCTGTTGTGTGTGTGTGAGATGTTTTGTGTGTCGGTGTCATGTGTGATTGTGTGTCTTATTCTGGGGGTGTGTGTGTGTCATGTGATTTTTTGTGTCATGTGTGCCGTTGCATGTCATATTCTCTGTGTGTGTGTGTCATGTGATTTTTTGTGTCATGTGTGCCGTTGCATGTCATATTCTGTGTGTGTGTGTGTGTCAGTGTTCTGTGTGTGTGTGTGCGTGTGTTATTTTGTGTGAGATGTGTTTGTGTATGTGTTACGTGTTCTGTGTGCGTGTGTTATTTTGTGTGAGATGTGTTTGTGTATGTGTTACGTGTTCTGTGTGCGTGTGTTATTTTGTGTGAGATGTGTTTGTGTATGTGTTACGTGTTCTGTGTGCGTGTGTTGAGGTCGTCTGTTGTGTGTGACGTGTTCTCTGTGTGTGTCAGTGTCGTGTGAGATGTGTTCTGTGTGTGTGTGTTGAGATTGTCTGTTGTGTGAGACGTGTTCTGTGTGTGTGTGTCAGTGTCGTGTGTGAGACGTGTTCTGTGTGTGTGTGTTGGTGTCATGTGTCATCTGCGAGACGTGTTCTGTGTGTCGTGTCGTGTGTGTGTGTCGTGTTCTGCGTGTGTGGTGCCGTGTCGTGTGTGTGAGACGCGTTTGTGTGTGTCGTGTTCTGTGTGTTTGTGTCATGTCGTGTGTGACACGCTTCTGTGTGTGTCATGTTCTGTGTGTGTTTGTCGTGTTGTGTGTGTGATGCGTTTGTGTGTCATGTGTTCTGTGTGTGTGTTGGTGTCATGGGTGTGAGTGTGTGTCACGTGTTGTGTGTGTGTCAGTGTTGTGGGTGTGAGACGTTTGTGGTGTGTCACGTGTTCTGTCGATGTCGTGGGAGTGAGATGTATTTGTGTGTGTCACGTGTTCTGTGTGTGTTTCAGTCTCGTTTGTGTCAGACGTGTTTGTGTATATGTTAGGTGTTCTGTGTGTGTATGTGTCGGTGTCGTGTAGCATATGTGTGTGAAACGTGTTTGTGTATGTGTTACGTGTTATGTGTGTGTGTCGGTGTCGTATGTCGTGTTGTGTGTGTGTGTGTCTTCTGTGGCTACACAGGGTAATGCACAAAGGAGAAAGCATTTCCCCCATGGAGCAACAGTGACAACAGGTGGCCGCTCAGGGTAATGCAGAAAGCATTCCCGTCACAGAGCAACAGTGACACTGGGTGGCCACTCAGGGTATTACACCAACAATTTCCCTTATGGAGCAACAGTGACACTGGGTGGCTAATTCAGGTATTGCACAAATCATTTCCCTCCTGAAGCAACAGTGACACTCCGTGGCCACTCAGGGTAATGCACCAACCATTTCCTTCATGGAGCAACAGTGACACTGATTGGCTAATCCAGGCATTGCACAAAGCATTCCCCTCATGGAGGTACAGTGACACTCGGTGGCCACTCAGGGTAATCCACCAACCATTTCCCTCATGGAGCAACAGTGACACCAGGTGGCCACTTGGAGTAATACACAAAGCATTTCCTCACGGAGCACCAGTCGCACAAACTGGGTTTAATAATAATAATAATAATAAACAAAAAATAGTTTAACTATAAAAAGGTAGATTTTAAGTGATCATAAGGGATAGCAAACAGAAGAAGGCAGATTACTAAGCAAATACAAATACACGTGCATACTAAGCCTTAAATCATAAAGAGACTGGATTCAAGAACTAATTTCTCTTCCTAAATTTCTTTCAGCAACTTGAAGAGTTTCTGTAGTTTAGACTTCCCGTTGTTTCTCTTTACAGACTAGACTCCTGTCTTAGTCTGGACTTCCACCTTCTCAGTTCCTTTCAGCAGTCTTTCTACAGCCTGCATCATTTTCGTCCGCTCCGACTTCTCCATGGCTCCCGAGACCTCACCTGTGGGAATGCACACCTACCCGTGTCCTACAAAGGGAGACGGCACCAGGAGAGGAGAGGAGAGAGAGACTGAGACAGTTGGCGAACACACTAGAGGAGAGAGAAAAACATGGGAGGAAGGCAAGCAACTCACCAGCTGGAGTCATCCTCCTAGATGTAACCTTCTCCTGCAAAGGAGACACCGTTCCTGGCCAAAGAAATGAGTAGCCGCTGAAAATGGGGACCTTGTCTCTCTCATAACCACAGCTGGTCAGGAACCATTTCTTACAAACCCCGCTCCAGCTAATGGGGAGTCCCTACATGGAGCCAGGCGGGCCGTGAGCAAAGCCTTAACTAAACCCAACACTTATCTCACTGACATTAGTGACTGCTCCACTGCCAACTGGACGGCTCCTGGCTTGCATCAACAATGCTAGCTGGCTCACTGCTCTCACTCGTTTTCCATCCGAAGAGGGGAGTAAACGGTTTGTACTAAAGCCAGACCAAGGAGGAAAACAAATAAGTTACCATCTCAGTGAGCAACATCGCGTAGGCTATTCTTTTTTCCTCTCCCGCACTGCGGCGTTCCGCCCCAGCCCCCTCCCCGCCATTAGGCCTTTAGTACTACAACTAGAAAGTACCCCTTGCAACGGCACCCGAAATAATCACTCTGCACAGCAGACTCTGGCCCCTCATCAGCCGTAATCTCACAGAGCCCCGTACCCAAAGAGGAAGCACACGGCCTCTGAAGAATACTGCAGCGAGCACAGATGAGGAATTCAAAGCACTGACCGCTTACTCACAGCCAGTTATGCGGGAGACAGAAAGCTGACAATTCTTCATGTCTGCTTAGAAGGATGTCCAAGCTGCTTAGGTAAACCTCGGCCATTTCTCCTCTGGCTAGGGCTCCTGGACAATTCCTCTGCGAGATTAGCTGCAAAAGCCAAGCCTGAGCTATCATTATACAAAGCTCCATTGGTGCTGGAAAACTTGCCCTCATCCACGCATTGGGCCCACTCGATGAACAGAGATCGAGTTAACACCGACAGTCACTGCTCCACGCTCGCACGCACTGCCCTGCATAATTTTCATCCGCTCCGACTTCTCCATGGCTCCCGAGACTTCACTTGTGGGAATGCACACCTACCCGTGTCCTATGAAGGGACACCGCACAAGGAGAGAAGAGGAGAGAAAGAGAGAGTTGGCCAACACACTGGAGAAGACAGAGAAACATGAGAGCAAGGCAAGCAACTCACCACCTGGAGTCATCCTCTTGCATCCAACCTTCTGCTGCAGAGGAGACACCGTTCCTGACCAGAGAATCGAGCAGCCTTTGAAAATGGGGATCTTTTTTCCCTCCTAACCTCAGCTGATCAGGAACCTTTTCTTACAAACCGAACCCTAACTTATGGGGCTTCCCTACCCGGACTCAGGTGGAGCGTGAGCAGAGTCCTCATCAAACCAGACACTTATCTCACCGAGACTGGCGATTGCTCGGCTCCCAGATGGAGGGCTCTTGCCTGGCATCAACAATGGTCACAGCCTCGCTGCTCTCACTCACTTTCCATCGGATGAGGGCAGTAAACTCTGAGGCTTGACTTTTTTTTCCTTCGTACTAAGGCCAGCAGAGGGGGGGGAACAAAAAAAATTACATCTCCATCTGAAGAGTAAAGGAATACTTGTCGCACCTTAGAGACTAACTGCTATTCTGAAACATCTCCGTCTGCAATATCGTGTAGTCTCTTCATTTCACATCTCCCGTATCCCACGGCTCCGCCACCAACCCATCTCCCGTTACTACTTTACAACTGCAACTAGAAGGCACCCATTGTAACGGCACCCAAAATAGTCACTTTGTTCAGGAGACTCTGGTCCCTTCCTTAGCCTTAGTCCCAGAGCCTCGTACCCAACAAGGAAGCCCACGGCCTGTGAAGAAAACTACAGCGAGTACAGACGAGGAACTGAAAGCACTGACCTGACAGCCAGTTATGCAGAAGGCAGAAACATGTGGCCTGTTTGTCTCCTTGGAAAGATGCCCAAGCTGCTCAGGTCCACCTCTGCCATTTCTCCTCCGGCTAGAGCTCCTGGAAAATTCCTCTGGAAGCCCAGCTGCAAAAGCCAAGCATGAGCCATCACTACAAAAAGATCTATTGGTGCTCGAAATCTTGCCCTCAGCCCTGCCTCCCTCTTTCATCCCATCTACATCGGCTCCACTCGACAGAGACGGAGTTAACACTGACAGTCACCACTCCACTCTCGCATGCACTGCCCTGCATTATTTTTGTCCCCTCCTGCTTCTTCTTGGCTTCTGGGACATAGCCTATGGGGATGCACACCTAGCGTGCCTGCCCGTGTCCTATGAAGGGAGACAGCACAGGGCAAGGACAGAGAAAGATAGAGACAGAGCATGTGCATTGGCCAACATACGAGAGGAAAGAAAGAGAAAAACATGGAAGGATAGTAAGCAACTCACCTCCTGGAGTTATCTGTGAGGAAGCGGGACTGTTGTTCGTTTCCTCTGAATATTCTGGGGGTGCCTCAGTTTCCCCTATGCAGTTCTTAAGTATCTAGGTGGTGGGATAAGTGTGTATGATCGTTGCAGAGCTCTAGAGGGCAGGTGTGTGCAGGGGTCTGGACACAGAGAATGGCCAACACCCTGTTCCTGGCAACTGATGGCCTGGCCCTTCCCCCCTGCTAGGTGACAGCTAAAGGGTTGGAGAACAAAGGAATCAGGTGACCTCCTGGCCTGGGAAAGGGACAAAGCCCAGAGGAGTGGGGGCTGGAGAGAGTTTCAGTTTGGGGCTGGCTGAGGACGAGGAGTGAAGTGCAGACGTGGTTGTCTGGCTTGCTGCCCCCCAAAATGGACCCAGCTGAGGGGTCCTGCTCTCTGCACCTACAAGCTCTGTGTTAGACCATGTTCCTGTCGTCTAATAAACCTTCTGTTTTCCTGGCCTACCGAGAGTCATGTCTGACTGCGGAGTTGGGGGGCAGGACCCTCTGGCTTCCCCAGGAGCCCGCCTGGGCGGACTCGCTGTGGGAAGCGCACGGAGGGGCAGAGGATGCTGAATGCTCCGGGGTCAGACCCAGGAAGGGGGACGCCGGGTAAGCTGTGTGTCCTGCAAATAGTCTCCTCCCAGAGAGGAGATTTCCCCAGAGTCCTGCCTGGCTTTATAGGGAGCAGTTCCAGAGCATTCCCCGGGGACTCTGGGACATCATCCTCCTAGATGAAACCTTCTGATGTGTGTCATGTTCTGTGTGTGTGAGACGTGTTCTGTGTCATGTTCTGTGTTGTCTTCAGTGTTGTTGAGTGTGTGTGTGACATGTTGTGTGATGTTTTGTGTGTGATGTTTTCCATGTTGTGTTGTGTGTGTGAGGTGTCATGTGCCAGTCCGCACGTGCCGGTCCACGCGTGCAACATATTGTGCATGTCTGTGTGGGAAGTGCGAAGTGTGATGGGTCAACTTGCCATCCCCTTCCCCAACACTTTAGCCCCCTGTTGTAAACATGACCCTACCCGCTCCTTAGGGTGCTACTGACATTCAAACGACCTAAAAGACCCCCTACTTATCACTATTGGTTGGCACCCCATTGCCACCTGCACTTCTATGCTGCTGCTGCTGGCCAAACCCTCCCCACAAAATCTAAACCCCACCCCCTACCCGGAACACTTACCTGGTCCCCAGTTCTAAACCCCTGAACCAAAACAGTAGCCCAATTCTCACCCCAACCCTAACCTCCAGCTCTGAACCCAGCCCCTCTAAGCCTGACACCATTTTAAGCCAGAGCCCAATTCCCCATTCCCACCCTGTGCAATGACAGTGCAAACCACACCCTCCTAGCCCCCCGCCCAAGAATCCTGCTTCTTACCACTACTTGTTTTGAAATTAACCTTTTCTTCATTTGCATTCCTTAAACCTTCATTCTCATTTGATGGGTTATTTAGTTAAAGGGGTATACACAATGCAACTCTTTTCTATTACATTGTAACAGGATACAGATAAGTGAAAACGGTGCAAATAACATTCCACTAGTTTTCAGGAGGTTTAAACACCCAATACATTTGAACATTTAACCATCGCTTTGATCTATACTAATACACACATCAGTTGGCCTGAATACACTCTGACATAAGCTGCTCTGCCAGCATCACACCTTGTACAAACATTACTGCAATAGCGTGTAGGGCAGCATGACCCCCAGGGGTCTGTGAGCTGGTTTCAGGGAGTCTGCAGGACCCCACAGCTGAAGCACAGAGCTCCCACGCCTCCCTGGGCAAAAGCCCAGAGCCCCAATGCTCCCCACTCCTCAGGGCAGAACCCCAGAGCTGGGCCCTGGAGTTTTTATAGCATGTTGAGTGGGTGGGGAGGAGCGAAGTGAAGTGCTCTAGCGAGGTAGGTCACCTCTTTTAGAGGGCACAAGTGCCAGAAATCCTTCCTCCTATGCACAAATTTTATTCCTCACCCACAATTGTGCGTATTGATGACAAGCATATACGCACGTTAAGTTTCCTTGTGATGTTCCTATTAAGTCTGTGGGTACCACATTAAAAAAACCCTATGACAGTCTTCATTATCTGTTGGTCTAGATTGAAGGTTATAAACATATGTGTGAATACTTATTTATTTTAGGTAAAAAGATATAGGTTAACTTTACTTTTCTGGGTAAATGGTCTTAATATACATGTGTTAACTTTCCTTAGCTTAACATACAGGATATGGCCTTTAGATCTCTTGCATTACAGCCAAGCTTACTATAATATAAATCTCTAAACCTATTACAATAAACCAAATACTTAAACGTATAAAAAAAATATATCTATGCAAGCAAGCAGGTTAGTCCTATTGGTTATACAACTCAGAATCAGGACAAGAGATTCTCCCATTGCATTCTCCTCTGAGCCATTCAAACCTCCTTCAATCATTAGTTTTGAATCATTATTTACAAAAGTTCTAGTACTGTCATAATGGAAAAAAACAAACAAAAAAAACCCAAACAAACCAGCCAGCCTCCCCATCTGCAAACAATCCCATCTCAGTAGGAAAAGTCCTACAACAGGGTTGGCCAACAGTTGGAAACTGGGATTTAAACTCCAAATGATCTCACTGTATTTCAGATCCATTCAAATTCCCCATCCAGGTCTGTGACACTTTCATCTCAGGCCCTAAATTACTGCTTTAGGAGCCAAGAAAACCAATAGTGATCCACAAACAGAAGGCTGAGAACCCTGAATCATGGAACACATTGAGTGGTGGAACTGTAGTAAGTGGAGAAGATCAATTCTACATGGCTCAAAAAAGAGGAAACATGGCTGGGGTAATTCGGAAGATGGGAATCCCTCCGACTCACCACTTCAGGTGTCACAGAGGTTGAAAACACACACTCTCCCCCCCCCCATGTCAGAGTCACCAGGCGATGCTCTGGAACTACTCCATATGAAGCCAGTCAGGACTCTGGGGGAGCATGTCTTCTCTCTCTCAGCACACTATCACCAGGGCAAGAAGCTTACACAACTTCGACCTTCCTGGGTCTGACCTCGAAGTATTCAGCATCCCCTTCCACACCGTGTGCTTCCTGCAGCGAGTCCACCCGGATGGGGCTCCTGGGGAAGCCAGAGGGCCCTGCCCCCCAGCTCCGCAGTGACTCTCAGCCAGCTGGTAAAAAAAGGTTTATTATTTGACAGAAGCACGGCGTAGAACAGAACTTGTTAGCACAGAAATCAGTGACTTTCGGCCAAGTCCACCTTGGGGAGTCGTGGGCCAGGTGCCCTGGACTTCCTCTCTTCCAGTTCCCCCAAGCAGAATGCCAGTTTCCAGCGACCCGAACTCAGACACCCCCATTGCTCCTCCTCCTTGTCTTTGTCTCGCTTCCTGGGCAAAGAGTCACCTGGTCGCACCCCATTCCTGGGTCTCAGGTTACGAAGGGCACTGTGTGACCGGTTCAGTCACAGAGACACCCTTGGGACTGCCACGTGATGTGCTGAAATGACCTCTGAGCCCATTTTACTTGCCAGCTTGGGACTTCCAGAACCCGGTCTTGTTGAGCCAGACACGCTAGCCTGCTGCAACACAGACCCAGGGTCTGAACCACAACCCCAATGCTGCAGGCTTTAAGTGAACACAGCTCTGCAGCTTACTTGTCTCCAGCACCCAGACACCAAGTTCCCAAACCCAAACCCCCCCAAATAAATCCATTTTACTCTGTATAAAGCTTATACATAGTAAATTCATAAATTGTCCACTCTCTATAACACTAATAGAGAGATCATAGAATATCAGAGTTGGAAAGGACCTCAGGAGATCATATAATCCAACCCCCTGCTCAAAGCAGGACCAATCCCCAGTTTTTTTTGCCCCAGATCTCTAAATGGCCCCCTCAAGGATTGAACTCACAACCCTGGGTTTAGCAGGCCAATGCTCAAACCACTGAGCTATCCCTCTCCCAGATATGCAGAGCTGTTTGCTCTCCCAGGTATTCATCAGTTACTCTGGGTTTATTAATAAACAAAAATGATGTTAAGTATAAAAAGCAGGATTTAAGTGGTTTCAAGTAATAACAGACAGAACAAATGGTTTCAGAGTAGCAGCCGTGTTAGTCTGTATTCGCAAAAAGAAAAGGAGTACTTGTGGCACCTTAGAGACTAACAAATTTATTAGAGCATAAGCTTTCATGAGCTACAGCTCACTTCATCGGAAGTAAGTCACAGCAAAATAAAGCAAAAACATGCAACTCTAAGCCTAATACTTTAAGAAACTGATTACAGATAATATCTCACCCTCAGAGATGTTCCAATAAACTTCTTTCACAGATTAGACTCCTTCCTAGTCTGGGCCAGATCCTTTCCCCAAGTAGTGTTAGTTCCAGCAGACATCTCAGGTAGTAAGCAGGGGATTTCTCATGACTGGCCCCCTTTGTCCTGCTCCATCCCCTTTTACAGCTTTGGCACAAGGCAGGAATCTTTTGTCTCTCTACATCCCCACCCCTCCTTCTAAATGGAAAAGTACCAGGTTTAAGATAGATTTCATTTTCAGGTGACATAGTCACATGTCACTGTAAGACCCCTAGTCTCCATTCCCCATGGGCTGACCCACACGTACACAGGAAGGCTTTCAAGTAACTAAGGCCATTTACAACTGATTGTTTCTGGAGCACCCTTAACGGCTTCCACTTAATATGTTTACATCAGTGATACAAGTTTATATCTTATTCTCCTAGCTCCAGATATAGAAATAATACATGCAAACAAATAGAATGAACACTTCATAGATTACGAGCTTTCTAATGACACCACATAAGGGGTTTTTAGTGTAAAGCGAATTCCAGTTCTATCATATACATAAGCATATTTCCATAAAGCATACGGACTGCAACGTCACACCGCCTCACCAGCCCCAGACGTCTCAGCCAAAGTCATACACCCCTATTCCCACCACCGAGGTATTGGTGCAGCACACAAGGAAACTGAGGCACACGCAGTATTCATGCAAAACAGTAAAACTCACATAGGCTCGACAGTAAAGACTCACATACAACATAACAAGGGAAAATGCTCACTTTGTCACACCCTCTATCCCTTCAACTTCTCTGTTATATTTACATTGAGAAAAATGGTACAAAACCCAACTGCTATTGAGCAAAACCCAGTGCAAAGTGGCAAGAACTGGGAATGAGGCATCTGTCCCTAATGGGTGAACCTGAAGACTAACAATCACTTTGGGAGGAAAAGTATAAACATGATGCTCCAAATTTGGTTAGATGAGGAAAAGCGATGGAGGTTGTGTCCAGTGGTGAGGAAATTTGCTACGTTACCCTGGCTGCTACATGGGCTATTTTCTTTCTTGAAAAAAATAGTTGTGTTTTTACATCAGGATCGCTAATTCAATCTAGCTAACTCCATGGAAAACCCTAGTGGAGTCAAGGCCCAGATAGATTTAACCTCCATGTATCTAGTAAAGGTCACTCCTGGTTCCCCCACCTGAGACTGATGGGCATTCCTGTGGAAGGGACGCACACTTCCATGACACAGAACAAAGGAGCTGATGAAAAACACTGTGCGCTTCACCCCAAGGAAGGGTGAGCTGCAAAAGGGAAAAGCAGAGAACTCACCTAAAGGAGCTGAGATGCAACAAGTGCTGCCTTAAAGTTCACTACTTGGGAATTAGGAAAAGGAAAAAATCTTTTCTGAGCCCAAGAAAAAATTTTCATGGTGTTTATCTCCCTTGCAGCTTCTCTGGTGATAACTAAGAGAAGAGCTGTGATGGAAGAATTTCCCGCACTCACAGCATTCATAGGGTTTTCTCTCCTGTATGGCTCCTCAGATGTGTAATAAAGCCTGAGCTCTGAGCAAAGATTTTCCCGCACTCACAGCATTTATAGGTTTCAGAGTAGCAGCCATGTTAGTCTGTATTTGCAAAAAAGAAAAGTACTTGTGACACCTTAGAGACTAACAAATTTATTTGAGCATAAGCTTTCATGAGCTACAGCTCACTTTGAGCTGTAGCTCACGAAAGCATTTATAGGGTTTCTCTCCTGTGTGGATCCTCTGGTGGCAAATAAGGTGTGAGCAATCAGTGAAGGTTTTCCCGCACTCACAGCATTCATAGGGTTTCTCTTCTGTGTGGATCCTCTGATGTACGATAAGACCTGCGCTCTGAGAGAAGGTATTCCCCCACTCCCAACATTCATAAGGTTTCTCCCCTGTGTGGATCCTCTGATGGCGAATAAGGTGTGAGCTCCAAGCGAAGGTTTTCCCGCACTCACAGCATTCATAGGAAGCTGTAGCTCACGAAAGCTTATGCGCTAATAAATTTGTTAGTCTCTAAGATGCCACAAGTACTCCTTTTCTTTTTGCGAATACAGACCAACATGGCTGCTACTCTGAAACCTAGCATTAATAGGGTTTCTCTCCTGTATGGATTCTCTGATGTGTAATAAGGCCTGAGCTCCACGTGAAGGTTTTCCCGCACTCACAGCATTCAGAGGGTTTCTCCACTGTGTGGATCCTCTGATGACAAATAAGGTGTGAGTGCTGAGTGAAAGTTTTCCCACACTCGCAGCATCCATAGGGTCTCACTCTAATGTGGATTCTCTGATGGGTAATAAGGTGTGAGCGCCTCCTGAACTTTTTTGCACACTCAAAGCCCGTATTATTTCTCTCTCCCGTCAGGTTTCTCTGCTGGGACGTGGTTTCCTTCAGGCCTTTGTGAGTTCCCCGATAATTAACAGGTATTCCAATTTTCTGCACTGGCAGGTTTCCCCGCCACTTCTTTGGCCTGTGCTGCCCCCGAGAGCCTTTTCCCTGCTCACAACTCCGGGACACGCTACCTTTGCATCTTTGCAATAACATCCCCTGCAGTTCCACTTGCTCATCTTTCCACTGAGGATTCTGCTCCATGGTCTCTCTCACCATCTCATCACCTGCTGGGACAGAGAAAGAAAAACCTCAGAAACCAGAAGTGAAAAGGGGAAACAAACCAAGAAAATAGCTGAAGATGGAAAAAAAACAGGGACTGAGTTTCTCCCAACTCTTCCCCAAAGGAGTGAGAAGAGGGGATCAATTCTGCATCCAGTTCCCATCCAAACACTCCCCAGGGAGAAGGGATTTTTGGGAGAGAACTACTGCCAGGAGTTAGGATGGGTAGGGAGCCATGAAGAGTATCTGCCCTAAGGATATGACACCTGCTGGGGACCATCCTGAACCCAGAGACCTCAGAAGGTCTGTTGGGAATCCCAGCTGTTTCCTTCAAGCACTGAGTAGGTTTAATCATCCCTCACCCACGCGGCTGCCTCTCAGGACCTCTCTTTCCTCTGAGCCCCAGAGATCTGGGGCTCACGGTTCTTCCCCTCGTTTCAGCTGGGAGATGACATCGGGTTTGGAAACTGGGAATCCTGCTCAGGGGAAAGACAACCAGTGAGATCAGGTAACAGCAAAAGAAGAAACTACTCAACTTGTGCATCAATGATGGTTCTTTGAGATGTGTCTCCCTATGGGTGCTCCACTGTATGTGCTAGCCCATTAAAAACAGCTGTGTAGACCGGTGACTTTCCACACTACGGTGTCCCTTCCAGAAGTCCGATTTGTCTTGTGTACCTCCGAGTTACACCTCATTTAAAAACTACTTGCTTATAAAAATCAGACATAAAAAAGTGTCACTGCGCAATGTGAATTGCTGACTTGCTCATTTTTACCATATAATTATAAAATAATCGGAACATAAATATTGTACTTACATTTCAGTGCATATGTCAAGGTTCCTTCCCCACTCTGAACTCTAGGGTACAGATGTGGGGACCTGCATGAAAGACCCCCTAAGCTTATTCTTACCAGCTTAGGTCCCCAAGGTACTAATTTTGCTTTGTCCTTGAACCCTATGCTGCCACCACCAAGCGTGTTAAACAAAGAACAGGGAAAGAGTCCACTTGGAGACATCTTCCCCCAAAATATCCCCCCAAGCCCTACACCCCCTTTCCTGGGGAAGGCTTGATAAAAATCCTCACCAATTTGTACAGGGGAACACAGACCCAAACCCTTGAAGCTTAAGAACAATTAAAAAGCAATCAGGTTCTTAAAAGAAGAATTTTTATTAAAGAAAAGGTAAAAGAATCACCTCTGTAAAATCAGGATGGGAAATACCTTACAGGGTAATCAGATTCAAACCATAGAGAATCCCTCTAGGCAAAACATTAAGTTACAAAAAGACACAAAAACAGGAATATACATTCCATTCAACACAGCTTATTTTACCAACCATTAAACAAAAGGAAATCTAACGCATTTCTAGCTAGATTACTTACTAACAGAAGTTCTGAGACTGCATTCCTGATCTGTTCCCGGCAAAAGCATCACACAGACAGAGAGACCCTTTGTTCCCCCCCCTCCAGCTTTGAAAGTATCTTGTCTCCTCATTGGTCATTTAGGTCAGGTGCCAGCGAGGTTATTTTAGCTTCTTAACCCTTTACAGGTGAAAGGGTTTTGCCTCTGGTCAGGAGAGATTTTGGGATACAGAGAGTGGTTACCTTTTCCTTTATTCTTATGACAGCATAGTATATAGATCAGCATAAGCAAGTCATTGTACGAAATTTTACTTTGTATGACTTAGTTAATGATTTTTCCATAGCAACTCTGGAAGACCTCTGCGAACCCCAGGGGTATACATGCCACTGGTGTAGACACTGCAGTTCAGGCTTAAGAGACTGAGCTCCAGACCAATCTGCAACCTCTCTCTCTCTCTCTCTCTCTCTCTGTGTTGCCTTGCTTTTTTGCCCTGGATAGCAGCAAACTTAAGCCCAGTCTGTTTGTACCGTGTCCCAAAGTGCAGTGCAGTTGCGTTCCCATGTTCTGCTTCCCTTAGACCCAGTCGTTACACATTAACCTCCAGGAGACTTCCATTGTCCAGTGTGCTTCCTGTACTTATCTATATGCACAGTTGGAAAGTTTTTCCTAATATCCAACCTAAACATCCCATGCTGCAGAACAAGCCAGTTACTACTTCTCCCTACCCTAACCCTAAGCAGGAGAGGATAAGGGAAGATCAGATTTCAAGAAGACGACCATGGTCAGTGGTGTCAGACAGCTGACAGGTCGAGGAGGAGGATGGAGTGCTGGTTCTGAGCTTTGCCTAGGGACCGGTCATTAGAGACCTCAGTGAAGTGCTACGATCTCTGACTCCCTGAATCCTTCCCTTCCTACCCCTCACCAGACCCCCCTGTGATGGGTTGGGTCACAGAGACCCTCTTGTCACGTGAGGTGCTGGAACTACCTCTGAGCCCATTGCTCCGTCAGTTAGTGATGTCAAAAATTGCATCCCCACCTGAAATAAATTGCAGCAAAAACTGTCGTGTCAACATAGTTACAGTGGCAAAAAAGTCCATGAAACAGAAAACCAAGGAAATTAAAAGCCCATAAAGTACATTAAGCAGAGTTAAGGATGCCCTTCCAGCACGTGGATGGGGTGAAAAATAAAACCTCTGAAAACCAGAAAATGAAGAATTAAACTACACACCACCCCTGCAATGTAACCTTAACTCTGCCCCTACCCCCTAGCCCTGGAGCTGGCAAATATCACTGGGAATAGGTCAGGAAGGGTGGTGCCAAGGTTACCAAACTACCCAAGGAAGGGGCAAATTTTCCATCTCTTGAAATCTTCAAGTCAGGACAGGATGAGGTTTTCATCAAACACAAGGAATTCAGTGCACTACAATGATAACTGGATGAAACTCCATGGCCTGTATTACACAGGAGATCAGACTAGATGACCTAATATTCTCCCCCAGCCTAAAAATTTATTGATCAACAGAAAGAAGGACTAAGAACATGCCACTGTGTGTTGTACATTCCTCAGATTTGAATACCAGCATTTCTCCGCATTCACTCCAGCAGTGTGCACTGTGCCAGCTGCAGCTTTAAATGAACAGTGGAGGGACTAGTTGGAGCAGCTGGGCAGAGCTGTGCCACAAAGAGAGGTGCATGTGAAACTGTAAGGAACAGGTGTTCCTCATTTCAGTGCTGAGTGATGTAGGCAGGGTCAATAAAGGCGCACAAGGGCCTGTTCTTGCCACAAGGATTGTCAGCAGGCTGGTGCGGTACATGCTAGGGGTCTCTGGGGCTCAGTAAGGGTTAAGTGAAGGCACTGACTCCGAAGGAATCCTCATTGGAAGGGTAAAGGAATGGTGACATTATGAAAGTCTTAGATGGATTGTGTGCAGTAGGCTCGGTGTCTGAGTGCAGGCCAGGGGTAGGCAGCTTCCATTCCCTACATCGGGCCTAACCCCAAGTTTTGCCTTAGCAAAGAGATGGTGTTAGCATTTGTGCTGTCCTGCACCTGTGCTCTGCTCCCAAAGCGTTCCGTAGCGGGGAGGGTCGAGTGCTAGTCTGTGTGTCATTGGCCTGTCAGGGGGTTGCTGAAACAGGGAAAAACTGAGGATGCACTGTGAACCTTAACTCTTCATTTCCCCTTCTAAGAACCGAGGGCACAGGAATTCTTACCCAGCGAGGTCACATTCTCATAGTTCTCCCGCGCAATGTCTCCATAGAGGGCTCTCTGAGTAGGGTCCAGCAGAACCCACTCTTCCTCAGTGAAATACACAGCCACCTCCTCGAAAGTCACCGGCCCCTGAAAGAGCAAGAGCCCCCCACTCTGCACTTGCTGCCCAGTGACAACCCCACCGTTCACAGGGGAGGAGGGCCAATCACATGGATGCTCTGGGAGGCAGGCAGGCAGGTTCCGACCCCCTTCCCATCAGAGCAGCCAGGAGGCATCAGGGTGAGGGGAGAAAGAGAGCCCCAACCCCTTCCAGCAGACAGAGATGGCCGGGGTCTTCACAGTCAACACTCACCTACCAGCCAGAAGTGGATACAAGAGACAGAGCCCCCAGGAGGGTCCAGGGACAGCCAGCCCCCTGGTAGGAATCCCAACCCCTGCCCCCCATGCCAGCAGTTGGATGGAAAGGGATGGGGTGTCTTCCCCAGGCCTCACTGGGGCTTGCCCTCTGGCTATTAAGTTCAGACGCCAGTATTCGAGTCTGGTACATATCCCCAGCTCAGTGCAGGGGGCGTGTTTCCTGCTTGACAAAGTAGGGAATTTCCACCCACAAACCCCATGGGTCTGTTGCTCGAATCTAGGCCCCACCGTAAACAAATCCCAGCAGGTTTGTCACATCCTGTCCCCCTCCCTTTCTCCAGCTGTCTATTTCCTGCCCTCCCACCTGCTGACCACCCACAGAAACACCCACCTCCTATGTCTTTACTGCCCTTCTCCCGCCAACAGGAGCCCACCAGGAAATCCCCGATAATCCCTACCTGAACTGGCCTCACGGCAGCCATTTCCCTTCCTTGGTCCCTGGAAGGATGGGACGTAACATTGCAGCCTGTCACTGCAAGAAGGGGACGTGTCAGAACAGGACAATAATGTCACATCACAATTTCCTCCGGCTCTTTCCCTGCAGACTGATGTTCTCGACTCTATCATGCAAATAAGAGAAATATTCAAAACACAATTAGTAATGGGGGTGACGGGGGGACATGGGACTTTAACTACCGAGACACCTGTTAGAAAAGGAATTCAAACACAAAGGGTCCAATAAGTTCTTGGAATGTGTTGGGGACATCCGTTTGCTTCAGAAGATGGATGTAGTAACCAGGGGAGTGGGCATTTTAGGGTTGATTCTGACTAACAGGTGGGAGTTAGTTAGGAAATGGAAGGTATCTGGCTGGTGAATCTTGCCCCACGTGCTCAAGGTTCAGCTGATCGCCATATTTGGGGTCGGGAAGAAATTTTCCTCCAGGGCAGATTGGAAGCAGCCCTGGGGGTTTTTCACCTTCCTCTGTAGCATGGGGCACGGGTCACTCGCTGGAGGATTCTCAGCACTTTGAAGTCTTTAAACCATGATTTGACGACTTCAATAGCTCAGACATAGGTGAGAGGTTTATTGCAGGAGTGGGTGGGTGAGATTCTGTGGCCTGCATTGTGCAGGAGGTCAGACTAGATGATCATAATGGTCCCTTCTGACCTTAATATCTATGAATCTATATGGGCGAAAGTGTTCATGAAATGATGATTTCTTGATTCTAAGAGAAGGAAGGCGTTAGAGCAGGAAAATAAGGACAACGGACTTCAAAAAAGCAGACTTCAACAAACTGTGAAAACTGATATGTGAGTGTGACATTTCCCTCCATATTCTTTATGAAAATATGATTATGAAATGAATAGGAGAGAACTGAGATGTACTCTGTGTAAGATGGGTCTTGTAAGATATCATTGGAAAGGTTATAATTTAGTGACTATGATTATCCAATTTGCGTGCACGTATCATTTCTGTATCTGAAGTTGGAAATATTGACTATGTATCTGTATTTCAACTATGCTACTTTGGGTGACGCCCACTGCTAACACGTCAGGTACAACAATGGAAAAGCCAGACAGGGCGGATGGACCATCAGCAAGAACGAAGGCTGTGAAAAGGCTCCATACTGCCACTGACTCCCGGACGCTGTGATACCACAGAGTCAGGCGTTTTGTCACCGAATAGTCAACATTACCTGGGACTGCTTGTAACTTTCCACATCCGATGAAGTGAGCTGTAGCTCACGAAAGCTTATGCTCTAATAAATTTGTTAGTCTCTAAGGTGCCACAAGCACTCCTTTTTTTTTTTTTGCAAATACAGACTAACACGGCTGCTACTCTGAAACCTAACTTTCCACTGGAAGGGAAGGGGGATCAAGTTTGGGAAACAAAGGATTCCCACCTTATGTAAATCCTATTTAAGGGTGGGGAGGTAGGCAAATAAAACGACTCCTCTCCAAGGACTGTCTACCCAAGAAGAAAGACTGCTAAAGCCACCTGAAGAGAAGGCTGGGGGGGGAGAAGAAGGGGAGAAGGGGGGAGTCCAGACTGAGACGGGGTCCAGTCTAAAAAGAAATATAACTAGGATTCTGAAACACAGAAACATTGCAACCTGCCTAAAATAACAATTAGGGTAATAAATGACAGTGTGTAGCCTGTTTTCTAAGTATATTGAACTTAGCTTGCGTAATGTGCTTTATTTGGTCAGTAATCTGATTTGTTCTGTCTGTTATCTCTTATATTCACTTGAAATTCATCTTTTGTAGTTAATAAACTTGTTTCTTGTTTATAATTTAACCCAGTTTATGTCATTTCTACTTGTGGGAGGCAAGAAGTTATGCATATACTCCTCCATATTGTGGGAGGGGGCAAATTTCATAAAACCTTTGAGTCCGTACCGCTTAAAGGGAGTGGGCACCAGAGTGCTGGGGCAAGCCCCTAAGGCTGAGTATTTCCAGAGCGGATCTCTCTCTTTCTGTGCAGCTGGGCACTGCCCTGCCCGTGTGCTTGGCTGGAAGAGGCTTGTGAGCCTAACCCAGCCAGGTAAAGGGCACCGAGGCTGGTAGAATAGGCTGCCTCAGTGGCACCCCAGCACATCAGGTGACACCCGAAAGGACCCAAACCTGTCACAGTGAAGAACCATGCGAATAAGATTCTAAGGAGACTGAAGCTCAGGAGAGCTGGCCGTTGCTCCGTTAACGCTGTCTCTGAGAAACAGCAAACTATCCCAATGGGAAAGAAAGACAGAAAGAATAGTAAGCTGCGAATAAAGCTCTGTTAGGAGCTCTTTCATGACCAGACAATAAAAAGGAATCCTACAAAAATTTGAATCATGGACAAATTGCCGTGGAAGAGTTACACATGTTAGATATGTTAAAGTCAGCCATCAAATTCATCTTAGGGCGCTCAAGGAATTAGCTAAAGCAATCTCGGAACCATTAGTAATTATCTTTGAGAACACCTGGAAAACAGTGAAGACTGGAGAAGGGCAAACAGAGTACCGATCTTTTAAAAGGGGAACAAAGAGGACTGGGGAATAAAGCCAAGTCTTACTTAGATACCTGGAACGAACAAATTATTAAACCATCAATTTGTAAGCACCTAGAGAACAGGTGATAAGTTATAGCTAACATGGATTTGCAAAAACAAATAATGCCAAGTCAATCTAATGTTCTGCTTTCACAGGGATACTGAACACTGTAGACATGACAGATCTCGATTTTAGTCAGGCTTTTGACACAGGCCCCCATGACATTCTCATAGAGAACAAGTGAAATGCGGTGTACATGAAAGTGCAATAACATGAGTGAAAATGTTGTCAAAAGACTGTACTCGGACAGGAATCATTAGCGGTTCACTGTCCAACTAAGAGGACGTATACAATGGGGTGCCCAGGGGCCAGTCCTAGATCTTGATATGTTCAATATTTCCACTAATTACTTGGATCACTGACTGGAGAGCATGCTTTCTAAATATGCAGATAATAACAGTTGCAAGGGGTTGCAAGCACATTGGAGGACAAGATTAAAATTCAAGGTAACGTTTACAAATGGGAGAAGTGGGCTGAATGAATGAGATGAAATTCAATAAAGGCGAGTGCAAAGTACTAGACTTAGCGAAGGAAAACCAAATGCACAATTACGAAGCGGGGAATAGCTGGTTACGAGTAGTCCTACTGAAAACGATCGGGGGTTATAGTGGATCACAAATTGAATCTGAATCAACCATGTGACTCAATTGTGAAAAAAACTAATTAAGGACTGGAATAGATTAGCAAGAGAGGTGGTGGAATCCCCATCATTAGAGGTTTTTAAGGACAGGTTGAACAAACACCGCAGTGCTGGGGGCCGGTCTAGATGCCCTCTCATGGTTCATTCCAGCCCTATCATTCTACGATTCTATTCTGGGGAAATGTTTGGTCACTTGATTACAGCACTGACCGGTTCCTCCCACTAGCACTAAACCGCCAAGACATCTTGAAACCCTCCCAGTAACGAAGTCTGGGAACCGAATGGGAGAGAAGAGCAGGAAAAAAAGGAGTGACATTGGGGGATTCCCCCTGACATTGTCCCCAGGGCAGCACACTCCTACAGCAGGGGGTACAGGGAGAGTCAGGAGCTTGCTTTTCCTCCCCCTGCACCTCACCTTGTTCATAGCAAAGTGAATCTGCCCAGGGATGTAGCAATAAGTGTGTGTGGGCCGGTCAGAAATCTGGGACTCTCTCTCCCCAAGTATTTTTCCCACTGCCCTTTCCAGTCTCTCTCTCTCTCTCTCTCTCTCCTTTTTCTCCTTGTGTCTCCCTTCCCCTGTCTCTGGCTGGCAGCCAATTCTAGGGGTTCACTCTCCTATGGCTGGATCGGCTCCTGCAATTGCTGAGGGGAGAAGAGATATGGGGTGAGGAAGGGCTGTTTGTGCAGAGTCACTTTCATGCCCATTCCCTAAGGTCTCTATCAATCACCTGGAGTCTGGCTCAGATAGAAAAGGAGTACTTGTGGCACCTTAGAGACTAACACATTTATTTAAGCATAAGCTTTCGTGAGCTATAGCTCCTTTTTTTTTTTTACAAATACAGACTAACACGGCTGCTACTCTGAAATCTGGCTCAGATGTTGGTGTGGGCAGAGCCTTGGGTTGACCTATGGGGCTAATTACAGCTGGAGAAAATCCTCACCTTGGCTGGGCACAGAGGAAGCTTTATTCATGGTCACTCCCCAGCCCCGATCCTGCTGGGGGAGCAGCAGCTGCTCAGCCTGGTCTCCCAGATCACAATCAAGGCAGCAATGTCTGAAACAGGAAGCTCAACCCCAATATCCTGAGGCAGAGAAAGAGTGAAACTGAGTAACTTTCCCCCCTTTAGCAACAGGGGAAACCCTGAAACCCCCTCCCCACAGGGACACACCCTTATCTTATCTGCCCCCCCCATGTTAATTTGGAGTCACTCCCTGTTCTGCCTTGTAGTGACTCCAGCTTAACACGCATCTCAGCGAGACCAGAAACGTGGCTTAGGCTGGAGGAGGCCAGATGCCTTTTAAATGGATCATTGCAGCGGCGGATCGAACCTGCTCCCGCCCCCCTCGCTCCCCATTTGCTGAGAGAGCTTCACAACAGCAGTTTTCCATACCCCCACCTACACACCATCTGCCCCTCCCCGACCCCTGGCTCCGGGAGTCTCTGTCCGCGCGGCTGCCCCCTGGTCTCTCCGCCAATCAGCGAGCGGGGCGCCCTCACGCGCACCGTTAACAGCCTTCACCTGTCGGTTGGGGCAACGTTAGTTCCGGCCTGAGGTGCATCAGGAACTACATGTCCCAGCCTGCCCTAGAGCGCTGCCGAACTCTCGGGCCCATCCCGTACAAACCCCCCCGCCCCGCCTGGCCTTACCTGTCCTGTCCGACGCGGTGACACCGGGTCAGACCCGGGAGGCGGGTTCGGCGGCGATGGGCCCCCCCACGCGCGAGGCCTTGGCTGGGACTGAGCAGACGCATTGAGCGCGGACGGCGCATGCTCAGTAATAGCTGCTGAAGCCGCTGCGCCCTCACTTGGCCCGAAACTCCCCTGCGTGGGTGGGGGGGAAGGGGAAGGAGTTTGTGCAGGGGGCGGACACTGACTGGGCGGGGCGGGGCGGAGGGTCAAACAGCTGGAAGCGGGGACAGAGGAGCGGCCAAGGCCGGGGAAGGGGGGCAGAACCCCGGCCCGGGGAGGGGCTGGGGGGTCTTTTTTTTGTCCCCCCGCATCGACAGTCCAGCCCCCGTGTTGTGTGTCATCTCGAGTGTTGTGTGAAGTGCGTGTGTGATGTCTTGTGTGTCGTGTTGTGCGTGTGTAATGTGTTGTGTCATTGTGTGGGTTTGTCTGTGTGTCATATTGTGTGTGTGATGTTTTGTGTGCCATTTTGTGTGTTGTGTGACGTCTCATGTGTGACTTGTATGGGTATGTGATGTGTTGTGTGTGTGATGTGTGTCTGTGTGAGGTGGGTTGTGTGTCATGTTGTGTGTGTGACTTGTGTGTCATGTTGTGTATCTCGTATTGTGTGTGTGTCAGTGTCATGTGTTTTGTGTGTGATGCTATTTGTGTCATTTTGTGTGTGTTTGCCATTTTGTTTGTCATGTGATGTGTTGTGTGTAGTGTGTGTGTGACATGTGTCATGTTCTGTGTGTGTTGGTGTCGTGTGTTGTGTGTGTGACATGTTGTGTTGTGTTCTGTGTGTGTGTCGGTGTCATGTGTTGTGTGTGATGTTTTGAGTCACATTGTGTGTATGTTGTCTTGTGTGCCCTTTTGTGTGTCCTGTTGTGTGTGTGTGTGTGTCTGACTTGTGTTGTGTGTCTTTGTGAGACTGGTCGTGTGTAGTGTTGTGTGTGTGTGTGTGTCTAAGACATACGTCGTGCAATGCGTGACGTGCAAAGTGCGAAGTGCAATGTGCTGTGTGCCATTTGCGACGTGTCGTGCGTGTCAGTGTCATCTGTTGTGTGTGTGATGCTTTCCGTGTCGTGTTGTGCGTGTGTTGTGTTGTGTGCCATGTGTGTCATGTGAAGTGTATGTCATGTTGTGTGTGGTTGTCGGTGCTATGTGTGTGTGATGTTTTGTGTGTCATGTTGTATGTGTTGTATTGTGTGCCATTTTGCGTGTCATGTGAGGTGTGTGTGATGTTTTGTGTCCGAAGTGTTGTGTTGCGTGCTATTTTCTGTGTCATGTGAGGTGTTGGGTGTGTGTTGGTGTTGTCTGTTGTGTAGGTGATTTTAATGTGTCATGTTGTGTATGTGTTGTGTTGTGTCCTGTTTTGTGTGTCATGTGAGGTGTTGTGTTCTGTGCTGTGTTGTGTGAGGTGTGTTTTTTGTTATATGTGGTTGTTGGTGTCATATGTTTTGTGTGTGATGTGTGTTGCATTGTGTGCCATTTTGTGTGTTATGTGAGGTGTCGTGTGTCATGTTGTGTGTGGTTGTCGGTGTGTTGTGTGCGTGATTTTTTGTGTCATGTTTTGTGTGTGTTGTTTTGTGTGCCATTTTGTGTGCCATGTGAGATGTTGTCATGTTGTGTGTTTTGTCATCGTGTGTTTTTTGTGTTGTTTTTCTCTGTTGTGTTGTGTATCATTTTGTGTGTCATGTGAGGTGGTGTTGTGTGCCTTTTGTGTGTCGTGTGAAATGTTGTGTTTGTCTATAGGTCTCGTGTGTTGCATGTGATGTTTTCTGTCCGATGTGTTGTGTTGCGTGCTGGTTTCTGTGTCATGTGAGGTGTTGTGTGTGTGTGTTGGTGTTGTCTCTTTGTGTGTGATTTTTATGTGTACTGTGTTGTGTGGTGTGCAGTTGTTGGTGTCATATGTTTTGTGTGTGAGGTTTTGTGCGTGAGGTTTTGTGTGTTGTTTTGAGTGTGTTGTGTTGTGTGTGGTTGTCGGTGTTGTGTGTTGTGTGCGTGATTTTTGTGATGTTTTGTGTGTCGTATCATGTAGTGTGTGTTGTGTTGTTGGCAGTATTGGGTGTTGTGTGAGGAGTTGTGTGTGGTGTGTGTTTTGTTGTCATGTGTTGTGTGTGATTTTTTTGTCGGGGTTGTTTTGTTTGTTTTGCATTTCGTACCACATTGTGTGTCTTGTGAGCTATCGTGTTCTGTGCCTTTTATGCGTCGTAAGGTGTTGGTTGTTTGTATGTCGGTGTCATGTGTGTGATGTGTGTCCGATGTGTTGTGTTGCGTGCCATTTTCTGTGTCGTACTAACTGTTCTGTGTATGTGTTCGTGTTGTCTGTTGTGTGTGTGATTTCAATGTGCTGTGTTTTGTGTGTCATGTGAGGTGTTGTGTTTCATGTTGTGTATGGTTGTCAGTATTGTAGGTGATGTGTGTCATTTCTTATGTGATTTTTGTGTATTGTGTTGTATGCCATTTTCTGTGTTGTGTGTGTAATTTTTATGTTTGTTGTGTTGTGTGCAGTTTTGTGTGTCATGTGAGGTGTTGTGTGTGATTTTTTGTGTGTTGTGTGTGTGATTTTATGACTGAAGTTTTGCATGTCTTGTGTTGTGTGCCATTTTGTGTGTCGTGAGACGTGTGTGTGTCATTGTCATCTGTTGTGTGTGTGAAATTTTGTGTTTGGTGTGTCGTGCTGTGTGTTGTGATGTGTGCCGTTTTGTGTGTCATGTGAGATGTGTGTGTGATTTTTTTGTCTCGTGTGTGTGTGTGTGTGTGTGTGTGTGTTGTGTTGTGTGCCGTTTGGCGTGTCATGTGAGGTGTGTGGTGTGTGATGTTTTGTGTATCATGTTGCATCTGTGTTGTGTTCTGTGCTGTTCTGTGTGTCGTGTGAAATGTTGAGTTTTATGCTGTGTGTGGTTGTCGGTGTCATGTTGTGTTGTGTATCATGTGAGTTGTTCTATGTAGTATTCCATGTGTGTTGTGTTATGTGACATTTTGTGTGTCATGTAAGATATTGTGTTTTTGTGTATAATATTGTGTGTGTTGTGTGCCATATTATGTGTTATGTGAGGTGTTGTGTGTTTGTTTTTTTCTTTCTCGTGTGTTGTATGTGTGATTTTCTGTGTGTGATATTGTGTGTGTGTGTGTGTGTTGTGCTGCGTGTCATTTCATGTGTCCTGTGAGGTTTCCTGTGTTTGTGATGGTGTCCTTTGTTGTGTATATGATTTTTTGTGTTGTTTTGTGTCATGATGTGTGTTGTGTTGTGTGCAATTTTGTGCATTGTGTCAGGTGTTGTGTGCCATTGTCAGGTGTCATGTGTTGTGTTTTTGTGTGTTTTGTGTCGTGTGTTTATTGTGTGGTGTCCCATTTTGTGTCTCATGTGACGTGTTGTGGGTCATGTTGTGTGTGTTTTGTTGTCATGTGTTGTGTGTGAGTTTTTGGGTGCATTGTTTTATGTTGTGTTGTATGCTGTTTTGTGTGTCATGTTAGGTGTGTTTTCTGCGTTTTGTGTGTCATGTGGTGTGTGTTTGTGTGTTGGTGTCATCTGCTGTGTGTGATTTTTGTTGTGTATCGGTGTGTTGTGTGTGTGATTTTTTGAGTGTGAAGTTTGTGTGGTGTTCTGTGTGCTGTGTTGTGTGCTGTATTGTGTGTGGTGTGAGGTGTTGTGTGTCTAATTATCTGTGTGTGATCTTGTGTATGTATGTTGTCTTGCATGTCATTTTGTGTGTCCTATGTGGTCTTGCAAGTTTATGTGACAGTGTCCTTTGAAACTATGATTTTTGAGTGTGATGTTTTGTGTCATGTTGTGTGCCATTTTGTGTGTTGTGTTGTGTGTGGTTGTCAGTGTCATGTGTGCGTGATTTTTTGTGTGATATTTTGTGTGTTGTGTTGTGTCCCATTTTGTGTGTCATGCGAGGTGTTGTGTGTTGTGTGCGTGATTTTTGTGTGTTTTGTGTCATGTTGTACAGTGTGTGTTATAGGTATTGTGTGTTGTGTGTGTGGTTGTCTGTGTGGTGTGTTGTGTGTGTGATGTTTTGTTTGTCATGTTGTGTGTGTTGTGTTGTGTGCCATTGTGTTTCATATAATGTGTTCTGTGTTATGTTGTGTGTTTTTCTTTACTGTGTGTTATGTGCATGTTTTTTGTGTGATTTTTTGTGTGTCCTGTTTGTGTTGCATTGTGTCATGAGTTGTGTTGTGTGCCTTTTGTGTCATGTGAGGTGTTGTGTTTGCATGTTAGTGTATTTTTGTGTGTTGTGTTGTGTTGTGTCCCATTTTGTGTGTCATGAGGTATTGTCAGTGTCATGTGTGTGTGATTTTTAGTGTGTGTGTTGTGTGTTATTTTCTGTCATGTGAGATGTGTGTCGGTGTTTGCTGTGTGTGACATTTGTGTGTGTGATTTTTGTGTTTTGCTGCATGTTGTGTAGTATGCCATTTTGTGTGTCGTGTGAGATTTTGTGTCATGTTGTGTATGGTTGTCAGTGTCATGTGTGATTTTTTGTGATGTTTTGTTTGTGTTGATTTGTTTTTGTGTTGTGTGTTGTATGCCATTTTGTGTGTTGTGTGAGGTGTGTTTCTTGGTGTGTGTGGTTATCGGTGTTGTGTGTTGTTTGTGTGAATTTTTGTGTGTGATATTTTGTGTGCCGTTTTCTGTTATGTGAGATGTTGTGTCATGTTGTATGTGTTTTTCTTTGTTGTGTGTTGTGTGATTTTTTCTGTGTTGTGTTGTGTGCCATTATGTATTGCATGTGAAGGGTTGTGCCATGTGGTGTGTGTTTTTCTTTGTCATGTGTTGTTCGTGTGATTGTGTGTGATGTTTTGTGTGTTGTGTGAGATGTATTTCATGTAGTGTGTGATTGTCACTGTTGTCTGTTGTGTGTCTTTTTTGTGTATCATGTGGTAGTGTGTGCCATTTTGTGTGTCATGTGAGGTGTGTGTCGTGTTATGTGTGAGGTTTTGTGTGTTGTGTTGTGTGTGTGTTGTGTGCCATTTGGTTTGTCAGGTGAGGTGTTGTGTGTTTGTGTTGGTGTCATCTGTTGTGTGTTGTGTTGTGTGCCATTTCGAGTGGCATGAGGTGCTGTGTGTCCTGCTATGTGTTTTTGTTTGTCATGTGTTGTGTGCGATCTTTGCGTGTGATCTTTTGTGTGCGTGTTGCGTTGCGTGTCATTTTGTGTATCATGTTGTGTGTTGTGTTGTATGCCTTTTCGTGTGTCATCTGAGGTGTGTTTCTTGGTGTGTGTGATTGTCGGTGTTGAGTTGTGTGTTTTTGTGTGAGATGTGTTGTGTCCCGTTTTGTGTGTCCTATGAGGGGTTGTGTGTTCATAAGTCGGTGTCATCTGTTGTGTATATTATTTTTGTGTCATGTTGTGTGTGTGTATAGTGTGCCATTTTCTGTGGCATGTGAGGTGTTGTGTTGGGTTGTGAGTGGTTATCACTGTCGTATGTTGTGTTTTTCCTGTAATTTTTCTGTCATGTTGTGTGTGTTGTGTGCCATTTTGTGTATCAGACGAGGTGTTGTGTGTTTGTGTGTCGGTGTCATCTGTTGTATGTGTGATATTTTGTGTGGTGTTACATGTGTTGTGTTCTGTGCCATTTTGTGTGGCGTGTGAGATGCGTGTTTGTGAGTCGGAATCGTGTGTTCTGTGTGTGATGCTTTGTGTGCTGTGTTGTGTGCGTTGTGTGTTCATGTGAGGTGTGTGTCACATTGTGTGTGTTTTTGTCGGGTGTTGTGTGTGACTATTTGTGTGTGATTTTTGTGTGCCATTTTGTGTGCCATGAGAGGTGTGTGTGATTGTCGGTGTCATGTTGTGTGTCATTTTTTGTGTCGTGTGTTTTGTGTGCCTTTTTGTGAGTTGTGTGTGTTCTGTGTGATGTCTTGTGTCATGTAATTTTTTTTTGTATGTGACGTGAGGTGTTTGGTTTTGTGTGTGACTCGGTGTCATGTTTTGTGTGTGTAATTTTTTCTGTCATGTTGTGCGTGTTGTGTTTTGTGCCAGAGATGTTTTGTGTGGTGTTTGTGATTTTTTGTGTGTGATGTTTTGTGTGTGATGTTCTCTGTGTTGTGTTGTGTGCCATTTTGTGTGTCATATGTATGTTTTTTTGTTCATCTGTTTTGTGTGATTTCTTGTGTGTGATGTTTTGGGGTGCGTGTGTTGCATTGCATGTCATTTTGTGTGAGGTGTTGTGTGTTTGTGTGATATGGTTTGTTGTGCGTGATTCTTTCTCTGATGTTTTTTGTCTCGTTATGTGTTGTGTTGTGTTGTGTGCTGTTTTGTGTGGCGTGTGAGTTGTGTGTTCATGAATCATCATGTTCTGTGTGTTGTTTTTGTGTGTTATGTGTGTATAGTATGCCATTTTCTGTGGCGTGTGAGGTGTGTCGTGTTGTGAGTGGTTGTCGGTGTCGTATGTTGTGTTTCTGTGTGATTTTTCTGTCGCGTTGTGTGTGATGTGTGCCATTTTGTGTCACATGAGGTGTGTTGTGTGCCATTTTGTGTGTCAGGTGAGGTGTGTGTTCTGTGTGTGACGTTTTGTGTTGTGTTGCCTGTGTTGTGTTGTGTGTGATGATTTGTGTGTGATGATTTGTGTCTCATATTGTCTATGTTGTTTTGCGTGACGTTTTATGTTGTGTTGTATGCCGTTGTGTGTCACGTGAGGTGTCGCATTTCTTGGTACATGGGGTTGTCATGTTGTGTGTGTAAATTTTTGTGCATGTTTTGTGTGCCGTTTTGTGTGTCACGTAAGATGTTATGTGTCATGTTATGTGTTTTTCTCTGCTGTGTGTTTGTGATTTTTTGTGTTCGATGTTTTGTGTGCCATTTTGTGTGTTTTTCAGTGTCACTGTTGCATGCATGATTATTCTGTGTGATTTTTGTGTGTCATCTGAGGTGTGTGTTTCGTTGTCGTGTGTTGTGATTTTTTGCGCCGTTTTCTGTTTCGTCTGGGGTGGTGTGTGTGGTTGTCGGTGTGTGCTGTTTTGAGTGTTGTGTGCCGTTGTGTGTTTCATGTATGGCATTGTGTGTCATGTTGTGTGTGGTTTCTTTGTCATGAGTTGTATGTGTCATTATTTGTGTGATGTATTGTGTGTCATGTGAGGTTGTGTGTTGTGTTGTGTGTGGTTCTCTGTGTCGTCTGTTGTGTGTGGTTTTGTGTGGGATGTTTTGTGTTGTGTTGTGTGCCATTTTGTTTTTCATGTGTGGAGTTATGTGTTTTTTCTTTGTTGTGTATTGTGTCTGATGTATTGTGTGTTACGTTGTGTGTGTATTGTGTGTCATTTTCTGTCATCTGAGATGTTGTGTGTCATATTGTGTGTGGTTGTCAGTCATGTGTGTGATTTTTTCTGTTGTGTGCCATTGTACATTTCATTTTCTCTGTCACGTGTTTTGTGTCTGATGTTTTGTGTGTTGTGTGTGAGGTTTTGTGTGTCATGTTGTGTGCCATTTAGTGTCAGGTGGGGTGTTGTGTGTGAGTCGATGTCATCTGTTGTGTGTGTTTTGTGTGTTTTTGTTTTGTTGTGTACCATTATTGTGTGGCATGTGAGGTTTTGTATGTCCTGCTCTGTGTGCAATTGTGTGTGAAGTTTTGTGCGTGTTGCATTGCCTGTCATTTTGTGTGTCATGTGTTGTATGCCTTTCTGTGTGTCATATGAGGTGTGTTTCTTGGTGTGTGTGATTGTCAGTGTTGTGAGTTTGTGATTTTTTGTGTCATGGTGTTTTTTGTGTGTTGTGTCTTGAATTTCCTGTGATATTTTGTGTGTTGTGTTGCCTGTCGTTTTGTGTGTCATATGAGGTGTTGTGTGGGGTTGTCAGTGGCAGGTGTTGTGTGCGTGATTTTTGTGGGTGTAATGTTTTGTGTGTCGTGTGCCATTTTGTGTGTTTGTGTGGTGTTGTGTGGCTGTCAGTGTCATGTTGGGTGCGTGATTTTTGTGTGTGACGTTTTGTGTATCATGATGAGTGTTGTTTTGTGTCCCGATTTGTGTGTCCTGTAAGGTGTTGTGTGTTTCATTGTCACGTGTTGTTTGTCTCATCATTTATGTTTTGTTTTGTGTGCCGTTTTGTGTGATCTGAGGTGTTGTGTTGTGTGCCTTTTGTAGGTCTTGTGAGATGTCTGTGTGTTGGTGTCATCTACAGTGTGTGATTTTTATGAATCATCTTGTGTGTGTTGTGTCATTTTGTGTCATGTGAGATGTGTCATGCTGTGTGTTTTTCTTTATCATGTCTTGTATGTGTAATTTTTTGTGTGATGTTTTGTGTGTTGCTTTGCGTGTCATTTTGTGTGTGGTTGTCGGTGTCTGTTGTGTGATATATTTTGTGTGACGTGTGTTGTGCCGTGTGCCATTTTGCGTGTTGTGTTTGTGTATCGGTGTCATCTGTTGTGTGTATGATTCTTGTGTTTGTTGCATTGTGTCCCACTTTGTGTGTCGTACATTGTGTGTGATTTTTTTGTGTTTTGTTTTGTTGTGTGCCATTTTCTGTGTCGTGAGAGGTGTTGTGTGTCGGTGTCGTCCATTGTGTGTGTGATGTTTTGTATCTCATGTTTAGTATATTATCTTGTGTATGTTCTGATGTGTGCCATTTAGTGTGTTGTGTGAGATGTGTCAGTGTCATCTGTTGTGTGTGTGATTTTTTGTGTATGTTGTGTCTAGTTTTGTGTGCCATCTGAGGTGTTGTGTGTGCTTTGTTGTGTTGTGTGATTTTTGTGCCATTTTCTGTTTTGCATGAGGTGCTGTGTCGTGTGTGGTTGACTGTTGTGTGCCGTTGTGTGTGTTGTGTGACGGGTGGTGTGTTTGTGTTGGTGTCATGTTGTGTGTGTTATTCGTGTTTGTTGTGTTGTGTGCCATTTTGTCAAACATTGTGTGATTGTTTTTGTGATTTTTGTTTTGTTGTGTTACTTTGTGTGCCATTTTGTGTGTTGTGAGAAGTGTTGTGTTTGTGTGTTGTCATTTATTGTACGTGTGATTTGTGTGTCATGTTTGGGGTGTCATGTTGTGTGTGTGTTGTGATGCATGCCGTTTAGTGTGTCATGTGAGATGTTGTATGTTTGTTTCAGTGTCATCTATTGTGATTTTGTGTTGTGTTTTATGTGCTGTGTATAGTTTTGTGTGTTATCTGAGGTGTGTGTGTGTTTTGTTGTCATGTGTTATGTGATTTTTGTGCCATTTTCTGTGTCGTGTGAGATGTGTCATGTTGTGTGTGGTTGTGTGTTGTCTGTTGTGTGTGTTTTTGTGTGATGTTTTGTGTTGTGTGTGCCAATGTGTTTTTCATGTGTGGTGTTGTGTGTCATGTTTTGTGTCTTGTGTATAGTTTTGTGTGTCATCTGAGGTGTGTGTATTTTGTTGTCATGTATTGAGATTTTTGTGCCGTTTTCTGTGTCGTGTGAGATGTGTGTTGCGTTGGGTTGTGTTTTTGTGTGATGTTTTGTGTGCCGTTGTGTTTTTCATGTGTGGTGTTGTGTCATTGTGTTTTTTCTTTGTGTGTTGTGTGTGATGTATTGTATGTCATGTGTGTATGTTGTGTTTTGTTCCATTTGGTGTGTCAGATGAGGTGTTCTGTGTTTGTGTGACAGTGTCATCTGTTGTGTGTGTGATGTTTTGTGTGTTGTGGCGTGTGAGGTGCTGTGTGTCCTGCTGTGTTTTTGTGTGATTTTGTTTGATGTTTTGTGTGCGTGTTGTGTTGCGTGTTTTTTTGTGTCGTGTGTGTTGTCTTGTATGCTTTTTGTGTGTCATGTGAGGTGTGTTTCTTGATGTGTGTGATTGTCGGTGTTGTGAGTTGTTTGTGTGTGATGTTTTGTGTGCCATTTTGTGTGGTTTTTGTTTTTCATGTGTTGTCTTGAATTCCGTGTGATATTTTGCATGTACTGTGTTGCCTGTCATTTTGTGTGTCATATAAGGTGTTGTTCGTGTGGTGGTGTAGTCTGTTGTGTGTGTGATGTGTTGTGTTGTGTGCCATATGTGTTTCATGTGAGTTGTCTCGTGTTGTGTACCATTTTGTGTGTCATGTGAGGTGTTGTATGTCATGTGTGACATTTTGTGTGTTGTGTGCCATTCTGTGTGTCAAATGAGGTGCTGTGTGTTTGTGTGTCGGTGTCCTGTTGTGTGTGTGATGTTATGTGTGTTGTGTTGTGTGGCATGTGAGGTGTGTGTTTGAGTCACAGTTATGTGTTCTGTGTGTGGCTGTATTATGTAGTGTGTGTGTGTTTCATGTGAGGTGTTGTGTCATGTTTCTTTGTCATGTGTTTGTGATTTTTTGTGATGTTGTGTGCCATTTTGTGTGTCGTTTGAGGTGTGTTGTGTGTGTGACTGTCGGTGTCATGTATGTGTCATTTTTTGTGTGTCATGTTCTGTGCCTTTTTGTGTGTCATGTGATTTGTGTGCGCTGTGTGTGATGTCTTGTGCCGTGTAATGTGTTTTGTGTCGTGTGCTCTTTTGTGTGTCATGTGAGATGTTGTGTGTGATTGTCAGTATCATGTTTTGTGTGTGATTTTTTCTGCCATGTTGTGTGTTGTTTTGTGCCATTTTGTGTGTCATGAGATGTTTTGTGTGGTGTTTGTGATTTTGTGTGTGTGATGTTTTGTGTGATATGGTCTGTGTGTGTTGTGTTGTGTGTTTTTTGTCATCTGTTGTGTGTGTGTGTGTTGCATGTCATTTTGTGTGTCATGTAGTGGTGTGGTCTGCAGTGTCTGATTTTTTCTGCGATGTTTTGTGTGTCATGTGCGGTGTGTGTTTGGTGTGGGAAGTTTTGTGTGTTGTGTGTTTTGTGTGCCATTGTGTGTTTCATGTGTGGCATTGTGTCGTGGTGTGTGTGCTTTTCTTTGTCATGGGTTGTGTGTGTGATTGCGATGATTTGTGTGTCATATTGTGAGTGTTGTGTTGTGTGCCGTTTTTTGTGTTGTGGGAGGTGTGTTTCGTGTAGTGTGCGATTGTCAGTGTCATTTGTTGTGTGTCATTTATTGCATATTATGTGTGTTGTGTTGTGTGCCATTTTATGTGTCGTGTGAGATGTGGGTCATACTATGTTTTTCTTTGTCATGTGTTGTGTGTGCGCATGAAATTTTTTGTGTGATATTTCGTGTGTTGTTTTGCGGGTCATTTTGTGTGTGGTTGTCAGTGTCATCTGTTGTGTGTGATATATTCTGTGATTTTTCTGTTGTGTTGTGTGTCATTTTGTGTGTTGTGTGTTGTGTGTGATGTGGTGTGTTTGTGTGTCATTGTAATCTGTTGTGTGTACTTTTTGTTTGTTGTGTTGTATGCCGCTTTATGATTTTTTTGGTGTGATCTTTGTTTTGTATGTTGTGTTGTGTGCCATTTTGTGTCATGAGATGTGTGTGTCAGTGTCATTTGTTGTGTGTGATTTTGTGTTGTGTCTAGTTTTATGTGTCGTCTGAGATGTGTTTCATTGTCATGTGATTTTTGTGCCATTTTCTGTGTCATGTGAAGTGTGTGTTGTGTTGTGTGTGGTTGTCTGTGTCATCTGTTGTTTTTTGTGTGTGCCGTTGTGCGTCATATTTTCTTTGTCACGTGTTGTATGTGCAATTGTGTGCGATATATTGTGTCTTTTTCTGTGTGTATTGTGTGCCACTTTCTGTATCATGTCACGTGTTGTGTGTGATTGTCAGTGTTGTGTTGTGTGCCATTGTGTTTTTCATGTGTGGTGTCATTTTGTGTTTTTATGTGTGATGTATTGTGTGTTGTGTATTTTTGTGCCATTTTCTGTGTCATGTGAGGTGTTGTGTGTCGTATTGTGTGTGGTTGTCAGAGGTGTGTTGCATGTCTGATTTTTTCTGTCATGTTGTATGATGTTATGCATTGCATTTTTTTGGCGTGTGTTGCGTGTTTCTGAGGTTTTGTGTTATATTGTAAGTGTTGCATTGTATGCCGTGTTGTGTTTCATGTGAGGTTTTGTGTGTCGTGTTATGTGTGAGGTGCTGTGTCGTGTGTGTGTTGTGTGCCATTTGGTGCATCAGCTGAAATCTTGTGTGTTTGTGTTTCAGTGTCATCTGTTGTGTGTGATGTTTTGTGTTGTGTTATGTGTGTGTTGTGTCATGTGCCATTATTGTGTGGCGTGAGAGGTGATGTGTGTCCTGCTGTGTGTGTCCTGGTTTTTTTTGTCATGTGTTGTTTGATTTTGTGTGCATTCCATTGCTTCTCGTTTTGTGTTGTGTGTGTGTTGTGTACATCATGTGGCGTTGTGTTGTGTTGTCTGTGTTTTTCTTTGTCATGTGTTGTGTGTGACTATTTGTGTTTTGTGTACCATTTTGTGTCATGCAAGGTGTGTTTTGTGTTGTGTGTAATTGTTGGTGTCGTGTTGTGTGTGTCACTTTTGGTGTGTCATGTGTGCATTGTGTGCCATTTTTGTGTGTCGTGTGAGGCATTGTGTATTGTGTGTAATGTCTTGTGTCGTGTAGTGTGTTTTGTGTTGTGTGCTGTTTTGTGTGTCATGTGAGATGTGTTTGGTGTTGTGTGTGATTGTGTCATGTTTTGTGTGTGATTTTTTCTCATGTGTGTTGTCTTTTGTGCCGTTTTGTGTGTCTTCTGAGGTGTTCTGTGGGGTTGTGATTTTTTGTGTGTGATGTTTTGTGTCATGTTCTGTGTGTGTGTGCCATTTTGTGTGCCGTGTTGTGTGTGTTTTTCTTTGTCATCTGTTGTGTGTAATGTTTTGGGGGGTGTTGCATTGCGTGTCATTTTGTGTCTCACATGTATTTGTGTGATGGTATGGTCTGTTGTGTGTGATTCTTTCTGTGTGATGTTTTGTTTCTCATGTGTTGTGTGCCGTTTTGTGTGTCATGTGAAGTGTGTGTTCGTGAGTCGGTGTCGTCTGTTGTGCGTCTGATTTTTGTGTCGTGTTGTGTGTGTACAGTGTGCCGTGTTCCGTGGCGTGAGGTGCTGTGTCATGTTGTGAGTGGTTGTCGGTGTCGTATGTTGTGTATTTTTGTTTGATTTTTCTCACGTTACATGCCATTTTGTATGTCATGTGAGGTGTTGTGTGTTTTTCTTTGCCATGTATTGTGTGTGATTTTTGTGTGCAATGCTTTGTGTGTGTTGCATTCTGTGTTGTTGGTGTCTCATATCAGGTGTGTTTCATGTTGTATGTGGTTGTCAGTGTCATGATGTGTGTGATTTTTTGGTGTGATTTTAGTATTGTGTCCTGTTTTGTCTGTTGTGTGAGATGTGGTGTGTTTGTGTGTCACTGTTGTCTATTGTTTGATTTTTGTTTGTTGAGTTGTGTGCCATTTTGTGTGTTATGTGAGGTGTTGTGTGTCAGTGTCATCTGTTGTGCGTGTGATTTTTTGTGATTTTTGTGTTGTGTATGTGTTCAGTTGTGTCCCGTTTTGTGTGTCGTCTGAGCTGTTGTGTGTTTCTATGTTGTGTGTGTGATTTTTTGTGTTCTTTTGTGTTGTGTTGCATGCCGTTTTATGTGTCGTGTTATGTGTTGTGTTGTGTGCCTTTTGTATGTGTTTTTTGTTATGGGTTGTGTATGTTGTGTTACATGTCATTTCATATGTTCTGTAAAGTCTTGTGTGTCTTGTGACCGTGTCATCTGTCGGGTGTGTGATCTGTTGTCTTTGTTGTTTTGTGTGTCATTTGTGTTGTGTGCTGTTTTGTGTGTAGTATGAGTTTTTGTTATGTAGAGTGCGGTTGTCAGTGTCGTGTTGTGTGCGATGTTTTGTGTGTCATATTCTGGGTGTGTTGTTTCGTGTCCCGTTTTGTGTGTCCTGTGAGGTGTTGTGTGTGTTTCATTGTCATGTGTTGTGTGTGTGATTTTTGTGTTTTCTTTGTGTTCTGTTGTGTGCGGCGCTGTGTGTTTGTATGTTGGTGTTGCCTGCTGTGTGATTTTTATGTCATGTTGTGTGTCATGTTGTGTGTCCTGTGAGGTGTTGTGTGTTTTTTGTTCTGTGTGTGTGATTTTTTGTGTGCCATTTTGTGTGTCATATGAGATATGTGTCATTCTATATGTGTTTTTCTTTGTCATGTGTTGAATTTTCTGCGATATTTTGTAAGTGTGTTGTGTTGCATGTCATTTTGTGTTGTGTGAGGTGTGTGTGTGGCGCTGTGGTCTGTTGTGTGTGATTTTTTCTGTGTGATGTTTTGTGTCTCGTGTTGTGTGCCGTTTTGTGTGTCATGTGCGGTGTTTGTGAGTCGGAATTGTGTGCTCTGTGTGGGACGTTTTGTGTTGTGTGTTGTATTGTGTGCGTTGTTTCATGTGAGATGTTATGTGTCATGTTGTGTTTTTCTTTGTTGTGTGCTGTGTGATGTTTTGTGTCATGTTGTGTGTCACGTTGTGTGTTTTGTGTGTCATGTAAGGTATGTTTCATGTTGTGTGTGTCTTTTTGTGTCATGTTCTGTTGTGTGTCATCGGGTAAGGTGTTGTGTTTGTGTATGACTCATCTGTTGTGCGTTGTGTTTTGTTTGTGTTGTGTGCCATTTTGTGTGTCATGTGAGGTGTGTTTCTTGGTGTGTTTGTCGGTGTGTGTTGTTTGTGTGCATTTTTGTGCATTGTGCCTTTTGTGTCGTGAGATGTTATGTGTCATGTTTGTGTTTTTCTTTGTCATGTGTTGCATGTTGAATTTTCTGTGATATTTTGTAGGGGTGTTGCGTTGCATGTTCGGTGTATCATGTGAGGTGTTGTGTGTTTGTGTGGTCTGTGTGTGATTTTTTCTGTGCGATGTTTTGTGTCTCGTGTGCCATTTTGTGTGTCATGTGCGGTGTTGTATGTTTGTGAGCCGGAGTCGTGTGTTCTGTGTGACTCTGTGTGTTGTGTGTTTCATGTGAGGTGTTGGATTTTTCTGTCGCGTTGTGTGTGATTATTTGTGTGTGATGTTTGTATGTCATGTTCTGTGTGTGTTGTGTTGTTTTGTTTCTCATGTAAAGTGTTGTGTTTCATGTTGTGTGTGATTGTCAGTGTAGTGTGTTGTGCATGTCATTTTTTGTGTGTGGTGTGTGCCATTTTGTGTCATGTAAGGTTTTGTGTGTGATGTCGTGTGTGTGTGGTGTGTTGTGTGCTGTTTTGTGTGTCGTGTGTCATGTTATGTGTAACATTTTGTGTTGTGTGTTTTATGTGAAGTGCGTGTCGTGTTTTTCTGTGTCATGTGTGATTACTTCTGTGATGTTTTGTGTCATGTTCTGTCTTGTGTGTTGTGTTGTGTCGTGTTTCATGTGTGATTGTCAGTGTTGTGTTGTGAGTTATTTTTTGTGTGTCGTGACGTATGGTGTGTGCCACTTTGTGTCGTGTGAGTTGTGTTTTGTGTGTGGTGTCTTGTGTGTTGTGTTGTGTTTTATTGTGTGGCATTTGGTGTCGTGTGATGTGTTGTGTGCCATTTTGTGTATTGGGTGAGGTGTTGTGTTTGTGACTGTCATCTGTTGTGTGTGTGATATTTTGTGTTGTGTTTTGCGTTGTGTGCCATTTTGTGTGTCGTGTGAGGTGTGTTTCTGGGTGTGTGTGGTTGTCGGTGTTGTGTGCTGTTTGTTAATTTTGTGTGGTGTTTTGTGTGTCATGTGAGATGTATCATGTTGGGTGTGTTTTTCTTTGTCATGTGTTATGTGTGATTCTTAGTGTGTGATATTTTGTGTGTGTTGCTTTGCGTGTCATTTTGTGTGTCGTGTGAGGTGTTGTGTGTGTGGCAGTGTGGTCTGTTGCATGTGATTTTTTCTGTGTGATGTTTTGTGTCTCGTGTTATGTGTCATTTTGCATATCATGTGTGGGGTTGTGTGTGTCGGAGTTGTGTGTTCTGTGTGTGACGTTTTGTGTGTTTCATGTGAGGTGTGTGTTCTTCTGTTTTGTGTGTTGTGTTGTATGTTGTTTTGTGTGTCATGTAAGGTGTGTTTCGTGTTGTGTGTGATTGTCGGTGTCATGTGTTGTCATTTTTTGTGTCGTGTTATGTGTGTCATGTGAAGTTTTGTGTGATGTCTTGCATGTGTGTTGTGTGCCATTTTGTGTCGTGTGTGAGTCGCTGCTGTATTTTCTTTGTCATGTGTTCTGTGTGTGATTTTTGTGTCGTGTGTGTGTATAGTGTGCCATTTTCTGTGTTGTGTGAGGTGTTGTGTGTCGTGTGTGGTTTTCGGTGTCATGTTGTGTGTGATTTATTGTGTGTGAAGTTTTGTATGTTTTGTGTTGTATGCCATTGTGCATTTCATGTGAGGTGTTTGTCGTGTTTTTCTTTGTTGTGTGTTGTGTGTGATTATTTGTGTGCCATGCAAAGTGTTGTATTTTGTGTTGTGTGATTGTTGGTGTCGTGTGTTGTGTCATTTTTTGTGTCGTTTTGTGTCGTGTTGTTTTGTGTTGTGTGATTTTTTGTGTGATGCTTTAGTGTGTTGTGTGTGTGTGTTGTGTGCCATTTCGTGTGTCAGGTGAGGTGTGTGTTTGTGTGTCATATATGGTATGTGTGAGGTGTTGTGTGTCATGTTTTGTGTGGTTGTTGCGTCGTGTGATTTTTTGAGTGATGTTTTGTGTGTTGTACGTGTTTTGTGTTGTGTGCCATTTTGTGTCATGTGAGGTGTCACATTGTGTGTAATTTTTGTGTGATTTGTGTGTTGTGTGCTATTTTGTGTGTCAGCTGAGGTTTTGTGTGTCATGTTTTTCTTTGCCATGTGTTTTGTAATTATTTGTGTGTGATGTTTTGTGTGTGTGTTGGATTGTGTGTCATTTTGTGTGTCATGTGAGATGTTTCATGTTGCATGTAGTTGACAGTTTCATATGTTGTGTGTGTGATTTTTTGTGTTGCATTGTGTGCCGTTTTGTGTGTGGTGTGAGGTGTGGTGTGTTTGTGTCAGTCGTCTGTTGTGTGTGTGATTTTTGTGTTTGTTGTGTTGCATGTCATTTTGTGTGTCGTGTGAGGTGTGTGATGTTTCGGCTGTTGTGTGTGTGATTTTTGTGTTTGTTGTGTTGCATGTTTTGTGTCATGTGAGGTGTGTGATGGTTTCAGCTGTTGTGTGTGTGATTTTCTGTGTGATGTTTTGTATGTCATATTGTGTGCATGTTGTGTTGTGTGATGGTGTCAGCTGTTGGATGTGTGATTTTCTTCTGTGTGATGTTTTGTATGTTGTGTTGTGGGTTTTTGTGTGCCATTTTCTGTGTTGTGTGTCGTGTTGTGTGTTTGATTTTTTGTCATGTGAGGTTTTGTGGTTCATGTTGTGTGTGTTGTGTATCGTGTGAGTTTGTCAGTGCCATGTATTGTGTGTGTGATTTTTGTGTGTGATGTTTTGTGTGTCATCTTGTGTGCCTGTTGTGTTTTGTGCCATTTTGTGTGTTGTGTGAGGTGTTGTTTCGTATTGTGTTGTGTGTCATCTTTTGTGAGCGACGTGCGACATGCCAGTGATGTCCAAAGTACGACGTGGGAAGTGTGACATGCAAAATGCAGCGTGCTGCATTTGACGTGCTGCGTGCGACATGTGTGTGACATGCGATGTGCCAGTTGTGTTGTGTGTCATTTTGTGTGTTGGGTGAGAGGTTGTGTGTTTATGTGACGTGTCATCTGTTGTGTGTGAGATTTTTTGTGTGATGTTTTCTGTGTCGTGTTGTGTGTTGTGTGCTGTTGTGTGTCGTGTGAGGTGTATGTGTGTGTGTCAGTGTGTATTCTGTTTGATGTTTGTGTGATGTTTTGTGTGTCGTGTGGTGTGTTGTGTGCCATTTTGTGCGTCATGTGGTGTTGTGTCGTGTGTGGTTGTCCTATGTTGTATGTGTGATTTTTTGAGTGTGATGTTTTGTGTGTCGTGTTGTGTGTTGTGTTGTATGCCGTTTTGTGTGTCATGTGAGGTGTTGTGTCGTGTTGTGTGCCGTGTGTCATGTGGGGTGTTGTGTGTTTGTGTCGGTGTCAGGTGTTGTATGTTTGATATTTTGTGTGGTGTGTTGTGTTTTGTGCAAAGTGTGACATGCAATGTGCTATACGTGCTGTGTGACGAGCTCTGTGTGCAACATATTGTGTGACGTACTGTGTGTGCCACATGTGACGTGTCGTGTATTTGTGTGTGTGTTGTGCGGTTTGCCATCTTGTGTTTGACGTCTTGCGTTTCGTGTTGTGTCGTGTGTGTGTGTGTCAGTTTTGTGTGTGTGTGTGTGTGTGTGTCTTGGGTGGCTACTCAGCAAAATGCATAAAGAACAAAGCATTTCCCTCATGGAGCAACAGTGACACCGGATGGCCACTCAGGGTAAAGCACAAACAATTCCCTCCTGCAGAATAGTGACACTGGGTGGCCACTAAGTGTAATGCAGAAACAATTTCCCTCATGTAGCAACTGTGACACTAGGTGGCCACGCAGGGTAATGCACCAACAATTCCTCTCATGGAGCAACAGTGACACTGGGTGGCTAATCCAGGTATTGCACAAAGCATTCCCCTCATGGAGCAACGGTGACACTCAGTGGCCACTCAGGGTAATGTACAATTTCCCTCATGGACCAACAGTGACACCGGGTGGCCAGTCAGTGTAATACACAAACCATTTCCCTCATGGAGCAACAGTGACATTGGGTGGCACTCACCGTAATGCACAAACAATTTCCCTCATAGAGGAACAGTGACACTGGGTGGCCACTCAGGCTAATGCACAAACCATTTCTCTCTTGCAGCAACAGTGACGCCAGGTGGGCACTTGCACTAATGCACAATTTCCCTCACGGAGCAACAGTGACACTGGGTGGCTACTCAGGGTAATGCACAAACCATTTCCCTCACGGAGCAACAGTGACACTGGGTGGCTACTCAGGGTAATGCACAAACCATTTCCCTCACGGAGCAACAGTGACACTGGGTGGCCAATTCAGGTAATGTACAAATCTTCTCCCTCATGGAGCAAGAGTGACACTAGGTGGCCCTTCCAGGTAATCCACAAACTATTTCCCTCCTGGAGCAACAGTGATACCAGGTGGCCACTCAGGGTAATGCACAAATAATTTCCCTCTTGGAACAACAGTGACACTGGGTGGCCACTCAGGGTAATGCACAAATAATTTCCCTCATGGAGCAATAGTGACACTGGGTGGCCAATCCAGGTAATGCACAAACCATTTCCTTCGTAGAGGAACAGTGATACCGGGTGGCCAATCGGTTTTTTGAAGGGACAGTGAGGATGGGTGCTGAATCCGAGTTATGCGCAAAGCATTTCCCTCAGAGCAATGGTAACACACAGTGACCTGTCAAGGTAATGCACAAAACCTTTCTCTCAGAGCACTGCTGTGACATTCGGTGGCTATTTGGAGCAATGCAGGAGGTGTCTGCCTTGAAGCAGGAGTGACACCCGGTGGCCAGTTGGGGTAACATACAGAGAGAGCCCTCTGGGGGCAGTGAGCGCAGGGGTTACGACTCAGGAGCCTGAGCTGTAGCAGATCAGTCCCGAGTGCTGTGCAGAGTCCTGGACCCTCCACATGCCGTCGGTGGTGCTACCTGGTGAGTGGAGACACAGGCCGAGGGCTACCTCAGACCCTTGCTCGCATCCTCTGCTGAATTTGGCCTGCTTTAGAGAGGAGGACTAGACTGGCATGACCAGGGAAGCTCACCCAGTGATATAGAAGGAAGACACTTGAGGACTAAGCATCTCTTGTTACAGTCAAATTGCTCTCCATGAAGTTACTGGACTTCAGGAAGATTCCATAGCACCTGACAATTCCTTGAGAGGGCACAAAGCATTCCCCCACGTTTATCATGTCCCAGTTAGATGCAGAGGTCTTTTCTCAGGGGCCCCATCCTGGGATGGGTTTGACCCCCGTGCTGGGATGCCACCTGATGTACTGGGATTTCACTGAGCCTGACTGCTCCACTAGCCTGGGCTCCCTCTCCGTTTTGCTGACTTAGGCTCTCCAGCCTCTGGCAGCACATACACATAAGTAGGGACGCAGCAGCTGTAGAATCACACGGAGTCTGTAAACACCTCTCTACGAGAAGACTCTGCTAAGAAATCACCCAGCATTCAAAGGCAGTTCCCTTCTGGAAAGCATACCCAAAATAATACTGTCTTGCGCTGTAGCAAAATCTATACAACGTAAGCTCATAAATTTAATATGGAGGAAGATATGCACAACTTCTTGACCTCCCCCACCTCCGGTTCAAAGTTACACAAACTGGGTTTAATAATAATAATAATAAACAAAAAATAGTTTAACTATAAAAGGTAGATTTTAAGTGATTATAAGGGATAGCAAACAGAAGAAGGCAGATTACTTAGCAAATACAAATACAAAGACTAAGATCTTAAAGAGACTGGATTCAAGAACTAATTTCTCATCCTAAATGTCTTTAGGCAAGTTGAAGAGTTTCTGCAGCTTAGATTTCCAGTTGTTTCTCTTTGCAGACTAGACTCTTGTCTTAGTCTGGACTCAGACCTGGACTTCCCCCTTGTCAGTTCCTTTGTCTCTTCAGGTACTTTCAGCAACCTTTCTCCTGCCCTGCATGATTTTCCTCAGCTCCGACTTCTCCATGGCTCCCGGGACCTCACCTCTTGGAACGCACACCTACCCCTGTCCTACAAAGGGAGACGGCACGCAGGAGAGGAGAGGACAGGAGAGGAAAGGAGAGGAGAGAGAGACTCGGAAAGTTGGCCAACACAATAGAGAAGAGAGAAAAACATGGGAGGAAGGCAAGCAACTCACCAGGTGCAGTCATCCTCCTAGGTGCAACGTTCTGATGCAGAGGAGACACTGTTCCTGGCCAGAGAAATGAGTAGCCCCTGAAAATGGGGACCTTGTCTCTCTTGTAACCAGAGCTGGTCAGGAACCATTTCTTACAAACCCTGCCCCAGCTAATGGGGAGTCCCTACCTGGAGCCAGGCGGGCCGTGAGCAAAGCCTTAACCAAACCAGACACTTGTCTCACTGACATTAGCGACTGCTCCACTGCCAACTGGACGACTCCTGGCTTGCATCAACAATGCTCGCGGGCTCACTGCTCTCGTTAGCTTTCCATCCGATGAGGGGAGTCAATTCTTTGTAATAAACCCAGACCAAGGAGCAAAAACAAGTAACTTACCATCTCAGTGGGCAACATCGTGTAGGCTATTCTTTTCCCCTCTCCTGCATTGTGGCGTTCCGCCCAAACCCTCTGGTCCCTCATCAGCCGTAATCTCACAGAGCCCCGTACCCAAAGAGGAAGCACACGGCCTCTGAAGAATACTGCAGCGAGCACAGATGAGGAATTCAAAGCACTGATCGCTTACTCACAGCCAGTTATGCGGGAGACAGAAAGCTGACGACTCTTCATGTCTGCTTAGAAGGATGTCCAAGCTGCTTAGGTAAACCTAGGCCATTTCTCCTCTGGCTAGAGCACCTGGACAATTCCTCTGTGAGAGTAGCTGCAAACGCCAAGCATGAGCCATCATTATTCAAAGCTCCACTGGTGCTGGAAATCTTGCCCTCATCCACGCATTGGCCCCACTCGATGAACAGAGATCAAGTTAACACCGACAGTCACTGCTCCACACTTGCACGCACTGCCCTGCATGATTTTCATCCGCGCCAACTTCTCCATGGCTCCCGAGACCCCACTTGTGGGAATGCACACCTACCCATGTCCTGTGAAGGGAGACGGCACAAGGAGAGAAGAGGAGAGGAGAGAAAGAGAGAGTTGGCCAACACACTAGAGAAGACAGAGAAACATGAGAGCAAGGCAAGCAACTCACCACCTGGAGTCATCCTCTTAGATCCCACCTTCTGCTGCGGAGGAGACACCGTTCCTGGCCAGAGAAATGAGCAGCCTCTGAAAATGGGGACCTTTTCTCCCTCATAATCACAGCTGAGAAACCTTTTCTTACAAACCCAGCCCTACCTTATAGGGCTTCTCTATCTGGACTCAGGTGGGGCGCGAGCAGAGCCCTCACCAAACCAGACATTTATGTCAGCGACAGCGGTGTCTCCTCGACTCCCAGATGGAGGGCTCTTGTCTGGCATCAATAATGGTCACAGGCTCGCTGCTCTCACTCACTTTCCATCGCATGAGGGCAGTAGATTCTGAGGCTTGACTTCTTTTTCGTTGGTACTAAACCCAGTAGAGTGGTGGTGGGGGGGAAGGGAGAATAGAAACAAAAAATATTAGCATCTCCGTCTGCAGTGTCGCCTAGTCTCTTCATTTCACATCTCCTGTATCCCACGGCTCCACCCCCAACCCATCTCCCGTTACTACTTTACAACTGCAACTAGAAGGCACCCATTGTAACGGCACCCAAAATAGTCACTTTGTTCAGGAGACTCTGGTCCCTTCCTCAGCCTTAATCCCAGAGCCTCGTACCTAACGAGAAAGCACACGGCCTGTGAAGAGTACTACAGCGAGTACAGACGAGGAATTGAAAGCACTGACCTCACAGCCAGTTATGCACAAGGCAGAACCATGAGGACTGTTTATGTCTCCTTAGAAGGATGTCGAAGCTGCTCAGGTCCACCTCTGCCATTTCTCCTGTGGCTAAGGCTCCTGCACAATTCCTATGTGAGAACAGCTGCAAAAGCCAAACATAAGCCATCACTACACTAAGCTCTATTGGTGCTGGGAATCTGGCCCTCAACCTGGCGTCCCTCTCCAATCCCATCTACATCTGCCCCACTCAATGAGCAGAGACCGAGTTCATACCGACAGTCACTGCTTGAATTTAGCGCCCACTGCCACACATGATTTTTCTGCGCTCCTACTTCTCCATGGCTCCCGAGATCTAGCCCGTGGGGATGCACACCTAGCACGCCTACCCGTGTCTTACAAAGGGAGACAGCACAAGGAAAGGTAAGGTGAGGAGAGGAGAGACAGAGGGAGAATTGGCGAACACACTAGAGAAGAAAGAGAGAGAGAGACAAAGAGAAAAACATGGGAGGAAGGCAAGGAACTCGTTTCCTGGAATCATCCTCCTGGATCCAACCTTCTGCTGTGGAGGAGACGCCATTCCTAACCAGAGAAATGAGCAGCCTCTGGAAATAGGGACCTGTTCTCCCTCTTAACCACAGCTAGTCAGGAACCTTTCCTTACAAACCCAATCCTACCTTACGGGGCTTCCCTACCGGGACTCAGGTGGGGCATGAACAGAGCCCTCACCAAACCAGACACTTATCTCACTGACAGCGGTGGCTGCTTGGCTCCCAGATGGAGGGCTCTTACCTGGCATCAACAATGATCACAGGCTCGCTGCTCTCACTCACTTTCCATCGCATGAGGGCAGTAGATTCTGATGCTTAACTTCCTTTTCCTTGGTACTAAACCCAGCACAAGGTGAAAAAAACAAGCAAGTTACCATCTCAGTCGGCAACGTCTCGTAGGCTCTTCTTTTTGCCTCTCCCACACGGCAGGGATCCGCCCTCAACTCTCTTCCCATTACACCTTTAGCATTACAACCAAAAAGCACCTTTCTAACGGCACCCAACATAGTCACTCTGCACAGAAGACTCTGGCCCCTCCCCAGCCTTAATACCACACAGCCCCGTACCCAACGAGGTAGCACACAGCCTGTGAAGAACACTACAGTGAGTGTTTTAATTACACTTTGGTTTTATATTTTCAAGACCTGTCAGAGGTTACAAAACAAATCAGTCGTACAACTAGAATAGAACCCAGGAATCCTCAATAGACCACTCAGCTACACAGAGCTCAATACAAGAGAACTCGCATGTTAAAAACATGTTTCTAGGGTTTTTTCTTTGCTGACATGATGAGAAGAGGAATTGAAAGCATGGACCATTTACTCACAGCCAGTTATGCGGGAGGCAGAAAGCTGAGGACTGTTCATGTCTGCTTAGAAGGATGCCCAAGCTGCTCAGGTCCACTTCTGCCATATTTTCATCCGGCTAGGGCTCCTGGACAATTCCTCTGCAAGAGCAGCTGCAAAAGCCAAGCATGTGCCATCGCTCCACAAAGCTCAATTGGTGCTGGAAATCTTGCCCTCAGCCCTGCCTCTCTCTTTCATCCCATCTACATCGGCCCCACTCGATGAACAGACAACGAGTCAACACCGACAGACACCGCTCCACTCTACTATCCACTACCCTGCATGATTTTTGTCCCCTTCTCCTTCTTTATGGCTCCCGAGACCAAGCCTATGGGGATGCACACCTAGCACGCCTGCCTGTGTCTTATGAAGGGAGACAGCACAAGAAGAGGAAAGGAGAGAGATAGTCCGTGGTGCTGATCGATGGGCAAGTTCAGTAATCAATTTGGGGTCCATGCATCAGTGGCTTAGTTGTATGAATGACTGTTGGGGATATATGGGAGTGCGGACTGCACCGTGAGGTAGAGTATTGTAGGGTGCCCAAGGTGTACTGAGGGAATGTGGGATTCAGAAGCCCGAGAGAGTAAGGGCAGGGTGGAGGGAGGTTGGAGGGCCCCAGTGTGGCTGAGAAGGGGAACCCGGCCCGTTGGAGGAGGAACAGGAATCAGAGAGGGAAACCTGGCAGGCTGTGGATGGCGTGGGGGAGTGTGTTGCTGGGAAAGTGGGGCCCAACATGGAGAAATAGATTGGAGCCAATTAGGGTTGGGGTGTAGGGAGGGGGTGTCATGGAGGATGCTGGGGTGCCCTGAGATGGATAGGGGTGCAGGTTGGGGTGGCCTAAGGGGTGTTGGAGGGAGAGGAAAGGAGGACTGAGGGGCCCAACGGATGGGGGTAGACGGGGCGGGTTGGTCTGGGCTGGAGGCGGAGTAGGGATGGGGGTGCCCGTTGTGGTGGACGGGCCGCGCGTTGGGGAAGGTTGCGGCGCGCTGCGGGCACTGGTTGACACGTGCCGGTTCCAAACATTACTCGAGTCGGCAGCACTTTAAAAACTACAACTCCCAGGATGCGTCGCTCATGATGGGCGCGACTCGCGCAGAACTAAGCCGAATCTCCTAGTGGCCAGCGGTTGGCGCCCTGACCGCCCGTATCACTTCCTCTTCCAGCAACTTCCGTTTCCGGCGCCGCTCTGCGAGCGGAATCGCTCGTGCCAAGAGCGCCCTCCGCCCCGGCCGCTGCGAGAAACAGGCTCCGCACACAGCCTCTCCCGGGGGCCCGAAGATCTGCGGTGGCTGCTGGGAGATGTGGGCGGGCCCACTCCCTCTCCCAGCAGGCACTGCTTCATTTCCTCCCTCCGCCCCTTCCCCCTCCCAGCGGGCCTTAGCTGGGCGTGCGACGCTGGGGCTGTGGATGGGCGCCGAGGCCTGACGGGGGTCCTGAGGAGGACTGAGGCCGAGGGGCAGTAGGGGAGCAGGTTGGGGATAAGCAGAAGGATTGGGGCTCCTGGCAGTTGTGGGATGTCGGGTTGTGGCTCGACCCGTCTGGGTAGAAGTGGGGGCCTGTTGCTTTAGGACCCGCTCAGGGGGCATGGGAATGGGCAGGAGCAGGGCAGGGGATACGGGAGATTAGGAGATTTTGGATGCGGAGGATTAGGGTGCAGGTCCGCCAGGGGGAGGGAATGAGAGGACTTTATCTAGGTCAGCGGTGGAGGGTGTGAGTTCCTGGAGGGATAGGAGCAGGAGATGAAGTGGTTTCAGAGGAGGAAACTGAGGCACACAAGCCAAGGAGGGAAAGCAAAGTTGATGTGGGGGGGATGGCAAAGGGTACCCCACTATAACCTACTGTCCCCAGTCATGGGAGGGGTCACCTATAGCCCTCATTGTGAGGTTGGCTGCTCCCACTGGCAGCACAGCTCAGGTATGCTCCCTCTGTGACTCGCTGTTGCACTTCTCATAGCAGCTTGCGCTTCTCATCACGCCCTAGCAGCTACAAGTTTCTGGCTCCTCACTCCATAGTGGGAGAAAGCACAAGACACTCCATCTATCTTTTTCCTCCTCGATCCAACCCCCTGCTTAGTGCCTTGCCCCTGCTGTGACATCTCAATACAGAGATGGGGCAAAAGGGTACCTGCAAAACTCCTGGGCTATCTCCCCTCCAGCACGGTACATGTGGTTCAAAGTGAAGGGGAAAAGGGAGTAGCCTGCTCTCTCTTCCCATAGGTTTAGTCGTTTGTGATGTAAAAAAAATTGCTGTAACGATACAAATGGAGAAACATTTTTCTGTACATTATTAGAGTTTAAGTGGCAGTTATACAAAGGTGCATTAGAATTAGAGCTACTAGAGCATAGTCCCCCACCACCCATTTTCATTTAAAAAAAAAAAAAAAACACTACCAACCTCTCAGAATACATCCTTACTCCTTAGAGTAGGCTGCCAGCAAGATAAGCATGACGGAGACTCTAAGGAACTCAGAGTTACATGTCGTTAAAATTTTCTGCATTGTTCCACAGTGTGACTGTTCAGCCTCAACCGTTTCCCCATCTGTAGAAGGTTAAGGATTACATCCTCCTCCTCCCAGCCACAATCTAGTGTCTGCAGCTGATTTCAAGGCAGTAGTAGACCTTTAGGGTCACTGCTTTGTTGTAGGTTTAAAATTAGAATTTTGAAATAAGTAAAAGAATGGAATAATTGTTTTATTCTGCATTGCAGTTTGGTGTTCCTGTTCAAATAGTCTGTGTAAATCAATCCTGTTTTGTACATCAATGAGGAACGTGTGTGTTAGAAGAAAAGCGTGAAGGCCATCACCGGACCAGATGCTCTAGGGAGGACAGACATAAAGGCGCCAGGATATTGCAACATGCCCCTATTGAGATATATCAGAGGGCACACCGATGATTCTAAAAAATAAGGCAAGCACCTATCAATTGTGACAAGATAGCTGTGATCAAAACCAGCATGGGGTAACTCCCCAAGAGACTGATGAAGGAATAAAATAAAAAATAAGAAAAATTTAAGAAAACAAGCACTTGTCAAACGGCAATTGATAACAGCATGACGATAGAAAACTCATTGGTCCCAATGAAGGAAGTTCACTATATAAACATGGTGCTTTGCCATGAAGTTTTGGGTTAGTCCTGCCAACTCTTTCCCAGAGCATCGTGTCGTGACCGACCGAACCTGGCTCCTCCCTACCAGTGATCAACCTAGCTGGCCACTAGGTTGCTCTGAACTCTGGACTGGTAACACATCATCGACTGGCGTGTGTGATTGAATGCATATGGTAATTGTTGCATCGCCAATAAATGCAGCATATGGCCTTTTCTCCTGAAAAAGATCCCATGTGCTTCTTATAAGCATAACACAGTAGGGGTGGGACAGTGGAAGAAACAGGAATGGGGGCATTCTGGGGAATACATTTTCAATGCTCAAGTGGGTCTTTGCAAACTTGTCTATATGATGTATTGATGTATTTTTAATCACACCTCCAGCTGCACCAAGTAGCACATAGGGCACCACATTTTGCCAACAAAGGTAATAGACTACAATTCCTCTTCTGTATCAAGGCACACTGCACTAGAAGCACAGGTGAGAAGCAGCAGCAGCAGCTTTAAGTCCTTGTCCGTTCCCCCCGCATGCACGCACACACAGTAGATCTGCACAGAGAGCTGCAGACATCTATGTCTCACTCACCCCTGGACACATGCAGGTGAATATATCTATAAAGGGAGCCACAGGCAAGGAGAGCAAGCATGTTGGCCAACATCTTAGAGAGAAGTCATGAAGGAAGAACAAACATCAGAGTGGTAGGTGTGTTAGTCTGTATCAATAAAAAAAGAGGAGTCCTTGTGGCACCCTGGAGACTAACAAATTTATTTGGAAATGCCCAAATAAATTTGTTAGTCTCTAAGGTGCCACAAGGATTCCTCGTTGTTTCAGCACCTGTAGTCACCTTTCTGGTTCCAGGCTTCTTCTCAAGAGGACATGCTCCCCCCTGCCCTGGGAGATCAGCTACTCCCAAAATGGGGAAATTCTCCCCTTTCACCCAGAATGAGCAGGAAACCTTTTATTAGAAACCAAGCCCCAGGCAGAGTCTGTTCTCAGCCTTTACCACACATTTATCTTCGAGGCCAGTCAGGGTAATGCACTGGTGGTGTTTCCAGGAGCAACAGTGACACCCGGTGGGTGGGCAGTCAGGATAATGCATGGACTGCTTCTGCCCTGGAGCAACAGTGACACCCAGTGGCAACTCAGACTGTTTACTCAGGAGCAGCAGTGACACCGATGGCTAGTCGGGGTAATGCATGGACTGTCTCTTCTGTGGAGCACTGGTGACACCCAGTGGCCAGTCAAAGTAATGCACAGAGTGTTTCTCAGAAAAACCAAAAAGAAAAAGGAGTACTTGTGGCACGTTAGAGACTAACAAATTTATTAGAGCATAAGCTTTCGTGAGCTACAGCTCACTTCATCGATGCATTTGGTGGAATGCATCCAATGAAGTGAGCTGTAGCTCACGAAAGCTTATGCTCTAATAAATTTGTTAGTCTCTAAGGTGCCACAAGTACTCCTTTTCTTTTTGCGAATACAGACTAACACAGCTGCTACTCTGAAACCTGTCAGAAAAACCAGTAACACCCTGTGGCCAGCACCAGCCTCTTCTGGTTGCGGAGGGGGAGTTAAGGGGGGGGACAGAAAATTGTCACAGCTGCAACCCTCCTTGCCCTGCTCTGTCCTGCCCCTCCCTGTGGCTCCACCCCCTCCTCCTCCTCAGTGAAGTGCCAGCCTCAATGTCAGAGGCCAGAAGCCAGAGTCCAGCAAGGTGAAGCAGTTGTTGCACTAGCTAATGTCATGGTGTAGGCAGCCACAGTACTTCCCCATCTTGTACTCCTGCTGCTTTGGGCCCCAGGGCTGTGGCTGCTCCTCAGTTCCCTACTGCCCTTTGACCACTCACAGCCCATAAGAGCGTCCCTGGTACGGGGCCAGCATAGCCCGCAGGGAGCAGGACACAGGGCCAGAGCACATCAGTCCGGGAACCTGTGCTGAGGCGTGGACCCTCCACCTGCCCTGGGTGGTGCACCCTTGTGAGCGGACACACGGGCTAAGGGCTACTCTCGGTCCCCCGGCTCATGTCCTCTGACGCAAGCCAGAGTTGGTAGGGAGGAGGACTAGAGTGGCGTGACCAAGGAAGCTCACTCAGTGATATAGAAGGAAGAGAGAGTTAAGGACTGAGCATCTCCGGTTACAGGCAAGTTGCTCTCCACATAGTTACCATACTTCAGGAAGACTCCATAGTACCGGACAAGTCCTTGAGAGGGGACCAATGACTCCCCTAAGCTTATCGTGCCTCACATAGATGCAAAGGCCTTTTCTCAGAGACCCACCCCATGCTAACAAGAGTCTTTGCAGCCCTCCCTCATTACTGAGCAAATTTCTATTTGCTCTTACTCCACAGATCACTGTCTCGTTTCCATCTCCCAGGATGGCCTCAGGGAGGGTGCTCCTTTTGGTCTCTGCCACAGGATGGCCATTCTCTCATCTACCCAAAGTCAACAGGAATTGAAAAGAGAAAGAGAACACTTATAAGCTAGGCCACCACTGCTGCGTGCACACAGACAGATGTACTAGCTGGCTGCTGCTCATTGGAGCCCCCTTCTTTATTCCTCTCCGGCCTATCCAGGCCCTAAAATGCTCATTACTCGTAAGGAACTACAGCCCTCCAGATCTCTGCACACCCTCAGCCGATGACACCCACACCCACCCAGGATGTTCTTTGGTCCTCTGAATAAAGGAATAGTTATATATGAAACTGAAAAACCACTGTGGTCTCCAGTGACTCAGACCTGGTGACATGGAAGGACAGACCAGAAACTACAGAGCATCTCTGGTTTCATGCAGGTCACCCTCCTTCACATTCACCAGACTACCAAACCATGTCATCTTCATTCAGAGACCACACCTCACCCTGAGGGAGCAAAAAGCCTTTGTGAGCCCAAACACACAAGGTCCATCCAGCCCAGTATCCTGTTTGCCAACAGCAGCCAATGCCAGGTGCCCCAGCGGGCGTGAACCTAACAGGTAATGATCAAGTGATCTTTCTCCTGCCATCCATCTCCACCCTCTGACAAACAGAGACTAGGGACACCATTCCTTACCCATCCTGGCTAATAGCCATTAATGGACTTAACCTCCATGAATTTATCTACTTCTCTTGGTCCTAGGCTTGCATGGAGTTTCCTGCATGCTGCCCTCTCCTTCCTGTAGGGCACCCTGGGAACTGCAGCTGCCAGGAACCCTCTAGCTCCCTCTCTCTCTCCCCAGCAGTGTCTTTTATGTGCGAGTTGGGCTCTGCCAGGTCCAGTGGCCCCTAGTGGCGGCTAGCAGCACTTCAGCTCATTTCTGTGGGGGAAAGGAAATTCTGCATGCACAACGTTAATTTCTGCAAAATTCTGCGTTGCGCAGTGGTGCAGAATTCCCCAAGGAGTACAATAGCTCTCTGTGCATAGATGGGTTGTGTTAGGTATAGATTTACTGGTGGATTGGGGCGGAAGGAAGTGACTTATTGTTGCTGCTGTCCCTAGTCCAGTGGGTGTGATCTAGAGATGATGAGAACCTAACTGCAGTCTGTAACCTATCATTTAAATTAAACATATTCATAAATGATCTGGAAAAGGGGTAAACAGTGAGGTGGAAAAATTTACAGATGATACAAAACTACTCAAGATAGTTAAGTCCTCCCTGCCTCCCTCTCCCATCCAATCTACATCAGCCCCACTCAAACAGAAATTGAGTCAACACCGACACTCACTGTGATCCAGCGTGCCTATGGCAGCCCGCACTGGAAATGCCAAGGTCCGAGCAGGCTGCAAAAAGAAGATCAAATACCCACTGGTCTCCGTAATAACACTGAAGTTAAACACCCCCAACCAGTCACAAACTGTGCTTCTGATCCCCTGATCTGGTTATCAAGAAGCAAAAGAGAAATCACACAGCCCCCTTTATTGCATTCCAGTTCTCTGGCTCTCAAAACAGTACCTAGGTCCAGCACAGTGAGAAGTTATATTAAAAAACTTTACTCACATATACAAAATGTTCCTCTGACCCCAAAGGGCCAGCAACATTACCAGGTCAGTATAGGTTTGGATCTTACCCAAAATACCACACTGCCAGACAATCCTTTAGTGTCTAAAACAAAAGGTTTATTATAGAGAAAGAACAAGAAGGGAGATGTTAAATGGTAAAGCAGTCACATACATACAAAGATTGAAAGTCCCTATATCAGGTTCTTAGAAGTATTGGTGAGTTTGCTGGCTTGAAAGTCACTCTGGAATACATCCACAGCTTGGAGGGGTCATTCAGTTCTTTGTTCAGAGTTTTAATTTGTAACAAAAGTTCCTCCACACGTAAGAAGCAAGAGTGAAGACAAAATAGAGAAGGTTGCCGCTGTCCTTTTATAGTCCTTTGCCATGCGGCTTGTATTTCCTCTGTTCCAAACACAAGCTGCCCAGCACAAGACCTGGAAGCCTTTGAGTTCTGTCCATAGGCATGCCCCTGCATGCCTTGCTGAGTCATAAGGTTTAGCTCCTGAGCCTTTTAATGGGGCCATTGTACTGTTGATGTTCCTTGAGGAGCCATCAAGCAGGCGAGGCAGTGCTCATGCTAAACCGTCTGGGGGTGCCACCCTCAAGCAGAGCACAAGTTTGAAATACAGACATACATACATACTTACCTATAACTCATGATACAAAGGTGATACAAACATATAAACAACATTACCATACTTGGCAAATTATAACATTTTTGTAGATACCTTACACAGCCTATCTGGCACAATTCATTGTTTTTTACAATATCGGTATTTATAATATCCTAAAGTGTCCCCCAGATTCCATACAGCATCATACTCAATACACCACTCTAACAACCGCTACCCCACATGATTTTCATCCCCTCCTATTTGTTCATGGCTCCCAAAACCAAGCCTATGGGGATGCACACCTAGCACACCTGCCCGTGTTCTACAAAGGGAGAAAGCACAAGGAGAGGCAAGGGGAGAGAGCGAGAGTGTGTGTGTTGACCAACACACTAGAGAAATAAGAGAGGAAGACAAGAAACTCACGACCTGGAGTCATCCTCTTGGATCAATGTTCTGTTGTGGAGGACACACCGCTCCTGGCCAGAGAAATGAGCAGCCCCTGATACTGGGGACTTGTCTCCCTCGCAGCCACAGCTAGTCAGGAACCTTTTCTTAGGAACCTAGCCCTCGCTAAGGGGGCATTCCCGCCTGTAGCCAGGTGGGCCATGACCAGAGTCCTCACCAAACCAGACATTATCTCACTGACAGTGACGGATGCTCCGCTTCCAGCTGGACATCAACAATGTTTGATATCCCACAGCTCTTGTACACTTTCCATCTCACAGGGGTGGGCTCTTACCCATGACTTCTTTTCCCTTGGTACTAAGCACAACACAAGAGGGAAAAACAAAAGTTCTCATCGGAATCTGCAATGTTGCATAAGTGGTGGTTCTCTCATCTCCCATTACACCTTTATAGATACAATTAAAAAGCACACAACACACACTCCACCTGTGGAATTCCTTGCCAGAGAATATTGTGAAGGCCAAGACTATAACAGAGTTCAAAAAAAAAAAAAAACCTAGGTAAATTCATGGAGAATAGGTCCATCAATGGCTATTAGTCAGGATGGGCAAGGACGGTGTCCTTATCCTCTGTTTTTCAGATGCTGGGAATGGGCAACAGGGGATGGATCACTTGGTGATTACATGTTCTGTTCATTTCCTCTGAAGCACCTGGCATTGGCCACTGTCAGAAGACAGGATACTGGATTAGATGGACCTTTGGTCTGACTCAGTATTGCTGTTTTTACATTGTATGTTAAGCAGCCCGTTGCACCTGCATCCAAGTGTCACGGAGTCACCGGGCGATGCTCTGGAACTACTCCATACAAAGCCAGTCAGGACTCTGGGAGAGCAAGCCTTCTCTCTGTGAGCATACTGTCTCCAGGGCAAGAAGCTTACACAGCTTCTTCCTTCTTGGGTCTGACCTCGAAACATTCAGCATCCCCTTCTCACACCTTGCGCTTCCCACAGCAAATCCGCACAGGCAGGGCTCCTGGGGAAGCCAGAGGGCCCTACACCCCAATTCCACAATCAGACGTGACTCTCAGACAGCCAATAAAACAGAAGGTTTATTAGACGACAGGAACAGGGTGCAAAACAGAGCTTGTAGGTACATGAAACAGGACCCCTCAGTCAGGTCCATCTTGGGGGCCAGGGAGCTCAGAGCCCCATCTGGGCCTCCCTCCATTTCCCCAGCCAGCTCCAAACTGTAACTCTCCCGCCTCTCCTCTAGCCTTTGTCTCTTTCCCAGGCCAGAAGGCCACCTGACCTCTTTGTTCTCCAACACCGTCAGTTGGCACCTTGCAGGGCAGGGGCCCAGGCCATCAGTTGCCAGGAGACAAGGTGTCAGCCATTCTCTGTGCAGACACCATCACACTGACCCTCTTGGGCTCTGCAACAATCACACAGCCTTATCCCACCACCTAGATACTAAGAAATGCCTGGAGAAAACTGAGGGACCCACACAGTATTCAGAAAAAAACATTAAGAACACTCCCACTTCATCACACCAAGAGAGTCACTGTGAAGAGACTACTATTGTCCCTTGCCCTGGTCTTAATCCCACAGAGCCCCGTGCCCAATGAGGAGGCTCACGGCCTCTGAAGAAAAAGAGAATGGTATGGATGAGCAATCGAGTGCCATAATTGTTCACTCACAGCCAATCATGGAGAAGGCAGAAAGCTGAGTACTGTTCATCTCTGCTCAGAAAGATGTCCAGGCTGCTCAGGTCCACTTCTTCCAGCCTTTCCTCTGACTGGGGCTCCTGAACGATCCCCCTGCAAGCACAGCAAATAACCCAAGCAGGAGCCATCACTGCCCAAAGTTCTATTGGTGTATGAGATGCTGCCCCCTCTTTCCCATCCACTGTAGATCAGCCCCACTTTATGAACAGAGTCAGAGTCAACTCCCACAGTCACCCCCACCACTATCAATGGAGGATCTAGTACCCATCATGACTCTCTTCTCCCTTCCAATGCCCCAGTGGGTTGCAGGCTCTCCAGACCAAGCCTGTGAGCATGCACCATTGCCCATATTCTATGCAAGGTGACAGTACAAGGAGAGAGAGAGCGCGAGCGCACAGGTTGGCCAACATATGAGAGAGGAGAGAGAGAGAGAAACATAGGAAGAAGGATAAACTCAGCACCTGTAGTCACCTTCCTGGTTCCAGGCCACTGCTCAGGTGAACATGCTTTTCCCTCTCCTGAAAGATCAGCTGCTTCCAAGATGGAGGAAATTCTCGTCTTTATTCTGGGTGGGGGAGGAGAATTTCCTCCATTTTTTATTAGAAACCAAGACCCACCTAAAGGGAAGCAGCCGTCTGTACTCAGCCTTTACCACGCATTTATCTTATAGGCCACTCGGCATATTGCGCAGAGTGCCGCTGCCCTGGAGCAACAGTGACACCTGGTGGAAAGTTAGGGTTATGCACAGAGCATTTTCCCCAGGGAGCAAGTGACACTGGCTGGCCAGTCCAGGTAATGAGCAAAGCATTTCTCTGGTGGAGCAACAGTGACATTGCGTGGCACTTTCCCCATGGAGCAACAATGACACTGGGTGGCCACTCAGGGTAATGCACAAAGCATTTCACCCCATGGAGCAACAGTGACACCACCTGGCCACTCAAGGTAATGCACAAAGCATTTTCCCCCACAGCGCTGCAGTGATACCCGGTGGCCAGTTGGTGTAGTGCATGGGGTGTCTGCCTTGGACCAGCAATGACACCTGGTGGCCAGTTGGGGTAATGCGCAGAGTGCATCTGCCCTGGAGGAGCAGTGACAGCCTGTGGCCAGCAGGGGCAGCACCAGCCCCTTCCTCATGGAGGGTGCTGAGATGGGGTAGACAGAAAATTGTGGCAGCTGCATTCCCCCCTCCACCATGAGGCCTTGCCCCTTCCTCACCCAAGTACAAGTTCCGCCTCCTCCCCTCAAAAACAACAAGGAGTCTGGTGGCACCTTAAAGACTTTCACTCCACGCATCTGAAGAAAGCTTATGCCCAAATAAATCTGTTAGTCTTTAAGGTGCCACCTCGTTGATTTTGTGGATACAGACTAACATGGCTACCCCTCTGATACTCCTCCCCTCAGAGGCTCCAGCCCTTCACCAGGTCAGAGGCCAGAAGCTGGAAGTCACAGCCAGGCAGGGTGGGTCAACTGCTGTGCTAGGTGGTGCAGTGATGCGGGCAGCCACAACGCTCCCCCATCTTGTCCTTGTTCTGGTTGGGGTCTCGGGGCTGTGGCTGCTCCTCAGTTCCCTGCTGCCCTTCGACCACTCACAGACCCTAAGAGTCACCCACATGGGGGTCCAACTCCAGGACCAACCGAGCCCTCGGGGAGCAGCGACTGCAAAGGTTAGGATCCAGGAGCTCGGGCTGGAGCAGGTCAGTCCAGCGTGCTGTGCAGAGACCTGGACCCTCCACATGCCGTGGGTGGTGCAACCTGGTGAGTGGAGAAGACAGGCCGAGGGCTACTCTCAGACCCCTGCTCACGTCCTCTACTAAATGCAGCCTGTTTCAGACAGGAGAACTAGAGTGACATGACCAGGGAAGCTCACCCAGTGATGTAGAAGGAAGAGACTGGAGAACCAAGCATCTCTTGTTACAGTCAAGTTGCTCTCCACAAAGCTAGCTGACTTCAGGAAGACTCTATAGCACCTGACAACTCCTTGAGAGGGCACAAAGGATTCCCTTAAGCTTATCGTGTCCCAGTAGAAGCAGAGGCCTTTCTTCAAGGGTCCACTCCATACTAACAAATTCTCTCCACCGACAACAGTCTTCACAGCCCTCTCTTAATACTTAACTTAAGCAAATTTCCATTTGTTCTTACTCTGCAGATCACCGTCTGACTTCCGTCCATAAGGATGGGCTCAGGGTGACTACTCCTTCTTTGGTCTCCGCCAGAGGTTGGCCATTCTCTCATCTACCCAATCTCATTAGGAACTGAAAAGAGAAAAAATAGAGAACACTTGTAAACTAGGCCAGCACTGCACGTGGAAGACAGACAGATGTCTCACCTGGCTGCTGGTCATTGGAGCCCCCTTCTCTATTCCTCTCCAGCCTACCCAGAGCCTAAAATGCTCATCACTCATAAGCAACTACAGCCTTCCAGATCTCTCCACACCCTCAGCCCACAAAACCCATGCCCTACCCAGGATATTGTGACCTCTTGAAGAAAGGGATGATTGTTCTCCAGTTCCATACCCAATGTGATGCCCAGTGACTCAAACCCAGTGATGTGGAAAGACAGACTAGAAGCTACAGAGCATCTCTAAATGTGAAGGAGGGAGACCGGTGCGAAACTAGTTATGGGGAGGAAAGGGACAATCCCAGACAATTACTAGCCACAGGCAGAGCTCTACCTTCCCCAGGACCCATCCCATGGAAATGAGAAGCATTTCTCTGTTCTCAAGGAGGCTCCTCACTATGCAGATACCAGAGAGAGAGATACCATTTCACAAAAATACACACCTGCTCCTCCAACAGCACAAGAGCACTCCTCAGCTCCACTACCAAGTGGAATGTCTAGATAGTGCAGGTCCACTTCCTCTAGATGCTCCTCCTCCGGCTGGGGCTCTGGACTGCTCCACTGGCCTTGATCAGGCCTCTGCAAGAACAGCAAATAAACCATGGAAAAGCCAGCACTGTCAAAAATGCTACAGGTGCATGAGATCTTCCAATACCTCCCTCCCTCTCCCATCCATTGTACATCACCCCCCATTGCAGTACAAGACACAGATTGAACACTGATGGGTCAATTGGCTGTTGATCTACCCTCCTGTCAGCACTGTGACACACATCCCTCCCGTTCTGCAGGCTCTCGAGTCCAAGCCTGTGAGGATGCACAAACAGCACCCATGCCCATTTCCTGTGAAGAGAGACAGTACCAAGAGAGGCAAGAAGAAGGAGCATTGTTAGGATATAGATATTCAGGCCTGTCTGTAACGGCCTATACGCTAAGAATTTAGGTGTATTCTTATCACTTAGCTAGTTATAGAAGTATAAAAGAAATAATAAAAATCACTGTCTGCCGGTGTAAGGTCCTTCTCTTACTGTGACAGTCTGAGGCCCTGTTCTTAGGCTAAGAGATCTCTGGCTAAGCAACAGAGGCAGCCATAAGCTGGGAAGTGAACAGTCACAGCCTCACATTCCAAACTAGTCACGTTGAAATAAGGTGCTATTGGGCTGTTAGGAATACAATTCTGTCCTGATAATGCCTATTGCCTCCAGAGAAAGGGAAGTGCCTAGAAGTTGTAAAAGGAAACTTAATTTGATAGCATCCTGTCTGGCAAGAAATCACTTATCAATATCTAGGATGTGAAATCCTCACATCTGTATTGTTTTGTCATTATAGTTCCCACTTTGCTATTATTTGTCTGTATAATCTCTGTCTGGTTCTGTGATTGTTCCTGTCTGCTGTATAATTAATTTTGCTGGGTGTCAACAAATTAAGGTGGTGGGATATAATTGGTTCCATAATCATGTTACAATATGTTAGGATTGATTAGTTAAATTTCAGGAAAATGATTGGTTAAGGTATAGCTAAGCAGAACTCAAGTTTTACTATATAGTGTGCAATCAATCAGGAAGTGAGTGGGTGGATGGGTGTGTGGGGAGGGGAAATTGGAATTGTGTTTTGCTAAAGGTGGAAATGGGAACAGGGAATGGGGGTGGGGAAATTGGAATCATGTTTGGCTAAGGGCAGGAATGGGAACAGGGACACAGGTGTAAGGCTCTGTGGTGTCAGAGCTGGGAAGGGGGACACTAAGGAAGGAAACTGGAATCATGCTTGCTGGAAATTCACCCCAAAAAACATCAAATTGTTTGCACATTTGGACTTCGGGTATTGTTGCTCTCTGTTCATGCAAGAAGGACCAGGAAAGTAAGTGGGTGAAGGAACAAGCATGCACATCTGTGTTGGCCAACACACTAGAGAGAGAGAAACATGGGAGGAAGAAAAGCAATTCAGCACTTGGAGTGACCTCCTGAATCTAACCATCTGCTAGGGAGAACACTACACTCCTGGGCAGATTAAAAAGCAGCCCCTGAAAATAGGAACTTTGTCTCCCTCGTAGCCACAGCTAGTCAGGAACCTTTTCGTACAAACCCAGCCCCAGCTAACAAGAAGTCCCAGTATGGAGGCAGGTGGGCCATGAGCAAAGCCCTCACCAACAGCTGCTCCGCTCCCAGCTGGATGGCTCTTGGCTGGCATCAACAGTGCTCGCAGTATCCTGCTCTCCCTCGCTTTCCATCGCATGAGGGGAGTGGACTTGGACCCTCCACTTCTTTTCCCTTGGCACTAAACCCAGCCCAAGGGGGAAAAACAAAAACAAGCTAGCATCTCAGTCGGCAACGTCACATAGGGTTTTCTTCTCGCATCTACCGCACCCCAGGGCTCCGCCTGCAACCCTCCTCCCATTATGCCTTTAGAGCTACAACTAGAAAGCACCCATTGCAACGGTACCCGACATAGTCTCCTGTGCAGAGTGACTCTTGTCCCTTCTCCAGCCTTAATCCCACAGAGCCCCGTGACTGACGAGGAAGCTCACGGCCTGTGAAGAAAACTAGAGGGAGCACAGATGAGGCATTCAAGACACTGACCGCTTACTCACAGCCAGTTATGCTGAAGGCAGAAAGCTGAGGACTGTTCATATCTGCTTAGAAGGATGTGTAGGCTGCTCAGGTCCACTCTGCCAGCTTCTCCTCTGGCTGTCACTCCTGGGCAATTCCTCTGCAAGCCCAGCAAATAAGCTAAGCAAGAGCCATCACTACACAAAGCTCTATTGGTCATGAAATCTTGCCCTCATCCCTGCCTCCCTCTCCCCATCTACACTGGCCCCACCCGAAGAACAGAGACTCCGTCAACACCGACAGTTACCACTCCACTCTAGCGCCCACTACCCTGCATGATTTTCATCCTCTCCCCATCATATATCTGTACCCAACACGACCACTATCCATCCACCGGGACAGAAAGCTATAGACACCTATATGTCTGAATCGCAACAGGACATGGGCAGGTGTACAAGTCTGTGAAGGGAGACAGTAGCAGGACAGGCAGGAAGACAGTGTGTTGGCTAACAAAGAGAAGAGAGAAACAAAAGGAAAGCAAGAAAATCAGCATCTGTGGTCACTTTCCCGGTTCCAGCCCTCTGTTTGGGAGGACACGCTCCTCCCTGCCATGGAAGATCAGCAGATCCCAAGATGGGGAAATTCTCCCTCAGCACCCAGAGCTAGTAGGGAACCTTTTATTAGAAACTAAGCCCCAGCTAAAGGGAAGCACTCTCTGTAGTCATCAGGGCTATCACAGTCTTTACCAGACAAACGCTTACTTTACTGACAGCAACAGCAACTTTCCTCTCATATGGTCTTGCCTGACATCTGTCTCGAGGTCAGGGTGGTCTCGCTCGCCATCTTGGGACAGAGCTGAACTTCTGCTCCACCAGTTTTCCCCTGCAGAAAACACAACCCAAGAAAAAAGTTAGTGGCAGAGACTGCAATGGTATTTGGCTTCAGTGCTTGCTATTCCAAGGGATTTTTCCTACCCCACTGTCCCCCTTCTGAGACAGGATTGGCTAAATGAAGAAGCACCTGGCTGCTCCTGGATCCAAAGTACTCAGTCCCTTCCCCTTGCCTTTATCCCAGAGAGGTCTTTACCTAACCAGAATGCTCACGTCCTCTGAAGAAAGCTAGAGTCAGTACAGACGAGGAGCAGAATACAGTAACCACTCACATCCAGTGATGTGGAAGGAAGAGAGTTGAGGACTGAGTATCTCTAGTTACAGGCTATTTGCAAATTTAACTATAGTTCAGGAAAACTTACTTTCCCTTCCCTGGGCGGGAAGCCAGGGTTCCCCCAACCTTCACATGCCCCAGAGAGATTCAGGGACTTTGCTTTCAGTGACCTACCCTATGCTAACTCAACACATCTCTGTCTATAGACAAGAGCATTTACAGCCCTCTCTCAATGCTTAACTCAAGCAAATTTCCATGTGCACCTACTCCACAGATCACAGTCTGGTTTCCATTCTGCTGAATGGGCTCTGGGTGGCTGCTCCTCCTCCTGGTCTCTGGTCCAGGTTGGCCATTCTCTCATCTATCCTGTGCCAGAAAGAACTGAAAACAGAAAGAGAGAACACTTGTATGTGGAGGACACACATATTCAGATCCAGTGTTCCCTCTAATTTTTCCCACTCATGTGTGGAATGAATTTTGTTATGTGCACCAATATGGAGGTGAGCCGAGGTCACTCAATTAGGGTGAACTGCAAAAAATGGGGCAGGCAAACGCCAAAGCTGGTGGATAATTCAATACTTAGATTTACCAAGCTAGCATAAAACAGCCTCTGTATTACCTTATTGGTTACTCAAAAGTCCAAACAACACAGTTCCCTTGAAGCGACTTAGGCCTCCATCCAGGTACCCAAGTCAAATATGATGCAAATTCCTGTAAATCTTATTTCATCATATAAAGGTTATCATACAAGGACTTAGATTAAATAGAGTTTCCAATAATGGCTAACTACATCTTCCTTGAAAAATCATGAACACAGCGGGGAGGCAGCTGTGGAGGGCATGGTGACAGGTGTAGGAGGAAGAGCGCCTGAGACATAGGCCCTTGTATCAGAGGCCTGGTATGAGGCAGGACCTGCTCACAGAATCTGGCAAGAACAGGGCTGATATTGCAGAAATACACATTCCTAAGAAGTGCTAGGCACAGAGTACTCACACAAACACATCCCGATATCAAGTTGTTCCAGAACATCCTGATATCAAGAACGGTACAAAAACATTTCCCAACAATAACAGGAATACATTGACCCCTCCTAAAATATAAGGTCAGGATGACAGTACGTAATAGAAATGTTTTGATAGAACCAACGTGTACAAGGTTATGGGTAATAACTAACAATGTCAAAAGACAGTAACTAACTGTGGGGCGGTACATAACTTGTTTGTATCAGGGTATAAAGAGGTATCTCAGAGAGTGTCTTGGTCCAGCCAAAGAGAGAATGAAACGTCCCGCCATCCACTGAGCAGCATCCATTGTCACAGGCATATATGTCTTAGTATCCTTGTAGAGTCTATCAGGTGCTATTACTGTGCTTTCGACAATAAATCTGGCCTGGTGCCTTCGTACCTTAACGGATCTTGTGGTCATTGGGTGGTTTGCTTGAGGTCTGCTGTGCCAGCTGTCTGCGTAGAGCTGGGGCAGCACACAGGAAGAATACACAGATGCACCAAACATCTATCGACATTGTCACGGAGCATGGGGGAGTCGGGGCCCTGCACCCCTCTTCCTGGGGTTCACCGTGACTCTCAGCCAGCCAGTAAAGCAGAAGGTTTATTGGACAATAGGAACAAAGTCTAAACAGAGCTCGTGGGTACAACCCACCCAGAGCTTGTGGGTACAACTCAGTCAAGTCCTTCTGGGGGGCAGGGAGCTCAGACCCCAGCCCTGGGGTTCCCCGAGTTCCACCACCCAGAACCAAACTGAAACCATAAACCCTTCCAGCAGGCTCCCTTCTGCAGACTTTGTCCAGTTTCCCGGGCAGAGGTGTTACCTCCCCCTCCCCGCTCAGGTTACAGGCTCTCAGGTCTCCCATCCCCAGTGAAACTCCCCTGCCACATTCCCAGGTCAACACTTCCCCCTCCGTGCTGCGTCACATCTCTCCCCTCTTCGAGACTGAACTGAGCGGGGTCACTCTGACCAGTGACCTGGGGAAGTTCAGGACCCCTCTCCGGGGCAACGCATCCGCTATCATGTTGACACTTCCCTTCACATGGACCACGTCCATGTCATAATCCTGCAGAAGCAGGCTTCACCTCATGAATTTGGCGTTGGCACCTTTCATCCGGTGCAGCCAGGTCTGGGGAGAGTGGTCGCTGTACACGGTGAAGCGTCGCCCAAAGAAATATGGCTCTAGTTTCTTGAGGGCCCACACCATGGCCAGGCATTCCTTCTCGATGGCCGCATAGTGTTGCTCCCGGGATAGCAACTTCTTGCTCAGGTACACGATGGGGTGTCTCTCCCCCTTTTCATCCTCCTGCATTAACACCGCCCCCAGTCCCGTATCTGAGGCGTCGATGAACACCATAAAGGGCTTGTCAAAGTCTGGGTTTGCCAGAACTGGGCCACTGACCAGAGCCTCCTTCCATGCCTGGAAAGCCTCCTGGCACTGCTCGGTCCAGACCACCTTGTCTGGCTTCCCCTTCTTGCACAGCTCGGTGATGGGGGTGGCTACGGCGCTAAAGCGGGGCACAAACCTTCAATAGTATCCTGCCAACCCAATAAAGGCTTGGAGCTGCTTTTTGGTGTGGGGAGCGGGCCAGTCTCTGATCACCTCCACCTTAGCTGGTTCTGGCTTTAGGCAGCCACTCCCCACCCGATGGCTGAAGTATCTTACCTGGGCGAACCTTATGGTCAGCCCAAACCTCCTGGAATCGGTCCAGCGCTTGTCTAATCTGGGACACATGGTCCTCCCAGGTCTGGCTAAAGACACAGATGTCATCAATATACGCCATGGCAAAACTCTCCATCCCCTTCAGTAGCTGATCCACCAGGAGCTTCCAGCCTGGCGCTTCCTTGAGGCCGAAAGGCAGGGTCAGGAACTCATAGAGCCCCAGAGGGGTGATAAAGGCAGATTTCAGCTGGACATCTGCATCCAGCGGCCCTTGCCAGTAGCCCGTTGTAAGATCCATGGTGGTAAGGTATCGAGCTCCTCCCAGTTTGTCTAGGAGCTCATCAGGCCTGGGCATGGGGTAGGCATCAGATACAGTGATGGCACTGAGCTTCCGATAGTCCACACAGAACCGGATCGACCTGTCCTTTTTGGGGACCAGCACCACCGGCGATACCCAAGGGCTGGATCACCCCCAAAGCCAGCATGTCCCTGACCTCTCTTTCCAGGTCCTGAGCAGTTTTCACTGTGACTCGGAAGAGGGAGCATCTTATCGGCGGGTGCGATCCTGTCTGCATCTGGTGGACAGTCAGATTAGTGCGTCCAGGCTGGTTGGAAAACAGCTGTCAGTACGGATGCAGCACCCCTCTGATCTCAGCTTGCTGATCCGAGAGGGGAATTGTTTCCAGGAATGAACCAGCTCTGGTCTCAGGGAATAGATCTACTAAAGGGTCATCTCTCTGCTCCTCCCAATGTCCACACACGGCCAACACCACATTCCCCCGGCGTAATATGGCTTCATCATATTCACATGGTACACCCGGCAGTGGTGCGCCCGGTTAGACAGTTCCACCACATAGTTTACCTCATTTAGCTGCTTGACAACCTTGAAAGGGCCCTCCCAGGCGGCCCGTAGTTTGTTCTTTCTCACGGGGATGGGAACCATCACCTGATCGTAAGTACTTGTCCCAATCCTGCGGGTGCGGACTCAAAGGTTTTCAGCATCATCTTTAGCGTCCCATTGAACCTCTCCACCAGCCCACTGGACTGGGGGTGATAAGCTGAGGCCCAGTTGTGCCAGACCCCACATTTCTCCCACAAGCACTGGAGTGGGGCCGACATGAAGTTGGATCCTTGGTCTCTCAAGACTTCCTTGGGGAACCCCACTCGGCTGAAAATGGTCAGGAGCGCATCTGCCATGGTGTCTGCTTCAATGGAAGCTAAGGGCACTGCCTCAGGGTAGCCAGTGGCGAAATCTACCACCACCAAAATGTATTTCTTCCCCGACCAGGACGTCTTGTTGAAAGGTCCCACTATGTCCATGGCCACCTTCTGGAAAGGTTCCTCTATGATGGGCAAAGGTTTCAAAGCCACTTTCCCCTTGTCCTGGGCCTTCCCCACCCTCTGACAGGAGTCACAGGATCGGCAATACTGCTGGACAGTGGTAAAGACCCTAGGCCAGTAAAAGTTCTGTAGCAACCTCTGCTGGGTGCGCCGGATTCCCTGGTGCCCTGAAAGGGGGATGTCATGGGCCAGGTACAGTAGCTTGCGGTGATACTTCTGGGGGACCACCAGCTGCCTCCTGATCCCACAGGACTCCACTTCCCCTGGGGGAGCCCGTTCTCGGTACAGGAACCACTTCTCCCACAGAAACCTCTCCTGGCAACCTCTCCTCATGGTCCGTACCACGTTGAGGTCGGCCAGGTCCCTGAGCTTCCGCAAGGAGGGATCTTTCTGCAACTCGGCCTGGAACTCAGCGGCTGGGGAAGGGATGGGGATCGGTTCCCTCTCACTGGCCGGGTCTGAGGCCACAGCCTCTCTGAGCCGTGACCCTCGGTGCTCCCTCCCCACCAGCGTAGGCTCCTGCGCCTCCAGTGTGGTACCCTCCCCAAGGTCGGGGCGCAGTGCCCCTCGCCAGCTCTGGCTACAGGTCAGAACCAGGGCGTTCTGTGGGTTGCTTGGCCAGTCCTCTAGGTCCCCCCACCAAAACCTAAGTGGGCAAATGGTGGTGCACCCCCACATCCTTGGCCCCCTCCTTGGCCCCCCATTTCAGGTGTACCCTTGCCACGGGCACCTTGAATGGGGTCCCGCCCACCCCCATCAGGGTCAGGTAGGTGTTGGGCACCACCCGATCTGGGGCCACCACCTCGGGCCAGGCCAGCGTCACCTCCGCGCCCATATCCCAGTATCCATTGACCTTCCTCCCATCCACCCCCAGGGGAACAAGGCACTCTCTCCGGAGGGACAGCCATGCGCCCACCCTGTAAACCAAGAACCCTGAGTCCAAAGCATCCCGCCTTCTGGAGGAGCTGGCCTGGGGTACTCTTCCCTCCTGAGCAGGTGGTAAGCTGGCAGCCCCCCTTGCCTGGGCCGTCAGTCCCTCATCCAGCTGGATCCCTACCCAGTTAACCCTGGGTAGCTCAGGTCTGCTCAGTCTGTCCGAGCCTGGGGCCCTGGGTCCGTACGTCGCCTCTCTGGCCACAGTGATAGCAGCTCATGTCACATTGGTCCCCTTGAGCGGGTCGGATGGTCCTGACACCAGGCGTTCCCCTTAGGAGGGGGTTCTCCACATTTCCCCGCTGGGAGGTCCCATGGTGACTCTCTCTCTGCATCGTGGGGGGCCTGTTCTTTTGGGACTCCTCCCTGCTACCCCCTGACCGACTGTTCAGACTTGTCGGCCAGCTGCCCTGCCTGCTGTGGGTTCTCTAGCTTTTTGTCCACCAACCATAACCTCAGGTCAGAAGGGCACTGTTCATACAGTTGCTCCAGTACAATTAGGTCAAGCAGGTCCTCTTTAATTTGGGCCCCAGCTGCCCACTTGCGGGTATATCCCTGCATTCGGTTGACCAGATGTAGGATGTGACCTCAGGTATTTTATGCTGACTTCAGAACCTTTTCCAGTACATCTCGGGGGTCAGCCCAAACTCATGGAGCGGGGCCTTTTTGAACAGTTCGTAGTCCCCTGCCTCTGCCTCTTTCATTCGGCTGTACACCTCCACAGCTTTGGGGTCCAGTAAGGGGGTGAAAAACTGGAGCCTGTCCGCAGGGTCAACCCTGTGCATCTCGCAGGCATTCTCAAAAGCTGTCAGGAAGCTATCTATGTCCTCCCCCACCTTACGCTGGGCCAGGAAGCACTTATCAAAGCTCCTTGCAGTCTTGGGTCCCCCCTCACTCACCGCAGCCGGGGCCCCACTGCTCCTCAGCCTGGCCAGCTCCAGCCCTGCTTCTCTTCATGCTGCTTCTGTTTCTCCTTCTCCTCCCGCTCATGCTGACGCTGCTTTTCATGATCCTCCAGCTCCCTCATTTTCATCTCCCTCTCCCATTCCAGCCGCCTCCGCTCCAGGGATGGGGAGCTCCGCCAGGAGGATCCCCTGCTGGCTGCTGGGGTCAGGGTGCCCTCGGTATTAGCTGGGCTTCCCCTAACCCCTCCCCTAGGTATAGGTAGGAAGGGTCTCGGGATGTCCTCAGCAGTACTCTGACCCCTCCCAGCCTGGTCAAGCCCCAAGGCCCACACTGCGTCCACCGGGCGGCTTCCCTCAGGGACAGGGATTGGGCCATCCAAGCAATCCTTCTCCTCCAACTGGGCAATCAGCTGTTCCTTGGTGGACCTCCCAATGTGCAGCCCCCTCTGCCTCCACCAGGTCACTCTTAAGGCGTTTAGCATACATCTCTCTGCTGGCCACTCGCAGGCCTGTGCGGCTTTCCACAGTTTCCAGGAAGAATCCCTAGAGTGCCAATCCTTCTTGAGGTCACCACCTCTTTGCCAGGGTCGAGCTGCAGATTCCTCCGCCCCTGGGACCACTTGCTGCAATCCCCCAGGGGACCCTGTTATTGCAAAAGTCCTTCTCTCTGGTCACACACTCCCAGGAGTTAATCGCTCCTGAAATTGTCTCTCTCTGAATCTTCAGCACGCCTGGTCCCCGTCAATCCCCCTTCGTTTTACTGTTCCCCAGTCACTTACTGCAGGAAGCGCCATCCACGGGGTGCAGTATATCCCACCCCTGACACCAGTTGTCACAGAGCGTGAGGGAGTCTGGGCCCTGCACCCCTCTTCCTGGGATTCACCATGACTCTCAGCCAGCCAATAAAGCAGAAGGTTTATTTGACAGTAGGAACACAGTCTAAAACAGAGCTTGTGGTTACAAACAGGACCCCTCAGTCAAGTCCTTCTGAGGGGCAGAGAGCTCAGACCCCAGCCCTGGGGTTCTGAGTTCCACCACCCAGCACCAAACTGAAACCAAAAACCCCCCCAGCAGGCTCTCTCCTGCATCCTTTGTCCAGTTTCCAGGGCAGAGGTGTTACCTCCCCATCCCGGCTCAGGTTACAGGCTCTCAGGTCTCCCATCCCCAGTGAAATTCCCCTGTCACATTCCCAGGTCAACACTCCCCCCTCCCTGCTGCGTCACAAACATCTAACCACAACAGGGTCAGTATCAGATAGACACATATATGGGAACTGGACCAGCCATCTGAGTCATCTTTGGTACTGGGGCTATCCCAATTTGACTCCAACTGTGAGAGGGAACAGGGAAGGGTTACAGATACCCGCCCCTATCTCTCTGGACGCTAGGCTCATACCTGGTTGTCTCCTCAATTCTTGACATTGTCCAGCACATCCCACTCCACACCACTCACCTGGTCCAACCTCAGACTCCATCTTCATGTTGCTCTCCTCCTTCCTGGAGCTGCTGCTCTGCTCCTCAGACTTGTCATTCCTCAGCTCTGGAGGCAGAGGGGAGGGGGCGTCAGAGGAACACACACCCCATATCATCTGCTGGGCCCCCTAACCATGTTATCTTCTGCTAGAGGCCACACTCTCCGCCCAGAGGGAGCAAAAAGCCTCTATGAGCCCACACACAAGTCAGGGAGGGATTGTCCCAACTGTGCTACATCTCCGAGTTAATGACAGGTCAATAAGGTCCCAACAAAGGAGCCTCCTCCCCACCCACCCTTCACCTGTAAGTTTACTTCATTTGTTCAGAGACTTTTGAAGATGCTCCAGCAGAAAATGCACTTTAGTCGGGAGAGCCTACATGAAAAACCAGAAAAGAAGGAGATATGTTAGGAAATACAACAGCACATAATGGTCAGCGTGGGTCTGACAAACCAGTTCCCACGTGCCAATCCCAGAGAATCAGTGCCATGGGCTCAGTGTGGGTCTGGCACACTGACTAGACTTGGAGGATGATCCTGCTGTCTGCTCTTGAAGCTGAGGCCACTCTGCCCTGGGGAAAGCTGTTGCCTGAGACACTGCTACTGGGAGAGCACCATGGCCTGAGCAAAGGGTGAAAAACCTGGTGACCTCAGATTTTCAACTGCCAGTGTGAATACCCCAGAACAGGACCTCCACTCTCTCCACTACAGCAGCCAGCCAATCTGCACATCATTTTTCAGATCATTACAGCTCAGACCAGGGAAGCAGATAGCTCTCATCAGCTCTAGATCACATCCACTAGACTAGAGCAGCGTTTCCCAAACTGTGTTTCGCGGAACACTGGTGTTCCATACGACGTGAATAGGTGTTCCGTGAAAGAATCTAGAATTTAATTTTGACTCTTACACTTGATTTTTGTACTACTTTATACATGCTTTCTAGTTAGAAATTGTTAGTTCAAGTTATTTTAAATTTGTATTTTTGCTTTGTTTTATAAAATAAAATATATTTGAACATAAATAACGCAATTTTTTATTTGAAAACCAGACAACTACCAAAAAAAAAAAAAAGCGTTCCATAGTAGGCTAAAAAGTGTTCCGTGGCCAAAAAAATTTGGGAAACGCTGGACTAGAGGAAGCAGCAACAATAGGTCACTTTCCCACCCCCCCAGCAACTCTACACCCAACTGAGAGCTATGGACAACTAGGTCTGCAGCGCCACAGGTTTGCACACCTGCCCAAGTGCTATGGAGCGAGACAGTAGGCCAAGCAAGGAATTAGCCAATACAAAGCAGAGACCAAGGAGGGGGAGAAGCAATAGAAGGGATGTTGCCCTGGTTCTGCAGCTGGGGGAGTGTGGAGATAGAAGTAATGGAGGCGGGGGGAGAGTAGGAGTAGGCTCGCTGAGGCCAGGGACCTACAGTCAGATACTGCCTCTTCCTCCTGCTGATGGCGTCACTCACTAAGGGCACGGCCTGCCATGGCAACTTCCGCTTCCACCAACGCCGCCCTGCAAACGAGAACTCCCGGGCCCTGCAGCAGCTGCTGGGAGATGGAAATCGGCGAAATCTACACCTCCTCTGACGCCGTAGGCTTCACGGCTCCACACTGGCTGATAGAAGAGAGAGGCTGTGGAGAACTACATCTTCCATGGTGCCGTGGGCCTCCCAATGCTTGATGGGATACGGGACAGGCAAACAGTACTTATCCCATCGTGCCCCGGGGCCCCGCAATGGCTGATGGGAGATGAAGGCCGAGAGGAATACCACCGCTCCCATCATGCCCGGGCCCCGCAATGGCTGATGGGAGATGAAGGCCGAGAGGAACACCACCGCTCCCATCGTGCCCCGGGCCCCGCAATGGCTGATGGGAGTTGAAGGCCGAGAGAAACACCACGGCTCCCATCGGGCCCCGGCCCCGCAATGGCTGATGGGAGTTGAAGGCCGAGAGGAACAGCACCGCTCCCATCGGGCCCCGCAATGGCTGATGGGAGATGAAGGCCGAGAGATACAGCACGGCTCCCATCGGGCCCCGCAATGGCTGATAGGAGATGAAGGCCGAGAGAAAAACCACCACTCCCATCGTGCCCCGGGCCCCGCAATGGCTGATGGGAGATGAAGGCCGAGAGGAACACCACTGCTCCCATCGTGCCCCGCAATGGCTGATGGGAGATGAAGGCCGAGAGAAACACCACCGCTCCCATCGTGCCCCGGGCCCCGCAATGGCTGATGGGAGATGAAGGCCGAGAGGAACACCACCGCTCCCATCGGGCCCCGGGCCCCGCAATGGCTGATGGGAGATGAAGGCCGAGAGGAACACCACCGCTCCCATCGTGCCCCGGCCCCGCAATGGCTGATGGGAGATGAAGGCCGAGAGGAACACCACTGCTCCCATCGTGCCCCGCAATGGCTGATGGAAGATGAAGGCCGAGAGGAACACCACCGCTCCCATCGGGCCCCGGGCCCCGCAATGGCTGATGGGAGTTGAAGGCCGAGAGGAACACCACCGCTCCCATCGGGCCCCGGGCCCCGCAATGGCTGATGGGAGATGAAGGCCGAGAGAAACACTACCGCTCCCATGGTGCTGCAGGCCTCGCGATTGCTGATAAGACGTTGCTAAATTACCCACAATGCACCCCCTGTCGTTCTTTCTGCCCCACACGTCGGGGCGGGGAGGAGGAGGCTGTGGTTAATCCGATCCTCGCTCCCTGCCCTAGTAGCTGCCGGCCGCTGGGGCTAGGCTCGAGGCCGCCATGAGCAAGCGGAAGGCGCCGCAGGAGAGCCCCAATGCGGGGATCACCGACTTCCTGAGCGGTGGGTTGGGCGAGCGAGTGGGGGCTGCGCCGGGCCTCTGGGCAGAGGAGCGGGGGTTCGCTAGCGGCCTTCTGCGGCCGGGGCGTGGCCTGTCGGGGAAGGCGCGTGTGAGGGGCTGGGTTGAGGCCGCTGGCCCCGAGCCGCGGTCGCCGGCCCGACAAGGGGCCACCCGGTGCTCGGGACTACCCCGGGGTCGTTAACCCGCCCGCGCTTGCGTGAGACCCGGTTCGGAGCGAGCGGGCAGCCCCGAGCGCGTGTAAGAAATGTCTCCGTGTCTCTTCCCATTGCCCCGGGCCGCAGAGCTGGCGAACTACGAGAAGAACGTGAACAGAGCCATCCACAAGTACAACGCCTACAGGTAGGTGCGCCGGCGAGCCGGCCGGGCGTCGCCTTGTTCTCCGAGCCCTACCTGCTCTCAGCGCGGGGGTCGGCCGGGGTGTCCCTTCTCCTGGGTGCCATGGGGGGAGTTTGCTGCAGGCCCCGTCGTATTCAGCACGGGTTGGTAGCTGCCTAGAAGAGAGGAAACAAAAGGTAGGAAAAAATGCTCGGGAATGGAGAGGGGTAAATAGTGGTGTCCCCCAGGGGTCTGGACTGGGCCCAGCGCTGGTCAACACATTCATAAATGATCTGGAGAATGGGGTAAACAGTGAGGTGGCAGCATTTTCAGATGATACAAACCTACTTAAGATAAAAGAAAAGGAGTACTTGGGATGTGATGAAGTGAGCTGTAGCTCACGAAAGCTTATGCTCTAATAAATTTGTTAGTCTCTAAGGTGCCACAAGTCCTCCTTTTCTTTTTGCGAATACAGACTAACATGGCTGCTACTCTGAAACCTATTTAAGATAGTTCACTTCCAGGCAGACTGCGAAGAGTTACACAAGGATCTCGCAAAACTGGGTGACGGGGCTACAAAATGGCAGATGAAATTCAGTGTTGATAAATGCCCAGTAATGCACATTGGAAAACATCATCCCAACTATATATATAAAACGATGGGATCTAATTTACCCGTTACCACTCAAGAAAGAGATCTCGGTGTCGTTGTCAATAGGTCTTTGAAAACATCCACTCAATGTGCAGCAGCCATCAAAAAAGCAAACAGAAGGACTGTTGGGAATCATTAAGAAAGGGATAGCTAATAAGACAGAAAACATTATATTGTCTCTATATAAATCTATGGCACGCCCACATCTTGAATGCTGTGTGCAGATGTGGTTGTCCCATCTCAAAAATATATATATTGGACTTGGAAAAGGTTTAGAAAAGGGCAACAAAAATGATTAGGGGTATGAAATGGCTTTCGTATGAGGAGAGATCAATAAGACTGGGACTTTTAGCTTGGAAAAGAGACGGCTAAGGGGAGATATGATTGAAGTCTATAAAATCATGACTGGTGTAAAGAAAGTAGATAAGGAAGTGTTGTTTACTACTTCTCATAACACAAGAACTAGGGATCACCAGATGAAATTAATAGGCAGCAGGTTTAAAACAAATAAAAGCAAGTATTTTTTCACACAATGCACAGTCAACCTGTGGAACTCCTTGCCAGAGGATGTTGTGAAGATGAAAACTATAATGGGGTTTAAAAAAGAACTAGATACGATCATGGAGGATAGGTCTATCAATGGCTATGAGCCAGGATGGGCAGGGATGGTGTCCCTAGCCTCTGTTTGCCAGAAGCTGGGAATGGGAAACAGGAGATAGATCAGTTGGTCATTACCTGTTCTTTTCATTCCCTCTGGGGCACCTGGCATTGGCCACTGTCGGAAGACAGGATACTGGGCTAGATGGTCCTTTGGTCTGACCCAGTATGGACGTTCTTATGTTCTTACATTTAAGCTAGGCTCAGGGTCTCAGCCAGGTTCTAATTTGATTAACTGTGTTCTGCAATCTTAAAATTTCAGTTCAGCCAGATGTTTCATTATGCACCTAATGAGATCTAAATTTTTTGGAAATTTAGATGGCATTTTAAAAAAAACGGGGGGGAGGGGTTCTGCATGTTCTCTTCCCCCTTCCCCCCCGCCCAAAAATTGAAATATTTATAGTAATTACTTGCTTATTGAAACTAAAATCTCATTTTTGAAGACTGAGGAATGCGTTCTCTAAGTTAATTAGCATATGAAGTGCTGTTTGGTATATTGATGAAATAGGTATAAATTATTTAGTTTTGATTTGAATAATAATAAACATATATTTGTGCCTGTTTACAAATAGGAAAAAAAATATGTTTGAAAATAGAAAACATCAATATTGTAAGCCAAAAGGAAAGTTTATATCCTTTAGGCTCAGAAATAATATGTAAATAGACCTGACATTATCATGCAGTTACAGGAGAAACTTGTGTTTCCAGAGAAGAAGCTTGGAAAATGACTGTCAGTATAACCTAGGTAACAAAGCACGATATTTAAGGATCAACAGTAAATACAGGTAGATATCCAAACTTTATAGTAACAACAACACCAGATTCTTTAATAGTGTATTATCGTCACATATACGCCAAGTGTCAAAATAGTAGACAAATTAGCCGTTCTATGAATCTGTGTAATATAACTTAGCCTCATTCAAGCTTTTCTTTCTTGCCTTTCTCTTTCACTGTTGGTTCTGAGAGAAACTGTTTCACAAGTTTCTCTTCATATTTTTCTAAGCTGGGCCTTGGAGTGGGGGGAAATGGAAAAAATGCCCCCTTCTCTCCCCTGAAAATGTCTGAGGCTAAAGGCTAAACAGATTCCTATAAGTAGTTTTTGTAAAGTACTTCTGAATAACAGGTTCTTTTATAAATTTAAGTTAGCATTGCTGTTTACCTTATTTATAAAAGTCCATATGTGAGCCCCTTATGTTAAGTACATAGTCGTTACTGATTGGTTTGAGGAAAGTGGTATTCAGGTTGCTGCATGCTGAGCTTTTTCTTTTTTGAGAGATCTCATATTCCTGGTGCATGAGAAATAGGGGGGTAGTTATACAAATGCCACTGCTCCAGGATGGAACCACACAAACTGCATTGTATGGAGGGTGTGTACAAAATGTTTGTCTGGTCATTTGATACTGTTCACTGAAGGCTGGAAAGTGAATGGAACTGTTATTTTTTTATACAGAAAAGCAGCTTCTGTAATATCCAAGTATCCAAGCAAGATAAAAAGTGGAGCTGAAGCAAAGAAGCTGGTAAGCTGTAAAACGGATGATAATGTTTTATCAGGTTCTTCTCATCCACACAATTGAATTCCATTTTTGTGTTAATATTTTAGTGCATTATAATATATATTATTATAGTTGTGATTGTGAGACCCAAAGATATGCTTTATTCCTGCATTTCCTCAGACTTCAGAGGTTGAAATTTAGTGCAGGAATTGTAAATTTTGCTAAAAGCCAATTTTGAAATTTCACTGTAAAATAGGGAAAATTAGAGTGTGCTTCTGTTGCTCATAAGGCTGCTGTTTACTATTATGAACATTAGCAAAATATTGTAAGTTTGGTTGTGTTTCTGTTTTGCAAGTTTCTGAATTTTAGTTTTTCCATAATGTCTGTGATGCTAGTTATCCTGAAGATAAAGTTTCATTGACTTTTTGGTTCTGTTTCCTTTTTTTAGGAAGGAGTAGGGGCTAAAATAGCTGACAAGATTGATGAGTTTTTATCCACTGGAAAACTACGTAAGCTTGAAAAGGTGAACCTCTTTGACTTTCTTCTCTGCGGGCATTTTTTTTGTACCTTCCAAGGCTTCCTGTTAACTCAATGCAACTTCTTTACTGTTTCTGGAAAGGCTGAGGCGAAGCAGGAGGGAGATGCATACAGATGACCAGGGGTGTAGAAATAAGGAAATAGGTATACAAAACCAAAAAATCCTGATATAAAATTGTACCTCTCTGGAAATATTACAGGATATGATCAGTTTGCCTGCCTGTTCTGTCCGCCAAATCGATAAAGTGGGTTCTCATGGAAGTTTGATTTTAGTCAGGGCCACCTACCTTAGTCTGCACAGAAACGTAGAAAGCTTCCTGCACATGGCTTTTCCTAGTTTACGTTAGTCCTGGCCTGCAGCACCCCCTCTTGTTCTAAATTTGGGCTCCCACACCTCTGCCAGTGGATCTAAAACCTGACCAAGTCTCTCTTATTTACTTATTTCCAACTTATAGAGTTTACTTCAGTATATGGAAAGATTCAGACAATGGCTTTAAAAATGCGTTTGTATATCAGAATAGACATGTAAGGGAAAAATAAAAAGGACTCTTCTTCCACTAAAAAAAGAACCAGCCTCACTTAAAACCTTATAACATCCCCATGAGTATCAAACTTTCTTCTCTGAAACCAAAGAAGGAAGAAAATTCTAGAGCCAAGGGCTGCTGAAAACCACCTGTCCAGATTCTTTCTGAGTGGATCCAGACAATCATGGCACGAGTCTCTGATGTGTAGGTAATAGGTCAGATCTAAAAAGACTACAGCAACTTTCAAGTGCAATAACTCACTGAGTTACTTTATCTTCCTGTGACTTTTCAAGTGGGTTAGAGTACAGTCTCTTTTCTCCAGATTCGACAGGATGATACAAGCTCATCTATCAATTTCCTGACCCGAGTTAGTGGCATAGGGTAAGAATTTTTTTGTATGATTCTATCTACTTGTAGAGTTACTAACAACAGCGTAGAGATTGAGGGTATGAAGGAAGAATATGGAGATTGAGTTGGCACCAGGACATCCAAAGTGAGACATTAGAGATTCAAGACTGAGCCCAGGGGAAATGTACATTTGGGAAATGACAATGAAGAGATGGTAGCAGTCACCTACTTATAACATAGAGGGGGAAAAGAGGATCAGAGCCCTGAGAGATACTGATGAGCAGGAATGGAGAGGGGGAGCAGCTTCCAAAAGGAATCTGAAGGAGCTACTGAAGAGGTAGGAGGAAATAGAGTTCATGACAACCCACTTTAGTCTTTCCATAGCAAACTTTTTAAGGCGAGTAATACATTGTTCTCTTGCATGTAGGGAAACCAAGGCACAAGAAAGTTAAGTGACTTGTCCGAAGCCGCTGTTAAAGCTGGGAATAGAACCCAGGTCTCCTGACTCCCATCCTCTTCCTCCATTTCCTGGTCTATGTAAGCAGTGTATGCCAAGTTGAGGGAGAATGAATATAAGAAATGGCTTTGGTACTGGAGAACTAGATGCCTGATTATAAACTTCAGTGTAATCTGTTATTCAATTCTGGTGTAATGTACTACTGTGTGATGTAACGTTTTCTGCTGGAGAGGTTTCCCTGTGTTGATTTGGTTAAGAAGTGCTCTGTCTCTTTGCAGCCCTTCTGCAGCTAGGAAGCTTGTAGATGAAGGGATAAAGACATTGGAAGGTGAGTGTACCATAAATCGTGCTGATTTCAGAGCCTTTGATTGGAAAAATGTGGAAAGGTTATGACTCAAGTTGTGAAAAACTAGTCGCTGCATAAATGACAGCAGTTACACAATTAAGGATAGGCATTCAGCATTCCAAAGCTTGAGTCAGTGCACGGAAGAAAGGCATCAGATAAATTTTCAGATGGGGTTTCTCCCAAAATATGAGGAAAGGGAAAATGATTTGGTTTGAAGAAACAGGCTTTTTCAATTATTTCTTCTAGTGCGGCAATCTCTGAAGTGCATGGCTTTGGTAGTATACGTGTGCTTAAGTTGCATAAGCGTGATTCCACCGACACTGCATCCGTCCCTTTCTTTTGGTTCAGCGCCTAAGAGCTGAAGATAGGATTGCTGCCTGTTGTGATAGCTCTGTGGACTTTTTTTTCCCCGCCCCCCCTTTTCTTTTGTGAAAACTGCCATTTTCTTTTAAGGTCTTCTACTTTGATGGATACTTTTAATTGCAAGTTAAATATTTTTGCCTGGGAACGTAAAGAAGTTTTTTGGGACACAGGTCTCTAGGCTAGTAGATAAGACCCCTTCTTCCCCAGGTTGCCCAGCCCTTCTCTCCCTCCTGCTCACCCTCATGTTAGGCCACCGTTGCCCCTCTTAATTTCTCCTTGGCAATTTTTAAATCAAGATCAAATATTTCTTTAAAAGATGTGATTTGGTTCAAAAGGAATTATATTGGGGAAGTTCTATGGGCTGTTATACAGGAGGTCAGATTAGATGATCACAATAGTCCCTTCTGGCCTTGGAATTTATGATGTCATAAACTATACATTGTGGCCCATCATGTATGCAGAAACTGATTTTGGTAACTAGCTCTGCCAACAAACTGATCCAAAACCAGTTCAAGTTACCATTCTTGCCAACAGACTAAAACAAATGTGGGGTTTCTAGGCCAAGCCATTTTGAAGATGTATCAAGCTGGGAAACAATTCTGGATTGGTGCTCCCCTCCTTTTTTGAGCCTCATATTTTATCTTCACATAAGATCACACCTTGTCAGTCAGCACAGCACTTGGACTGTGGTAACTTGCTCCAGAGGCCGCTTCAGTCTGGGATGGTCCAAAACAAAAGACCACCTTCTGCTTCAGCTGTTCCCGTACAGCTGAAGGTTTGGCCCTTTATAAATGTAGAAATCAAGTGTGCACTGAGCACGATATTAAACATTACAGTGACTACTCCTGACTGATTTTTTTTTTTCCAAGTTCACTATTTCCTAATAGTTTTGCTCAGTGACTAGAAGTGATTTTTTAGGTGCAACTAAGTGGGACTTTTCATCTGGGAGGAGTCAGGGTTTTATGTGGGTTTTGCAGGGCATGGGTTTTGTGGTGGAGTTTTGTTTGTTTTTGAGGAATTCAAGAGCCCCAGTCAAGCCAGAGTAGAATTCTCCCCTGAGCGGGCTTTTTGCTAGCCATTTTACACTGCCCTGCAATTCCCTTGCTGCAAACGCTGGCATAAGGGGTGGGTCCTGGCATAGGGGTGTGGTTTTAGTAGATGCTCCTGCATTCATTCTGTGAGCCATAGGGCAGCCTCCTCGTAATTTACAAGCACAACAAATTCTCTTATCTCTTGTGTTTCTGTTTAAAGTTGGTATTGTCTAAATGCTCTTGAGTTAAATCATCTTTTACAATGCATGCAAATATCTATTTGCTAAAGTTATTTTCCTCCTCTTGAGTACTTTTTCTGTCATTCTGCTTCTTCCAGATCTAAGGAAAAACGAACACAAGCTGAATCATCATCAGCGAATTGGGCTAAAGTAAGACAGTTTCATTTTCATGGACATAGTTGCTTGGCTTCTGTAAAAATTCCTTCAGAGGCCAGTGCCCTCTTTAAGATTATAGCAACCATAAGTAGCACGCTTAAAAGGTAAGATCCAGTTCCATCCCCTGTTCTACCCTTTTCTCAGTTGCTCATAACTTATCCAAACAAATTTCTTTGGGTATGAAATTAGCTGTGATTGGTCCCAGTCCAAAGATGCATTGTTTTAGAAAGGTTTAGTCAGCTCAGCCCAGCCACTTTTGAGTCATTAAAGGTTGGGGGGAAAACAGGCTTTTCCTCTCCGGTTCTGATTTTAAATGTTGTGTCTGGATCACTGAGAGCCTAAATTCTAGAGAAATTGATGACTTGGGTTGCCTCTGATCACTGACTAAGGAAAGCTCTCTGTTTGCTGCTGATGAGTCAATTTTTAAAGCCACGTAGTTCTTGTCCTTCGGAAGGCTGCAGAAGAAATTCCTGATACAATATTCCTGTACGATAGAAATACTTCCTCTCCCCTCTGAAATCAATTTTAATGCTGGTGAAAGGGAGGACTTGCGGCGATGGGAATTTCTGAGGTGTCTGAGACTAGCAAAAGGAACCTATGATCATTGGCTTGCTATCTCTGTCTAGGTTATTAGTTTCTAATCAATCATTTTAATGTAAAATGTATGGAATTTTATCTAATCTTTGCTTGGTTAAATTTTAAATGCACTCCCTTACCCACAGTCATTCAACTTTTTTTTTATCTGTACAGATATTTTGAAGACTTTGAGAAAAGAATCCCTAGAGAAGAGATGTTACAGATGCAGGTAAGATATAATCTTCCTCAACAAAAGAACAAATGAAGAGGGCAGCTCAGATTATTTGACATAGCTCTTTTTTTTTTTTTCTCAATAGGAAATTGTATTGAAAGAGGTTAAAAAACTGGACCCCGAATATATTGCGACAGTCTGTGGCAGTTTCAGGCGAGGTTGGTACTCCACCGTGCCTTCACATTTACATCATGGTTCTAGAAGTCAAAACTTAATGACGAATGTCTGAATTGTGGACCTTAAGGGTTTTTTTTTAATTTGTACTAATGTGCATAGTCCTTAATGCAAAGTCTGTTACACTGACCAGATGGAATAAACTTGTTTCTTGCTCTTTGCTTAGACTGACTAGTTCAGTTTGTATATATAAGGCTATGGGTGCGATATAAAAGGAAGCAGAGTAGGATGTTGTGAATTGTAAAACCGAAGAATAGTTCACTTTAAATTTTCCTTCTCCTCAGAACTCTCGCATCTGCTCCAGAACTACTCTCTCTGGAGTTTTTCTTATTACTGATGTGCAGACATAGCATAACAGAACCTTGCTAATTCACACAAATAATAAACACCCATTGAAAATTACTGAAATTTGCAAAATAGGAAGTCAATCAACTCAATTAAAAAATCAAAGCTAAAATATCATAAAATGTGACAAGTTCATTTATTTTGGCATCTGTAGTTTAATCTTTTATGATTATTTCTACTAGTGTAGTATGAAGCATAAGAAATCTCATCTATTAATTATTTGCTGAGTAGTAAGGGGTCGACTGTAATTTTTTGTGTGAATTGTGTACGAGTTCCTCGAGTTTAAAAAATAAAAACTTTATAAATGTCATTGTCCATAATCGGTCACTGTTCATGCCAGTAGTAAAAAGCCTAGCATTCTAATGAAGAAAGACTTATGAAGACTTGCGTATATGCCTTGATCCACAATTTAAATTTAATTTTAAATATACCTATGCCAGACGTAGATTTGGTACAAAATAGTTGTTAAGCAGTTTAGAAGTTGTTCTTACTCAAAATTGCATTTATTAAATAAGTGATTTGTCTTTAAACACCATGAGACTATATAGACATTAAGAATAAGAGATGATGCTTGGCTGTGTGATCAAGTAGTCAAAATACGAACTTGGTCGGTCGGCCTCTGTGGAGTGAGTTGGTGATATCAGCTCAGTATCCATTGAAAAGTATCCACATCACGCAAGCTGCCACCAAAATCGGTACTAATTGGTAAATGCTTGACAGTTTCATCAGAGAGTCCCATGAAAATTCATCCACTTCTTAGCTCTGTTGGAGTCTCCTGTCATAGTCAATATGTCAGTCAGTTTGTTTCAGTGCGTTGTCTTGCACAAATGTAAACTGATGAGGGATCTGCAGATGCATCCGCATGTTAAGCCGATGTGGCTTCATGTTTGTTTGTTTGTTTGTTAACCAAAGCCTGCTTTCTTTGCTCATGTTTCTCTGACTTTTTCTCTTCTGCTATTCTTGATGGCTTTAATTGCAGACCAACAGATCTGCCGCCATCCTAATTTCTCAGCACCAACAACTTCCCATGTGTTCGGGTCGACGTGGCCAGCTTTTAAGTGAGCTTTCAGAGTGTCATGTCATTTTCATTGGCCTCCCAGTGTAGGTGCTCCTGTTTTCAATGGTCCTTACACAACTCCCAAAGCCATATTTTATCATCCATATGTACAAGGTGACCAGCCCAGCAAATTGCACCTGTCTGATTAGGAATTCAGTGGTAGTTATGTAGCACTGGTCCAGAACTTCAGTTTTTGGTGTCCTGTCGAACCATTTGATTTTACAGATGAGATGCATACAGCACATGTGAAAACTCCCTGGTTGCTTAAAGTGCCTGCCATAGTGTCCATGTTTCACTGCTTTGGAGGAGTGTTTAACATAATTGCACGGTAGACACTAATCTTGGTGTGAAGTCAAATGTCTCTCATTCCACAGGCGGTAGCAAAGTCAATCATAGGCAGAACTGGCTTTAGAAACGCACTGCGTGATTTCATCGTCAATCATGGATGGCATTATTGGATGAAGTGCTGCCAAGATAGCAAAATTTTTCTACCGCATTAAGTACTCTGCCCTTTGGTTTTCTTGAGGCAGATAGAGTCCAAATAGTTTTGCCGATCTAGAAAAGCCATCTATTGGATGCTGCATGTCTTGGACGGTATGTGCTGTGAGCGCACAATCATCAATGAAGAGTAACTCCCTAATGAACAAGTCAGTTGCTTTAGTGTGAGCACAAAGATTGAAGATGCTGCCATCTGTGTGGAATTGCATTTAAATATTCCAGCTGTAGTCTTTGAAAGAATCTAGGACAATAGTAAATTGTCCCTGCTTCACACTGTTTGTGACAAAGGCTCTAATGAAGCACCATTTTCCAGCTCTTTAGCCAGCATGAATGAGTGTGTGATGGTTACAAATTTGTGTGACCAGCTTAGATCATGAGCCATCAGAGACCCTCCTGACTAACCATGTCAAAGGCCTTGATCAGGTCTACAATCACCATATAGAAATCAGTTTTGTTCCCAGCACTTTTCCTGTGTTTCGCGAGCAGCAAAAGTCATGTCCGCTGTTCTGTGTCCCAAGCGAAAGCCATGCTGACTCTCTGAAATGATGTTATTCGTGATGTGGAAGAATCTGGCAAGCAAGACGCAAGCCAAAATCTTCCCAGCAATGGAAAGAAGCAAGATACCATGATAGTTGTTGCAGAGTGCTTAATCACCTTTATTTGTATGTATGGACAACTGAAGCACCCTTGAAGTCTTGAGGCATGGTCTTTTGCTCCCAGATGTTGAAGAGCCGCATGAGCATTTCAGATGTTTGATAACCACTATGTTTATAGACTTCTGGCAGTATTCTATCTAAGCCAGGCACCTTTCCTTGTGACAGTTGTTGGTTGGCTGTTTCTGTCTCAATAACACTGGAAGTCTAGTGAGTCCTTCGTGTATTGGGAACTGTGGTACACCATCGACGGCAGCTTTTGAAATTGCAGATGGAAGATTAAGTAGACGAAGTGTTCAGCCCAGCAATGGATGATGTCTGTGTATAGTATACTGCTATCTTCGCTATGGATGGGAATGTTGCCACAAGATAATGCACATTGCGTGAGACACATAAAGCATGATTAAGCATGGTTGACAAGACTTTGATCACTAAGAACTGTGACAGGTAGCTTTCTGAACAATCTGCTCTGTCTAAGATGTGTAAAATAAAAGATTGATGGAAGCACACAGCAGAAAATATTCAACAGGCTGCAGAAAAGAAAGACCTTAAATGCTTTTACTATCAATTGAAAATGGTTTTTGGTCCCTTATGTCACTTCTTAGTGTTAGCACATTAGTGTTGAGATAGTTTAGAGGCTACCCTATTAATCATAGACTCAGAAATGTAGGGTTGGAAGGGATCTCGAGCGGTCATCTAGTCAAGCTCCTTGTGCTGTGGCAAGACCAAGTATATACTTGCACCTTTCCTGACAGGTGTTTGTCTGCCCTATTATTAAAAACCTTAACTATTCTGTGCTAGTTCTGCAGATAGAGGAGCTTCTCTTCTTTTCTTTAGCACTAAGATTGAAACGCAACCCTCTATGGTCTGTTCTTTACTGATATCAAGACTTACAGCTAGGTGTTTGTTTTTTGTTATTCTTCACTCTTTACTTTCTCAGGTGCGGAATCAAGTGGGGATATGGATATTCTCCTGACCCATCCAAGTTTTACTTCTGAATCGACCAAACAGGTGCCTGTCTTTATACAACTTATTACTATTTTTAAAAGCTGAGTTTATAAACTTTTATCAGGAGCTCATAGGATCATAAATTCCTTTGCATTTGGGTTCATATTACAGCTTTTTGCATTTATTCATTGACACCATAATAACTTCATAGTTTATTAATAAAATCCTGAATATGTGATCTAAGCATTATATTGGGGAATTTGCAAATTACCCTTCACGTGTTTGGATGTTACATATTTTCATAATTTTGTAGAAGTTTTTTGCATAACTGTTACATATGCTAAAGAAATTTCACACATAATGAACACAATGTGTGCAGGCCTGGCTCAGTAGCTAGTGCTTTGCACTGTACCGAGAAAGATAAAGTTTATTTCAGTCTCTTGCTCCTCAGGCCACCAGGGAATTAGTACTTACGCCCTGTGGGGAAAAGGGCGTGATCCCTTTTTGCCTAATACTACAGACATGCTCAAAAGTGCATGCTGTTTGCAGCTGGAAGGACAGTGGCTAGGACCATGGAGGGCACAGAGTAATGACACAGCTGCTTATTCAGTGTACTGTGCTTAGTATCTTCTTATTTATAAATTGAGTGTACTTTTCTGTAGCATTATAGTGATCCTGATTTATATCACAACAAAAAAAAGGCTCTGCCTTCTTTAAGACCATATGCACTTTTGGCAAAAAAAACAGGATTTTATTATCTTGTAACCAAAAATAGCTACATTCGGAACAGTCCCCCACCCCTCCCCAAAAAGCATTTGTGTTTTAAAATGGAAAAATGTTGTCTCACAAGACGTTTAATGCAGACTTGACTATTGTATCTAAAGCTATGAGCCTCTTATGGGGCACACCAAAAATGTTTCAGAGTAGCAGCCGTGTTAGTCTGTATTCGCAAAAAGAAAAAGCTCACGAAAGCTTATGCTCTAATAAATTTTAGTCTCTAAGGTGCCACAAGTACTCCTTTTCTTTTTACCAAAAATGTTGTTTGTTTACGTACCAGTGTCATTACACTCTGTTCCGGAGTTCCTTTATTCTACTGGCAAGCTACACAGTTAAAGTGGAAGTAATGGATTTAAAGTGTCCACCAGCAGCCAAGTTTTTATCAATTTTTTTTTTTTTTTTTAAATCAGTGTCTCCCTCTTCCACTCAGTTTCACAGACACTGAGGGTGGAAGCTCAGCAGAGGATGAGGGCAGACTTAAACTAGTTGAGTGACCCTGTAATTTTGTGCACCCAAATATTTTGTTTAAGTGTAACCTCAACTTTTTAAAATTTTCAGGATGATATTTTCTGAAGTGTTTTGAAAGAATTGCATCGTTCTCTTAAGGAATTTTTCCTGTTAGACAATTGCATATATTTATATGTTTATCACACTTTAATCACTATTTTTTTAAAATAGGTCTTAAAGAGGAACGAGGTACCTTTTTGTATGGGAGGAACCAACAGAATGGGAAACGAATCTCCCACCAGATATTATGCCACAGAACAATCTTTAACCGTCACTGAAAGTTGGCAGTGCTATTCGTTAGTTTTTACAAGAGAATATTTCTAGATTAAATCAAAGCAGATGCTAATGGACCTATGGAAACTAGCAATCCACAAAAACACAGAAGGTCATTAATTTAGAAATGTAAGATTTAAAATTGTACAACAAGTTTTGTCAAGTCTAATGAAAATACTTCAGTGCTCTTCGTTGTCTGGCAATACAATATAGGTTGGAGAGAACAATTTTCCTTAACCAGATTCTCAAGTATTGATTTATTTCCGGTATGTAGTTTCTGTCAAAGTCTCAGAATCTGGTCCTGAAAAAATATTTTCCGGCAATGAGATCCCCTTGGTTTTCACAAGGACATATTGTACATCTGTGGGTCACGTTGTTGGTAAACAAACAGGTTCCTCTTTCTTAGTTAGGTAACGTTTCATTTCACTTTGTTTACATTTGACATTAATTATTTTCCAGCCAAAGCTTTTGCACCAAGTTGTAGAACAATTGAAAAAAATCCACTTTGTCACAGACACATTGTCAAAGGGTGATACGAAATTCATGGTGAGTCTTCTCTGAATATTTCATGTAAAAGGCAGTATTTCCGTGATTGATATACAAGAAATCTGCTGCTTACTGTTTAAAAATGGAAAGTTTATGCAGTAACTCAGAGTAAGAGTTGGCTAGTAATACCTTTTTGTTATAGGATGTTAATATTATAACAATCTGTTTGCAATAACTAAAGGAAAGAATTTTTTTCCCAAGAAGCGTTTTATCCCATTGTGTTTATATATTTTTTTAAAAAAAATCTGTCTCAGCTACATGTGTGGAAATGTTTGTAGTGAACACTCTTTTTGTAGACTAATGTGTGGTTTTGCATTCTTTAAATTGTAAAAAACAAAAACAATACAAAAAACAAGTAGTATGTAAGGAGTGCAAACTCTAAATTCTATCCCCAGGTGACTTACTATCCAGTATGTCATAATGTTCATCACATCTCCATCCACCCTAGTAAATACTGTACTCACTTTCTAATTCTTTTAATGCTTCCCATCCACTGACCCACCTTGCTGTCATTGCTTGTAGCCCATAATGCACTTTTCAGCTCTGTCAGCCTATGCCAGATGATGATCCTGAAATTTGTCTTGAATTCACAGTTTGGTCTAGATAACCATATATTCGATCTGAAACTCCCCAAGATTCAGAGGAACCATCTTCTGCTGTGATACTTGAAGATGTAGACTGCTCTGTATGAGTTTCTGTATCATCCTCTTTAGTTCTGGATGCCAGTTTATGGCATATGAGACATTTGTGGCTAAGCTCGGACATCTTTATATGAATTTCACATAAAAATCAAAGTAAAGGAATCCTGGGCTGCTTCTGGGCTTGACATTCAGAAGTAGGGCATTCCTCTAAAAAAATTCCATCTGAAGTCAACCATGAAGTATTGTAGAACAGAACAAGAAAGGAATCTTCGACCGCAGAATAGCTCTGAGGGTTATGACCAGTCTTACATTTCATTGTAATGTACCTTATCCGGATACAGACCCTTAAGCTAAGCGCTCCTTTTTGTCTGGAAGAACAAGCTGAAATCTTCTTTTTCAAAAGAGAAGTTGGGTTTTTTTAGGGGTTTAAGTATTGAGTGAGTGCTATGATGTTTCACTTCCACCTGGAGTTTTGTCTCTACAGGCTCCAAATACCTTGTTCTTAAAGACCAGTGAAAAGTTAATCCCAACAGATGAGTAAAACCATAAGCAACAGTTCCACTCAATTATTGATACTCGCTTAATGATTATCTTCAGAAGCCAGAGGTTTGTGGGACTGGTGTTGCTGGGCATGCTGTGGGAATCCACTTATTGCTAAGTGATCACCGTTAAGTTTATGCTAAACCATTATATTCGGATAGATCATAGAAAAGAATGTAAAATATGAACCAGGATCCTGCACAGAAACTATTTCAAGTGGGTATAAATATCTATTCTTGAAAGTTATGAGGGTGTTACAGAGGGAAAGGTATTATCAGATGGTTCCGTATACTTTCACTTGAAGTAAAGGGGATGAGAATCAGAAATGGATTTCTGTGCTCACCTCAGTGGAACTCTGTATAGTTCTTTGTGAAATTAAACTTGTTGGTTTTTCTGGCTTTTTTTTAGAAGGATAAAATCAGTGACGTTGTTACCCTCTGTGCTCCTAGGACAAAAGAAAAATAGAGTAAAATGAAATTGAACTTCATCCCAATACTCTGGGCTATTCCCAGTTTCTAATTTAATAGAATGGCTCTTATTGATGAAGAATACATGCAAGATAGCTGCTCAGTTGCCCCAGACTAGGTAGTGTATATGTATATGTACTTGTGTGAGGCTTTCAAGTAGCAAAAGGAGGAGAGGGAGGACTTTATCAGAGACAGCAGATCAGTGAAAGCCACATTTAGAAGGGCCTTTATATTAGCAGAAGCTGCAGGGACCCACCCAAAATGGTGACCATTGATAATCCACCAGATGGGTATTTTATCCAATGTTGGACTAATAGGTGAAACAACCTGGAACACCAGTTTGTGGGATAAGCTCTTTCTAATGGAACCAGATTTATGCCAGAAACTGGTCACGCTGGGATTTATGTCTGGCCAAACTAAAAAGAATTCTGTAGGGTAGCAGTGAATTGTCTGGTGTCTCACTCTGACCTAGGATATTTCCATTTTCTGTCCTCTTAGCCCTAGAGCTCCTCTGATCAGAAATATTTATATTTTTCTGCTAAGGACGCTGTGTGATAGGAAACAAAGTGGTAACATTTTTGATTATAATAACTTCATTTCTTCATGTCGCCACTATACGTTCTAGTCTTCATTGTTTTTAAAAGACGCACCAAAAATCAGTGAATTGTATCTCCCTTTCAAAGCCATTAAATAAGTGATGGTGGATTTGAAATGAAATTCAATTTCTGTAGGAATAACTGCTACTTCACCTTGGCCAGCCCTTCTGGTATTAGTACCAACTTGCTCTGAATTTAAATCTTGACCAATAGCATTTCCAATTTATAAGTCTATAAGAATGTGACATTTTACTGCATATGTTCTGTGTAAAACAGTCATTACTGGAGAGGACAGGGTAGAATAAGTAGAAATGGCAGGCAGTGTTGAAATCTTGAAAAAGTAAGTGGAATCAGGACTGCAGCTGAAGGTAGAAATGTCCCAGAGTGAAGACAACAGAGTATATAAAAGAATCCGTAACACGTTCCAAAAGGATACAGAATTGTTGAGCTTTCAGAACAAATGTAACCAGGGGAGGAAGGGGAAACCTTACAGTGTAGCTGGAATACATTTCTACAAGGTTTTCGGTTTTGCTGTGTAAACAGCTCTGATCATTCATCGCAACTCCTCTTCTCCCTCGTCCCTTATCATACCAGACTGTTATCCAACTACACATAAAATAAAGATTGAAGGTGAATTAAATGGATTATACAATAATTCTTTCTGTAAGAGCCTTTTTTTTTCTTTTTTTTTTTTTTTTTGGTCAGAAAATCCCTTTCTGTTCTGGCTTGCTTTGGCTGTAATTTTTATCCATGCTTTCCCTCTGCTTTTCTGTTTAGCTGTCATTTTCCATTCGTGACCATGCGTTCTCAGCATATTTGTAATTGCTAAAGTAGAGGCCTGGGAGTTGGAACTCTGGAGTTCTATTTGTGCCTCAGCTCCCCAACCTCAAAACAGTTACTTACCTACTCTGTAGGGAGGTGTTGTGTGTTGATTTTTTTTCTAAAACCTCATTGTGTTCTTTAGGTGAAAGGTACACATTATTCTGCTCCTCTGTTTTAGCTTCTGTGTTAGGGGATTGTGTCAGTTGCTACTCTGCTATGGAATTGATATGGTCTGTGTCCCTGAAGCAGGGAGAGATAGTTGAGATGTCCTTTTGAGTCCTTCACCGAACTGTTTTCTAGCTGATTGTGTGCCTTTAGGAAAGGAAGAGGGATTCCTCTGTTTAGTAACTCTCCAGTTTAGTATCAAGAGTTCACGCTATGTGGGGGAAAATGGCCTGGTTTGTGTTAAGTTTGACATACCAGGCTAGTTTCAGCCTTGAGTGTTGTGATACTTGCAGAGTTTAGATTTATTTATTATTTAGGTGGTTTTCAACAAGTTTACAAATCTTTGACGAATATTAGAAATAAAACAATTATTACAACAGTTTAGCTTTTGTTTAAAGAGACATTATACAGGAATATTGTCATCAGATCTTTATATTTAACATATTACAGAGTGATTATAATTAAAATCCCTATGTTTCTAGTGGTCTTACTAAATTGAGTGAAGTCTCAATATACACACTTAACAGACATACCCAATCTGATGTATAATATTAAAAAAAAAAATGGGCAGGTATTTTGGCTTTTTTTGCAGGTGAATGTATTTTTTCTGAGCATTAAAGATGAGATTAATTCTTCATTTCCATTTTTTGTGACCATTTCCATTAGAAAGCCTTCGGAGGATTAGCAAAGGATCATGTGGTAGTAATATCCAACAATTTGTGATATTTGGTTACTGATTGCATCCTAATACTCTCCGACTGGACACATGTGCCATATAGGCAAAAAATAATCCTCTTTTGCCACAATTTCTCCAACATTTATCCCCAGGCAGTCTATATTTTTTAACCTGACCGGTGTGAGGTACCACTGAAACAGTATCTTAAAGATGTTTTGTTTATTGTGCTGCATACTGAAGTTGTTGGGACTCATTTCCAGGTCAGACCACATTCTTCTGAGGTAATTTGTCTACCCACATCCTTTTCTCAGTGAGTCATATATAGACACTAGTTTGTTAGGGAAGCTGTCTGCAAAGATTAATATAAATTAGGGGGTTTTTTTTGTTTTGTTTTCCAGGTTGCCATCACTTCTATTATAATTTAGCTTTTTGTATAGAAAGGTTTCAGAGTGGTAGCCATGTTAGTCTGTATCAGCAGAAACAACGAGGAGTCCTTATAGCACCTTGGAGACTAACAAATTTATTTGGACATAAGCTTTCCTGGGCTAAAGTGGGTTTTAGCCCACAAAAGCTTATGCCCAAATAAATTTGTTAGTCTCTAAGGTGCCACAACGACTCCTCGTTGTTGTTTTTGTATAGAAAGGGCTGTCTAGAAAGTTTAGAAACATTAATGCCTGAGTTGAGAGTACAGGTACCGGGAGAGAGAGGGTCAGTTAAATTTAGTTTTGATAGCTAAATAAGTTAGAAAAGTTTCTTGACTGAATAGCTGCCCAGCCGTGCATGTGTATTCCGTGGCCCTCCCAATGAAGCTCTCTGCTTTGTCATTTGGATTAAAATCTGGATTATTTTCAGTGTGTGTCATTGGCAAGGGAGAAGAGCTTATTTTCTATCTAGTTCCATCCAAAAGCCATAGCGTAGCCTTTGCTAAAGGATGTGTGTCAATTTCTGGAGGGTGTGATTTTTACTAATCATGGTAGCCTAGCAGTATGTACACTGCTGCAATATTCTTGTTCATTAAAGACCCGGTGTTAAAGTGGGTGAATGCACCCCCAGTCCACTACTATTTTGAGTTGGCTGGCTTGATAGTGCCATAGAATATTTGGAACAGCAGTCCATTCCGTTTGATGGGTCTGTACAAAGTTACTGGTCTCACTCTTGGTATTTTTGTATTCCATATAAATTCTAACAACTTTCTCTGTATTCCTATACTCAGTCTTCTAAAGCTAAGTGAAAGTAATGAGTCCTAGAATGAATGCTTTCCTGGAAACAAAAAAAGCTTCGTTACAAATTAGCAATCATCCACGGCTTTGTTGCTCAAGTTTATGGTGAAGATGAGTGTGAGGATGGGCAAGTATTTGCATTGGTTTGTGCAAGTGGCACATGATGTGTTTGCTGAGGTGAGGGGCTATGTGTGTTTGAGGTTGTTGTGCTGAGTTTGTCTGAGGGTATGGTGTTGGGAGATTGTGTGAACGTAACATTTGAGGGCAGTGCGTGTTTGGGATATTTTGTATCTCTCTGATATGGCAGGCAGTTGAGCCAAGTAATCCACTATCAGTGCAGTCTCCCTCATACAACCAATGAAATTTTTTCGCCCAAATTAGCTGTAGAGTAAGGATGGTGATATTACAATGGTCTGGGACTCTTGGCATATCATAAATACATGCCTTACTGTAGCTATACACCCACAGGTGTCATTCATAGGGTCACAATGGCTTAATATCAACATTTCTGTAATATTGCACAAATATTAGTTTATGTACATTTAACCCTGGTCTTCAGTGTAGTGGATTATTGATCCTGATTTCTGGCAAGCTTTAGTCTTAATACGTGCAGTGACTTCAGTAACTCCCTAAATGCAACCTTGTACTTGATAAGTCCAAGGGACAGGAGCAAGGTGCCAGCTATACAGTACTACAAAATGCTGGCATCTGATGCTTTATCTGTTGTCCTAATCTTTCTCTGATTCTTATGTTTCTTTAGAAATCCTCATGGTTCTTAACAGGGGGAAATCATAAGGCAAAACAAGCAAGTTTAATAAGCAAAACCTTTTATTTACCTCTAAGACTATATGCCTGTGCATGATCACATAACTAGACAGACTACATGGTCTGCATTTTAAAACTATTTGTGATTTTTTTGTTTTTTGGTTTTGTTTTTTTTTTTAAAGAAAAAAAAAGGCTCAAGACCATTTCAAAACTCTGATAATGTTATAATTTCTGCTTTCCTTGTGTCCTTTTAGGGTGTATGTCAGTTGACAAGCGAAGAAGATGGAACCAATTATCCATACAGGAGAATTGATATCAGGTAAAATTTGAAATGGAATAGGCCTGCACCCTAGAGTAGAGAAGGCATTTGTTAAAGCATCATCCAAAATGGGGGCATTTGTTATGATTACACCACCTCATATGTGTCATACAGAACAGGTCTGCACAGCCCACTCAACTTCATGATGGGGCATTTATGGAAGTGCTATGTCCCAATCCCTGACTGCAAAGCAAGCCCCCCCCTTTCTCCGGATTCCAGAACAAGGATCTCCATTGCTGTCCTTTCCCTCTAGCAATTACCGAGCAGAGAGGTTTGTCAGGGTACTGTGCCCTAACCGCTCAGTAATAATTTAATGGCAAGAGTTGTTGCACCTCCCCTTCCTTTTGTGTGTGCCTGTAGGATGATGGATTTTCAGGAATATTGCAGTCCCTCCGATGGTGATGATCTAGGAATAGTTATACAGAGTCCTGTAATGTGGTGCCAGTAGAGCATTGGGTTTTGCTGTGAATGGTAATAGGACTGGAGAAACTGTGCCTCAAATTGTAATGGTCTCAAGTTGCAGTGGGGGAGGTTTAGGTTGGATATTAAGAAAAACTTTTTCATTAGGAGGATGGTGAAGCACTGGAATGGGTTACCTAGGGAGGTGGTGGAATCTCTTTCCTTAGAGGTTTTTAAGGTCAGGCTTGACAAACACCTGACTGGGATGATTTAGTTGGGGATTGGCCCTGCTTTGAGCAGGGGGTTGGACTAGATTGTTAGGATATAGATATTTAGGCCTGTCTGCAAAGGCCTACACTTTTAAACCGATTAAGGTGGTGGGATGTAATTGAGGATTGGTTAGTCTGTATAGTAAAACTTGAGTTCTGCTTAGCTATACCTTAACCAAGCAAAACTCAAGTTTTACTTAAGAAAGAAATGAGGATTTCACATCCCAGCTATTGATAAGTGAGTTCTTGCCAGACAGGATGCTATCAAACTAAGTTTTCTTTAAATCTTCTAGGCTCTTCCCTTTCTCTGGAGGTGATAGATTGGATCACCTATTTAACAGCCCAGAACTGCCTTATTTCAGTGCGACTGGTGAGGATGTGACCGTTCGCTTCCCAGCTTATGGCTGCTCCTGCTGTTTAGCCGAAGGCCTTAGACTATCATAGTGAGAGAAGGCCTATAAACAGGCAGACTGATTTTTGATTCCTGTTTTGTATCTCTATAACTAGCTAAGTGATAAGAATACACCTAAATTCTTAAAGTATACAGGCCTGAATGTCTATATCTTAGCATAGATGACTTCCTGAGGTCCCTTCCAACCCTGATATTCTGTGATTCTAAGTGAATTCCAACTGACGTGTAACTGAGGTTTGTTTGTTTGTTTGTTTTGTTTTTGTTTTGTTTTGTTTTACTCTAGGCTGATCCCAAAGGATCAGTATTATTGTGGAGTACTGTACTTCACAGGTAGTGACATATTCAATAAGAACATGAGAACTCATGCCCTAGAAATGGGCTTCACAATCAACGAGTACACAATCCGGCCCTTGGGAGTTACTGGTGAGTTTGGTCTCTACGTCAAGTGCTTTTTCCAGTCTCTCTTGTTGTGATGCTCCCCAGGGGTACTCAGGGTTGTGAGGCACTTCACCACTTCCTGCCCTTCATGAGAAATGGTCTTGTCTGTGCCTGCTGTAGCTCAGCTCCCTGAAACCAAACCCCTCTAGCTACTACAAAGACTGCTTTTGAGGCCTCCACATATATCTCTTTTTGTGCAATCTAATAATAAGGACACATCAACCCTCAGAGTCCTTGGCCCGCACCTTGCAGTGTCCCACTCCTGTCACTGGATGCTCACAGAAATTAGTAGATTCGCTCTCCCCCAGGGAACAGTATACACACACTTGTTTGAGTCAACTGAGAGTCAGCTCCTATATAACATTACAGCACTGAGATATATTTATAATGAAAACAATCATATGTTTATTATTAGAAGCTAATATTTAAGAGATAGTAAGGATAACAATGGAAGCAGAAATGGTTGTATATAAAAAATGCTTCCTAGAGTTAGAAGTTTTAGTCTGTTAGTTTATCTCGCCTAAAGCAGTCTCCCAGCATCTCCAACCAACATGGATGAGATCCCCCTTTTATGAATGCAAAAAGCACTATCCTTTTTGGTTCCTCATTGGAGGATAAAGAGTCATCCTTCTTGCCCCCCAAATTAATTGTTTTGTTCCCAGGGTAAGGATGATTCCTTGTGATTTAGTCTCTGGTGTCTTCCCATCCCCATTTACTCAATGTGCAGATTTAGCTTCCGTTATATTGGCTTACAGTGATTGATTTACATAGCCAACAATGTGATTTACATTGCCAACATTAATAAGCTTTCTTTGTATGACTCAAAACCGGTTTGTCAACTCCACCTTGGAAGACAGTCTTCTTAAAACATATATTTTCAGTACACATACACAACTCCTGAAATATCATCCATACATAGATTTTTGCAACATTTCTGAGGATCAGTATGATACGCTTTTATTAGATTCCTCACTTGACTCTCTTTGGATATATTCTACGAAAGCAATGTGGTGGGTCTAGTGAGTTTGTTAGGACTGCCGGGTGTTGTTACAGAAGAGTGAACCCTTTGCCGGCTGGCACTGAGGGGTTGTTAGCTTCACATTTGCCCTGAGAACCTTTCTTCTCCAAACAGACCTATACGCACATAATCGTATATCAGGATGCTACTGCCAAATGCCATAGTTAAATGTAGCACGCTATTCTCTCTGACTTCAGAGACCTACCTAGTATCGGGAGGCAGCTTTCTTCTCTCCAGCACCCAAGCAGCACTTGCACACAAGATATTCCCCCTTCTGGGTCTGCCTGATCCAGCTCAATGGAATTATGCCATTGATTTCAGTGAGAACAAGACCTGGTCTATTTGTGCCACACAGGGCAGGCATCTGTTTTCCAGCACTATAACAAGACTAGGAGTACTTGTGGCACCTTAGAGACTAACAAATTTAGTAGAGCATAAGCTTTCGTGAGCTACAGCTCACTTCATCGGATGCATTTGGGGGGGGGGGGTTTCCCCCCACCAAATGCATCCGATGAAGTGAGCTGTAGCTCACGAAAGCTTATGCTCTAATAAATTTGTTAGTCTCTAAGGTGCCACAAGTACTCCTTTTCTTTTTGCGAATACAGACTAACACGGCTGCTATTCTGAAACCTATAACAAGACTGTAGCTCTCTGATGGCTTGGATGGGCATTCTGTCTAATTTTAACTGATGGTGTATATTTATAAAGCTGTGTCAAGAGCTAGTGTTCTAGGATTGACACACTATGAGGTTGGGATACAAAGTTGCTGCATTTACAGTGATACATTCAACACCTATTGATCAGGTGTGGGGGTTATTTTGGTTTGGTTTTTTTTTGTTTTGCATAGAAGTTCTAGTTTTTAGATCTTATCTAACTATTAACCAGACTCCTATTTTCCCTTTCATTTCTTTATGCAGCTTCTTGGTTTTCAGACATCAGCCTGTTTTTTCTAGATAAACCTGTCCTTTATAAAATGGTGTCTGCACAGCACTGCTACTGATGCCTTGCAAACGTGCTGTTCTTCACCTGTCTGTCATCTTTATTGTGTTTTCAGGAGTTGCTGGGGAGCCCCTCCCAGTAGAGAGTGAAAAGGATATCTTTGACTACATACAGTGGAAGTATCGAGAGCCAAAAGAACGGAGTGAATAACTTGCATTCATAGGTTTACTGGCTAGTGCTCATTTATTTTGTAGCTTTTATGAATAATCATCAGAGTCAAAGCTAGGTGCATATTTATTGCTTGAACATTACTTCAGAAGGTGTGTATTACTGACACTGTTTTTAAACAATAGTTCCATGGCACTAGAGTAAAATATGTTGTAAAATTAAATCACCTAGCATTGCAACTTGATTACTGTACTTTTATTCAAAAATATCTCGTAAATATCTCGATAAAATTCCTCGTAGATTAAATTTGGAATTGGTCCAGATTTTTGTCTTCTAATAATAAATTATAGTCTGCCTTTCTCCCTGGGATACTGGATATCTGTGTTTAGAAAGCACAGCTTTTGTTTTATTACTTTCCTCTACAGTTTGCACGGAAAAATGTGGCTGCTTAAGAAGGACAATTACTTATTAGTGTATTCAATGGTGGCTTCTAAATGAAGATATTATATTTGTCTTTCATAAAAGTCAATGCACTTTGTCATAAATTATATTTAAAATAGTCACTACGTGAATTGATTTATGGGTGGCCAAGTTAGTAGGTGCAAAATAATGGAGAAAAGTCACACTATCCCATCTTGTCTCTGACAGTAACAGCATTAGTCAATGGGGTCATTCTCTCCGCGTAAAGAAAACTGCATTTTAATTTTGATACATTTCCCTGAAGTGCTGCAAGCCAAAGGTCAAATCTGCAGACTTCACAACCATAATAAACTTTAAAAAGCTGAAAACCGTTACCAGATTTCTCTTAAAACATGTTGGAGATGCTCCGCACAAAACTCTGCTGTTTACTATTAAATATGACAGACGAGCAATTGCATAAGGAAAAAGTTTGGTTTAATAGCTATTTACTGTATCTTAGGATCATAGCATTTAGGGAAAGGAATTAGCAGATAATCAAGTCCATTCCTATAGGTCTTCACCTCCTGCCCTGAACTATAATTGTGCATTGTAAACTGGCTGCACTTTCCATCTCAGTGGTGATTGTTTAAGTGGCAGGTGAAATTTTATATTTTTAATTATACAGCCAGTAAATATGTTGGCAGACAGAGCACTTCGGAGTCTTTAGACGAGAGGTGGTGTTACAGGTTTTGCATTGGTAGCAATTAGAAGGTGTCTGTCACTGTGATATCTAAATACTATAGAGAGAGAATGAAAAAAATATTCACTTAGTGCAGGCTAGATGCAGTTTAAGTTGCAATATGACTTTCATTATAACCTCCAGTTTTTACTTATTCACCACTTCCACAAATTCTCATTGATGGTCTTAATGGTCTAACCAACCTTCTTTAGGTTTGAGTCCAGGCAGGGAGAGGTTTACTGAGTGTTTATGCAGAGATGGAAAGATATCATTTGGATAAACCTTTAGACCAGATTGGACCTGGATTTCTGTGTTGACATTAAAGATCCCAGAGGATTTTTTGTAAGAGTAGTTGTCCAAAAACACTAAGGACAAAACATTTTGTTTCCCTATGTGCAGCTTGCAGTATCTTAGGTGTCTACTGCCTTTTGCCCTAGATAAAGCTTGCTCTCATCTCTGTGCTGCTCTATGTAAATAGTTTATGAAGCACTTTTTGATGGTAACTGACATTTACATGTGATTCCGTCTTTGAGTCTGAGATGGAGCCAGAAGTGGAAACAGCTTTCTTCTGTGGCTCTGAACATCCTTGAAACATTTGGGAAATAGTTTGACCCTATTGACAAATACATTGCAATTCCTGTGAAAGAATCTACTAGTTCCGTTAGTAAATTTTTTAATTTTATTTTAATTTAGTAAATAACTAAATAGTTGGGAAGCAGCTGGAGAACCTCTGAATTTGAGTATGATAGCTATAAAAAAGGACCCTAAATAGTTTGTAAAAGCAGACAAAAAATCAAGCTTTTTGTACTTCATGCTATCTGAAAGCGGAAGCGATTTTGTAAGTGTCTGATAGCTACTTAATGCAGCCCACAAGGATACAACAGAGCCCATATGACCTAAATATACATCTAAGGTTGCTCAGTGCCCAGATTTTGCTTTGAGCTGCATGTTTCCTCCAGTGCAGGGCTCTGTTGGCCTGTGGAAGTTTAGGGATAGTTTTATAGAATCTTGCATAAATTAACTCTGGAGTAGACAGCGAATCCCTTGCTCTCCCTCTGGAGCTGGTGTGTATTGGCTCTTTAGCTTCTCTGGCAGATGTTTAAGCGAGACCGTTGTGGCAGCCCGGGGAGCGGTGGTCGGCAAGACAAACCAGGGCCACAATCGCAGCGTTGGAAAATTTCTGGACCTTGTGCAACATCTTTGTGTCCCCGGCGGGAACAGACCAGTCCTTCACGGAGAACTGGCTTACAGATTTTGGTCCAGAAATGGCGAGCGCAGCAAAACCCAAAGGCACAATCTGAAGTGCGAAGGCAGCTTTTTCCCTCTTGACCTGCAGTAAGCAGAATAAAATGTATAACATACCCCATGTCTTTGAGGTTCTTGGCTTGAGCAGTGGGTCAGAGGAAAGTTGCTGAGCACAAAACTGAGGATTGCTAACAGAGAGGGATGGGACTCGCTTCAGACCAGTCCTGATCTGCCCCATTGTGGAAAGCCCTCTGTCCTCCCCTACAAAGATCTCTAGCTCAGGGGTGGGCAAAGTACGGCCCGGGGCCGCATCCGGCCCTCCAGACATTTTAATCCGGCCCTTGAGCTCCCAGCAGGGTCGGGGCTTGCCCTGCTCTGCGTGGCTCCTGGAAGCAGTGGCATGTCCCTCCTGTGGCTCCTATGTGTAGGGGCAGCCAGGGGGCTCCACATGCTGCCCCCACCCCAAGCTCCGCCCCCCGCAGCTCCCGTTGGCTGGGAACCTTGGCCAATGGGAGCTGCAGGGGCGGCGCCTGTGGACGAGGCAGCACGCAGAGCTGCCTGGTTGTGCCTCCGTGTAGGAGCCAGAGTGGGGGACATTCTGCTTCTGCTGGGAGTTTCTTGAGGTAAGCTTCGCCCAGAGCCCACACCCCCGACCCCCTCCCACACTCCAAACTCCTGCCCTTTGTTGCAGCCCAGAGCACCCTCCTGCACCCCCAGCCCCACCCCAGAGCCCACACCCCCAGCCAGAGCCCTCACTCCCTCCGGCACCCTAACCCTCAATTTCCTGAACATTCATGGCCTGCCATACAATTTCCACACCCAGATGTGGCCCTTGGGCCAAAAAAATTTGCCCAGCCCTGCTTTAGCTGATCTTCCAGCTTAAAAATCAGCAGGCATGCTAATGGTTAAAAGTCAGTCATAACTGTGGACAAGGCTTGCAAGAATCTTCCTTCATATGGGGATTATTTTTCTAAATGAAAAAGATTTTTGGGCTCCTAATCCCTCCCAGTTCTACCATTTTGAAATCTCTCTGCTTTATTCACCAAAGAAATTAGCAGCTAGTGTGGTGCCTATGGAACATTACCAGCTGATAATGGGAGCTACAATTACTACTATGGCTCTGTTTTTGTCCCAGTTTTTAAAAAGAAAAAGCTGCACTGTCTATGGATTGCACACATAACCTGTCTATAGAATCATAGGACTGGAAGGGATCTTGAGAGGTCATTTAGTCCAGTCCCCTGCCCTCATCGCAGGACTCGGTATTACCTAGACGAGTGCTTCTCAAACTATCTGATGTGGGCGACCGGCAATTTTTTTTTCCAATGTGCGTGCAGACCAGCAGCCGATGGCTCACGGACCGGCACCGATCTGCGAACCGCCACTTGGAGTAGCACTGATCTTGACCATCCCTGACAGGTGTTTGTCTAACCTGCTCTTAAAAATCTCTAATATTGGAGATTCCACAACCTCCTTGGGCAGCTTATTCCAGTGCTTAACCATGCTGACAGGAAGTTTTTCCAGATGTCCAACCTAAACTTCCCTTGCTGCAATTTAAGCCCTTTGCTTCTTGTCCTATTCTCAGAGATTAAGGAGAGTAATTTTTCTCTGTCTTCCTTGTAACAATGTTTTTACATACTTGAAAACTGTTATCCTTTCCCCCTTCTGTCTTCTCTTCTCCAAACTAAGCAAACCCAATTTTTTCAGTCTTCCCTCACAGGTGATGTTTTCTAAACCTTTAACCATTTTTGCTGCTCTTCTTGGGAGTTTCTCCAGTTTGTCCACCTCTTTCCTGAAATGTGGTGTCCAGAATTGGACACACTACTCCAGTTGATGCCTAATTAGCGTGGAGTAGAGTGGAAGACAAGAATGTATTTGAGTAACCTAACTCCCTTTCCTAAGTTCTCTCTTTGCATATGCCTGTTTGTGATTTACTCTTAAATTGTAAGCTCTTTGAGAAAGAGTGTTTCCTCTCTGTGGCCCCACTCCTCCAACCATTTAAGCACGTGCATAAGTGTTTGCAATTTCAGACATAGCATATACTAATGTAGTACAAATAATTAATAGTAGTAATAGTTCTTTTGAGCTTTATGAATAACTGAGCTCTTTGAGACCTTATTGCCCTCTGCTGCTTTGGTTCTGTTTGATCCTTTTTCTAATAATGTCAATTTCCCTAGGTTAATGTTGTTACATGAATCTTAACTTTTGTATTTCCTGACTTATTTGTTAATGTAATATTAAGGTTACATATTTAGTTCCTTGCATTTAGAGATATTCATATAACGTTACCTGTAAAATGGGGATACTGATGCTGACCTTTATTAATTGCTTTGAAATCTGATGAAAAGCACTACATAATAGCTAGGTATTATCTATTATGAAATGCAAACAATGTGAAGACAGCCCCAAAGAGTGGTATCCTAAAATGAACTTGCATCCTGGCAATAACCTATGTTAGAAAATTTACAAATAAGAAACTAATCTAACAATGTTTATTCTGAGCAAGTACTAGCGCTCGCAATTTAAATAAATGGAGAACGGCACATTGCTGAATGTTCTTTTAACAAAGCCTGACCTCTTCCCCCCTGCCCCGTCCCGCCCCGCACCCCTTTGCTAGTTTGCTGGCCATTACCTAGCAGAGTTGGTTTCTGACTTATGAAGGGTGATTACTGATGAGCAACAGTGTTAATTGCTAATCGATCCAGATTCCACACTGCACTTAGTGCAGCTGGGGATGGAGAGGGACACCAAGGTAGTTGTACTTCAGGTTTGGCGCCTGGATTCTAGAACTGTCTGGGGGCCCAAAGGCTGCAATAATTTAAACCTGGCTGTCCCTAGCTCAAAAGGTGGTTGAAAGCTGGGAATAGCCTTGGAATAAGGACATTCCAGCTGTGTCCCTATGCCAAAGGCACACCGGGGGTAGCAGAGAGCTGCTTTTCCTGATGAAAAGGGAATTTCTAGGTAACAGCCAGAAGGCTTGCTTAATCAAGTTTTGCATCACCAGAGCAGGGTCCAGAATCTAGTCAAAATATTCCTAGTGAGTAAAGGAACAATGTGGGTGAGGTAATATCTTATTGGACCAACCTCTGTTTGTGAGAGAGATGAGCTTACAAAGAGCTTGAATATAAAAGAAGTTTCCTCACCCACCTTGTGTCTCTAATATCCTGGGACCGATGTGGCTACAACACTGTATCCAAACCTAGTAAGTAACAGTTTATATTTTTACAGACAAGATTTTATGGGGATTATTGTTCTCTGCATTTTTTTTAACATAATTCCTGACAATTTAATATTCAAAACACCTAATTCTGTGATTGGCATTATTATAACTTCCATGTAGGAAGTAATGCGGTTATTCTCAGTGCATAATTTTAAAGCATGCTGGGACCAATCTGTTTGTTTGCTTTATGTAATAGGGGTCTCCTCCTTTTCCTAATGGAAGATTACATACACGTGCCTCCGTATAATTTTACTTTTCTAATCTGGAATATATTTCTCCTCCAAGATTGAAAATAATTATTTCCCTGCTTTTAAGCCCATTTTACCTTTATTGCTTGGAGATTTGACAAGTCCTTTTTTAGAGTTGTTTTCTTGGATCTGGTGTTGAGTTGTCCCTTTTGAATCAGAACCATCCTCTTCGTCAGTCCTTCTTCCTTCTGTTGGGGTAACCTCTTCAGTCTGGCTGCAAACATCTGGTGTAAAGGTGGAAGGTTGTAATTTTGGACAGAAGCGGGGGGGATAGGGGGAGAGGGAGGATGGCGACATTGCTGCTTTGAGACAACAAATGATCTTTTATTCCGGATGTGAAAATGGATCCAATTGCCTTCTGTCTCCCTCCCTCATACATCATGCTTTTATAGGTTCATACCTGCGTAGATTTTAAGGATAAAAGGGACCATTATGATCGCCTTAGTTTGACATTTTGCATAACAGACCATAAATTCTCACCCAGTAACTTCTGCATTAAACCTCTAAGCTCTGTTTGTAATACAGCAGTGGTTCTCAACCAGGGGTAGGCATACCCCTTGGGGTACACAGAACTCTTCTAGGGGGTACATATACTCATCTAGATATTTGCCTAGTGTTACAACAGGCTATGTAAAAAGCAATAGCAAAGTCAGTACTAACTAAAATTTCATACAAACAATGACTTGATTATACTGCTCTATATAGTATACACTGAAATGTAAGTACAATATTTATATTCCAGTTGATTTATTTTATAATTTTATGGTATAAATGAGAAAGTAAGCAATTTTTCAGTAATAGCGTGGTGTGAGACTTTTGTATTTTTGTGTCTGATTTTGTAAGCAAGTAGTTTTGAAGTGCAACTTGAGGGTATGCAAGACAAATCAGACTCCTGAAAGGGGTACAGTTCTCTTGAAAGGTTGAGAGCCACTGAGCTAAATGCATCCGATGAAGTGAGCTGTAGCTCACGAAAGCTTATGCTCTAATAAATTTGTTAGTCTCTAAGGTGCCACAAGTACTCCTTTTCTTTGAGCGATAGCAAATCTTTTAGAAAGGCATCCAGTCTTGATTTAAAGATTTCAAATGATGGAGAATCCACTATGTCCCTAAGTCAGTTGTTCTAATGCTTAATGAGCCTAACTTAAAATGTGCACCTTATTTCTACTTCCAACGTATCTAGCTTCAGTTTCTAACTATTGAATTTTGTCATGCCTTTTCTGCTAGATTAAAGACCCAGCTGTTCGCTATCAGAAGTCTCTTTCCTATATAGGAGTTGTAGACCATGATCAAGGCATCTTCCATTTCAGTATCATTGCCTTCCAGAATACTGTCTCCCATCTTATAGGTGTGACCCTACGTTCTTTGTTTCTACATGTTTGTGACCTTGCATTTGACTGTTAAAACACACATTGTTCAAGTGAGCCCACCTTACCAAGTGATTCATGTTGGTCTACATAACTGACCTGTTCCCATCATCATTTATCACTCCATCAATTTTTGTGTCATCTGCAAATTTTACCAGCACTGATTTTACATTTCTTTCCAGATCATTCATACAGATATTGAATATCATTTGGCTGAGAACAGATCCCCGTGAGACCCCCACTAGAAACATTCCCCCTTTAGTTAGTGTCAGATAATCCAGTTTCTAATCTATTTAATGTGGTCCATATTGATTTTTGTATAGCGTTAAATTTTTAATTAGAATGTCACATGGGATTTAAACACATTACAGAAATTAAAGATAGTTGTGTTGACATGATATATTTTATTAACCCAACTTGTCATTTCAGAAACACACTATTATTTTTAAGATCTATTTTCTATAAAACCATGTTGATCATGACCAATTATGCTACCATCCTTTAATTCTTTACTGATTGGATCCCATATAATCTTTTCCATGACTTTGCCTGGGATTAATGTCAGACTAACTGTCCTATAGTTATTCCTGATCATCCCAGTTACCCTTTCTAAACAAGATTTGTTAAATCAATATTAATGATTCAGAGAACTCTGGCAATTCTCTAATCTTGGATGCAGGTTATCCAATCCTGATGATTTTAAAAATATTTAATGGTTTCTGTTCCTACTTACAAGTGGAATAGTGAGGATGTTAACATGTAGTCTTACCACTGTAATATATTAAAACATCATTGTACTATAGTAGAACTTCAGACTTACAAACCCCAGTGTTAGAAACTGACTGTTCAGCCACACACCTATTTTGGAACCAAAGAATTACACAATCAGGCAGTAGCAGAGACCATAAAAAAACCCAAAACACACAGATACAGTACTGTGTTAAACATAAACTACTAGAAAAATAAAGGGAAAGTTTAAACAAAAAGATTTGACAAGGTAAGGAAACTGTTTCTATGCTTGTTCCATTTAAATTAAGATGATAAAAGACGCATTTTTCTTCTGCGTAGTAAAGTTTCAAAACTGAATGAAGTCAATGTTCAGTTGTAAACTTTTGAAAGAACAACCATAACGTGTTGTTCAGAGTTACGAACAACCTCTCTATTCCTGAGAGGTTTCAGAGTAGCAGCCGTGTTAGTCTGTATTCGCAAAAAGAAAAGGAGTACTTGTGGCACCTTAGAGACTAACAAATTTGAGCATAAACTTTCGTGAGCTACAGCTCACTTCATCGGATCCTTTTCTATTCCTGAGGCGTTTGTAACTGAGGGTTCTACTGTACTTTCCCCAAACAGAATTATTATTGAGTAGCAATTGATATCTTTACAATCCTTATCTAATTTCAGACCGATGAAATTGTTCAGATTTAATTTGTTCCTGATATATTTGAAGAATTCCTTCTGATTGTCCTTAACCCTATTGGCTATAGATTCCCCCCCCCCCATTGATACCTTTAGCTTTTATGAATTGTGTGCAGTTCCTAACTACCAGTTTTAACTCATTACTATCAACTTCTCTGTTTGACGTGTTCAGATGCATGTATAGGACTTTTATTACTTTGTTATTTTACAGATGCCTCATGGTAAAGATAGTGCTTGTTTTAAAGAAATGCTGGAGAGTTCGATCTCAACATTAGCAGGAGGTAAGGGAAAACCAGGAAAATTTTTAAAACTGGCACTGACCACTTTTGTGTTTAGATCATATAGATTATAATGATGTAGTTCTAATCTCTACAAACCTTTAAATACCACAGACACCAGATTGCTTACCATTTAGACAAATAGTCCCTGGGCAGCACATAGCATTATGCTTGCATCTTCGTCGTAACCCACGACAGGTAGCACAGAAGGACACTTCATCTTCAGGCTTGAGGCAGAATTTGCTAGCATTACAGTCCTGGTCTGTTATGCACTGTGAACTCTACAAAGAAAAAAAAACTTTCCTCAGAAGGGGAAAACGCTGTAAATCAGCAATATTTAGAGTAGAATATATATTGCTCACACCCAAAAAAAACCAAACCAAAAAACCAACTACTTATCCCTTCATTGATCAGTCCAACATGTTATTTTTAGAATGGTCTTTCTTGGGTCTGGTCTATGATCTCCCATTTTATTGGGAGCTCTCGAGGACAAAGGCCTGCACTTCTCTATCCTGTATTGGACCCAGCACAGTTGTGATCTTCAGCAAGTAACAGAAACAGCATGTTAATAAAACTGACATGTTTTTTTAAAGCAGCAGTTTGTGCATGTTTGTGTTTATTATACGTGTCGTTAGTGTAACTAGCCTAATGTTACACAGCAAATCACTTCCCAAATCAAGATTAGAAGTCTAGCAGCCTTTGTTCACCCCGTCTTGCACTCAGTGCATTTTAGAGCATAGTGCTCTGCTAAAGAGCTGATCAGTGCTGACAGGCCATCACTTGCTCTGACTTCATTTATATTTTAAGAGGGTGATTTCTTGATGTCATTCCCCTTCTCCCAAAGGGACACACTTTACCATTTTTATAATGTTTCCAATTTAGAAATACACAACAGCTATGACAGTATTAAAATTCTGTTTGCTAGGATGGTTGATTCACCTCCAGTTATCACATAGCTGGGTCTGTTGGGGTCAGGAACGTAAGTATTTTTTGTTTCCTCTAACAATTCTAATACTTTCTGGGCCAAGCACTATTCCAAGCAATTGTAACCCTTCTATTTAAAAACTGAAATTAATCATGCAATTTTTGCAGAATATTACTAATATTCTGAGATATTTAACCCTTGAAAATTCAATTCAGGTCCACAACTGACCCCCAGAGCTCTCACCTTTCTGGTGCCCTGCACTTCAGCTGAACTCTTGATGCTGTTGTAGTCTAGGACCAGGGCTACCAGTGGGGAACAGACGCAGCTGAGCCCCAGCAGCAAGACTGCCACCATTCTCCAGGCAGGTTGATCTGTGTTTCCCCCGTGAGGTCTGGTGCGCTTACCACTGTTGTTTAAGATGTGTTGAAGCTTGAAAACAAGCAACACAGATTCAGCAAATATGGGGTATTTGTGAATCTTAAAGAAAAATTCTTGAATGAAAGTCCTTTTCTTACATTTTATATCTCTAGCCGAAGAGGAAAATCTGTGGAGAGGAGCTCTGTCCTTCCTGGGGTATTTATAGCCAAGTTTTCTGTCCTTTCCATCCCCTCCTCTCCTCATTTCCTTCCTCTTCAGCCCACACAGACTTCAACAAATCTCTCCAAATCTGTTTGATCAATAGTTCAAAACAAGGATTCAATAAAACGAGCAAGGAGGTAGCAAGGCAGCAGCAGTCACCTCTCCTCAGGGGCTGAGCCACTCCTAATTATTGCATATCAAAGTTAGTTCAAAGGGATAGTAGAGGAGCAGGATGTTTGTATCGAAGGCAGACGCTGCTAATCACCTGCGTTTCCTACCCTCCATAATCCCTTTGCAAAATTTTTTTTTCTAAGATCTGTTTTCACAGCTAATTGTGCTCCAAGAAAGAGTGATTCATGTTGGCCAGTCTGCCAATTACTAAACGTTTATTTATCCCTGTTATGGTGGAAGTATAGAGGAAACTGTCTGGTTAGTTCTGGCATCCAGTCACAATTATCACTTGGTTCAAGGCAGCTGCCAAAATAATCCCTGCTCGAGTCAAATATCTGTTTGGGAAAGCTGTCCTGCTTCCTTTAGTGGAACAAAAGTGTTTGAAGCTAGTGTTCATTCTGAAAACTAGGATATGTATCTGCTTTGATCCTGACTCAAGTGGCGGGGGGTTTATACTAGTAGTAAAAGCACAGAATATTTATCTTCACAAAATTTGATTGCTATTTTTACTGTCATCTGTATCACATTGCCTTAACTTGAAATAATTGGAACTGGATTACAGATCTATAGCTGATTACTAGTGAAATTTGACATGCCTTCAGTATCTCCACCCAGAAAAGTCTTTTTTGCTCACTCGGAACTTTGCCATTCAATTGTCATGTTGAAACATCACCTAGGACAGATTGGAAGTGGAAAGCCTACATGTGTGCCTTAAACTACTGTCGTAATGTTTTAAAGTTAGAAAAAAAATAAGCTACTTACTGTTTTTATCACTGTACCTTTCCTGTAAACACTCCCAAATTAATAAATATGATCTGCTTATTATACCATTAATGCAGTATTAGGATATTTATGAACATAAATAATTTCTCCTGAGTCCCATTGCAACTTGGCTATCAAAGGGAGGCATGAGCACAGGGCTGGGAGTCAAGAATTCCTGAGTTCAAACCCTGGCTCTACCATTCACTTTCTCTGTGGCTTTTTGCCTCTGTTTCTCCATTATAAAAATGGACCTAACGCCCCTTCAGAATAATGTAATAAGGATATATTAAACAGTTAATATTTGTACAGGGCTTTGCTCACACAGTTATATAAATGGTGTTATAGGCCTCCTTGCCTCTGCTTTATAGTCAAAAGCAGTTTTTAAATTTTGTCTGCCTTAGATACTAGCCATGCTATTTACTATACTTTTAATAAAGTGATAGTTTTCCTAGGAAGTAGCCCCCTCAAACTCCCAATAATTTAGACCATCATCCTTTTTATATCACAAACCTACATTTCTCACAAAGAAATTAAATGATAGCTGGAATGGGTGCAGTTTTATTTTAGGGGAACTCTTTTTCCTGAGTGAGCTGTGTTTGTCCTTTCACAAGTGGCTTCCCCATGGTCAATTCTTGTTCCCTGTTAGAAACACACTAGTCCTCTGGTGCAGCACAGATCCCTTTAAGAATATCAATAGTGAGAATGGAAAGAAAAGGGTTCAAATCTTTTTTGCCTTTTTTAAGATGCTTTATTTTTATTTCCCCAGCTCCAACCCACAATTTAAATTTAATTCTGCCCTACCTAGCTTCCCTCCTTTCACACACCACTGGCTCTTGAGCATTCCTGCCACTCTTCCATATAATCTTCCACTTTAGCAATAGCTTCCAGCCACTGGGGCAAGAAAGAGGCTCTTATGCATTACTTCGTTCTTCCTGACCCACCCACTTAAAGCTGTCACAGTAATTGAAGCAGCACAAGGCACTCCCTTTTCCCAGTGTACCCAAGTCTGTCTGGCAAGGACTGTGTAGCCTTATCTATACAGAATTTTTAGCAATTCTCATGCTATTGGTTTAGTCCTAGTGTAGCTTCTGCATCAGTGCTAGATCAAAGGTGGGAGAATTTCTGAGCGCCTTCCATCTCTGTGCTGTATTTCTGGAGGAATATTTCCCAAGTGATAGACTTCCTTCCATTAAATATCCCACATCCACATTCTACTACACCACCTATGTAACAATCTCTAGATTTATAACTGCTCTTGTTCAAGTAGATTAAAGCAAGTATAATTATGACTCCTGACTCAAACAGTTTAAGAGAAATAGAAAACTGATTTGGAGGGGGGAAAAAAAACAAGTTTAAACAGTCAAAGTTACTAGAATAAGTAATTCCCTGGCAGTAATTTACAGGAAATCTTTATTGAGGTAACAGATGAAAGGGAGACATTGATGAGCAGACAAAATTACAGGAGATATTTATTGTAATTTTTCAAAAGCATATTAGTCATAGAAATCAAAGTCAGTACTTCAAATAGTTTACAATTTAAGCTTAGATGTGACATGAGTCTGAGTAACACACAATTTGGAGGGGTTGTAGAAGGGCCAGGGTAACAGTATAATGTGGTTTATTACAATAGGCATGTGTATGCCTTTTTCATTCAGTTAAGATGGAGAGAGTCCAGAAGAGAGCAACAAAAATGATAAAAGGTTGAGAAACCCTGACCAATGCGGAAAGGTTTAAAAAAACTGGGCATGTTTAGTCTTGAGAAAAGAAGACTGTGGGGACAATCTGATGAGACTTCAAATATGCTAAATACTGTTATAAAGAAGTGTCCCCTAAAGGTAGGACTAGAGGTACTGGGCTTAATGTCCAGCAAAGGAGATTTAGGTAAGGGATTAGGAAAAACTTTAATAAGGATTAAGTTTTGGCCATACTCTCTACACCGGCAGCTTGAAGGGAGACTGGTGTAAAAGTGCTACCATGGCTCTGAGCCATCAAACAACTCTTCTTCATGTGCAGTAGTCTTCTTGTGTCACAAATCCTAGCCAAGCAGCACCTTCTGTTCGCTCGCTGTGGGTCCCCAGGTATAAGCTTTCTTGGGTCTTAGCAGGCTGCACTTCTGCTTTCCTCCCTTTGTCCCTCTCTGGCACATTTCCTGACTTTCACCCTGCTACTCTTTCTTGGAAATGGAACTCCTTCGGCCTCCAGTACTGGTGCTGAACTCCGAGGTACCTCAGAAGCTTAAACATCCTCTCCCAGAACTCCACCCTGAGGTGTGAGCTTCTAGTTTACCATTTTAACTCTCACGAGACTCGTAAATGTTAGCATGTAACACATCTGACTCTTTGCCCAGAGTCTCACAAAATTGTTCTTTTATTTAATCATATAAAGCACAAGAGAGTACAGATCAAACAAAATAGTAAACCTTGCACCTGTTTCCCCTGCTTTAGTGTCTTCACCATTGTTGGTCATTCTTTGGCCTGGGATCCAAATCATGCTGCAGGGCACTGCTTGTCTGCTGAAATGTGAAAGCTTGTCCTCTGACTCAACTTCTTGGCCCTAGGCTAGTCCGTTCCCTTCCCCTCTCCTGCTCCAAGTTCCCCATGTGTGGTTCCTTATTTAACCCCCTGACTGGTCCACCTGTACTGTTCCTGGTAAATTTCCACTGCTTCTACTTTCCTCCCTCTCTGAAAAGGGGTATGGTAAAACTGTTTTCCCTAAGCTTTAGCTCACCTACTGTTCCAAGGGGTTTGCACCAGAATAGAATTGTTGAATTCTAACTATTCCCCGTTGTATCTGTTCTAGGAGGATGTGACACCACATGTGGCAGCTAGGATGGGATTCATATTCACACAGAGGCATTCAAAAATACAGCAATTTTATAGTACAACATCCCAGTATCAGCCATAAGTTGTACAGATAGATACTCTAAATCATCACACTAGCTCTAGATCTGGTGGACTTGGATCACCTTGCATTCACAGTGCTGTAAAGCTTGTGAGTGCAGGCTAGAATCAGGGTCCTGTGTGTTGATTACAGTAAAATAAGCTTATGGAAACAGTTCCCTATATTAAATACATATATTTAATTTGTACAATGATTATGAGACAGGTGGGGTGTAGGAAAATATGATTGAGATGAGTGCCTCCAACTCATAATTTTGAGTCTTGAGATAGTGGAGGATGGTTCTCCCCTCCCCCCCAATCTGCAGCTGTTGGAATTAAAAAAAAGTCGTGTCCAATCTTAGCACCTGTGGGAAAAGGTGTGAAAACATGAAGCAAGTGCATTGTAAAGGTTCAGAATCCAAAAGCCAAATTAAAAGAAAGGCCAAAATTATAATTTAAAAAAAATGCCATGATTTTTAAGTTAACGCTATTACTGGGGGGAAACTGATTCATGATTTTTAAATGCTTGGGATTGACACTAGGGTCATAGTGTGAGAAGGGAGGAGCCGGTGGCTGTGTGTAGCAGGAGAGGACATTTTGGGGAGACATTGTGTAGGTGGGAGAAATGGCTTTGAGCAGGGGCTTGGACTTGATGACCTCCCGAGGTTCTTTCCAACCCTGATATTCTATGTTGGAAGGGATGTGTTGGGGGAGCATTGTGGTGTGAACAAAGTGTGTGGGGGAAGTGTGGTAGTGTCATGATGGTGGAGGGCTCTGTGTGAGAGGCATTCATGCTACAGGTTGGGAGAAAATTTTGTGGGGGGACGCATCAGGGAGTTTGTACTTGGTGTATGGGGTGGAATGAATCACCTTTTCCAGGTGGAGGATGGGAACAAATCTGCAGCAGGGATTGGGCCTGTAGCGTTCAGGGAGGTTTGGGTGGAAGCTAGCGGGAAAGGCAGTTACTCCTAGCATTGGCGCAGGCCTGTGGGTCTGACTGCTGCGCTGATTCAAGGGCGGAGCGGGGCTGGGCTGGGCCTGCCTGAACGGCTCGGGGACGGCGCCAGGGGAGGCCAGGGGGCGGCAGCCTGCTGCCGTGCTCCAGTTACCGATGCGGAGCCGATCAGCCCAAGGGCCGCTGAGCGAGCCAGGGCCGGCTCTGAGAGCAACTGTGTTTGCAGCCTCCGGGAAGCCGGGCTCCCGCTCGCTGGGGGTCCCGCTGGGGGTTGCCATGGCAATAGGCCGGTCATGGCGGCGAGCTAGGAAAGGGGATTCGCCAGGGCCTGCGGCGATAAGGATTGGGTGGGCTGAGCTCATCCCTCCTGGGAGAACTACGAGGGGGCGGAACGCCACCCTCCCCCCAGCTCAGGCAACAGAGCATGCGGAGGCTTGAGTCTCTCGTCATCGCCTAGGTGATCTGAGTTTTAGATTGCTCTTTGTCCCCCCGCGCTTTTTACTCGCGCATGCGCGGCCGTGGTCTCTGACTACCGGTACATGCGCAGTACTAGTCTGTGTGCTGTTCTGCGGTGCTGTGGGAAAGGATTCAACGGGAAATTAGAATGCATGGTACTACGCAGGCGCGGTGACGTGAGGGAGAGCGACGCGTATGCGTCATTGAGTACTTGGAGCGTTGGGCATGCGCTGTAGGTAGGCGTGGCGGGAGCGAGACCTTCAGCAAGAGACAGAAGACAGCGGCTTTACGGTACGGGGCGGGGGCGGGCTGTCTGAAGCTGGGGCCTGGGGGAGCCGAGTAGAGCCGGGAGCGGTGCCCGTGCCCGTGCCCGTGCCCGGTTTGTTCGCTCCCACACCCCGTCGGGCTATGAGAGCGGGCAGGTCGGTGTGCGGGCGGGGTGCGTGTGAGGGCTGGGGGCGGAGAGGGCCCGGGCGGGGTGCGTGTGAGGGCTGGGGGCGGAGAGGGCCCGGGCGGGGTGCGTGTGAGGGCTGGGGGCGGAGAGGGCCCGGGCGGGGTGCGTGTGAGGGCTGGGGGCGGAGAGGGCCCGGGCGGGGTGCGTGTGAGGGCTGCGGTAGTATAACACTCAGGGAGGGTGTGAGGTGAACGTCGCTGCTGAGCAGCACGTTACGTATTTTATGTCTCCGTGAGTTTCTGTCTCTGGTGTATGTTTCGGTTTTCTGCATAATGTATTTACAATAACGAAAATTTTTTTGTCTTAGAGAAAATCAATTGCGTCCTGACAATTTCCTGCCCTGGGTGTCTCCAGAGTCACCTTGTGGTGCTGTTATGGCAACTGATGGCTTTGGCCGTTACATGCAAAGCAATATGGGCTCTTTTCTTTTTGCATTTCCATGTTTTGGGGGCAGAAGGTGCGTGCGTGTACATGCAAATATATACATCTCTTCACAGTGTTTCCATTGGTTTTGTTCACAGACAGTCTGAAATTGCTTGGGTATTTCTGGACTGTGACACCTGTGACTTTGACTCATGCCCTTGATTACTGGTTAAAGGACAATGTAAACTTAAATGTATCAACTTCTGTTTTTAATTGTGTTAAAAGCAGTTTAAGATATCCTTGCCTCTGGTTTAGTTGATCTTTTAAGGGTGGCAGGAGATATGGATGGGCACATTGCAGTGTGGATTTACTGATTTAAATCAAATTGATTTAAATCAGTAGTCAGGAAGACTCAATTTAATCATGGCTTTTTTACATAAAAGTGCGTTCTTGTTCATTGTTATAACCTTAATGCAAACTCTTCACAACCCAGAGATAGATGTAGCTTTCATTTTTAAAAGTACACACTATACATTTTTTTTAAGTGATTTTATTCTGAAAACTTTTCAGATTAGTTTTATAGCTATACCAGAAAATGAATGATTGTTTGGTTATTTCATTTGTTAAAGGTAATTGAAGCAGATATTTATGAAGTCATTCGGAGGTGAACTATCTCCAGTTCAACAGGTTAATCATTAATATTTGGAGGATTTTCTTGCCATCCTGTATTGGGAGGAGAAGGTCATCAGACAGACATTTAAATTTTTATTTAACTAAAACAACAACGTTATGTATTCTGGATTTTTTTTTTCAACAGCAAACATAATATTTTAACACAATACGCACATGAATTTTTGAATTTAAACAGTCAGGTTTTTTAAAATCAGGTTTGTTTTTGTTAAAATTGTTTAACTAAAATAGTTAAATGAAATATTTAAAGAAAACAAATTAAATGGACTATGTCAGCCAGGTCAACGTGAGAAACTTAAAATATCGGCTTCTGCAGCTAACTCAGTTGTCTTCACCTTCATTTCCTGTTTGTTCATAATCTGCTTTTTCAGGTCCCAAACCATTTCTCAATTGGGAATGAATTAGTCCAAATGAAGAAAATATTCTTTCTACACCAGCAGAAGAAGCTACTGCTGTTAAAAGTGAGATTATCACTTCAGCAGTCTCTAAATCCAAGTGCTTAAGTGACTTCTACCAGTTCACTGCTGTGACTTTCTTTAAAACATCATCAGCAAACATATTTCTTGAATGGTATACCCTTAGCGCTGAAGTTTATTATAGTTGGCATTATGGAGGCATGATTGCTGGATGTCCATGTCATAGCCAACTCCTCTTCTTCAGCAGTTAAGGTTTGACCCTGGTACCGAGTATTGAGAATATTTGCAAGAAAATGAGCTGGAGATAGTGCTTGTCCCATTTGTTTTTTTTAATGCTTGTAATTTAACTTATTTCTCTATTTAAGATCTCACTCAGGTCCTTCCATATTTCAACAATGTCAGCAATAAAACAGCTATTCCCTTGCATTTTGTTCAAGGCTACTGAAATAGTCTTCGGGGTACTCCGCATGAGTTCAACATTTCTCTTAAGCCCAATGTTGAGAACTTTGGCTGTGACTGTGCAATCTGTTTTTTCATGATTTTGTTCACAAACTGTCATCAGATTAGGCCAGTTCTTGATAAAATGCTCAAAACAGTCCACTACCGAGTTCCATTGCATGTCTTGTGGCAGAGTTAGCTTGGTTCTTCCCACTCTTTTCAGAGCAGCTGCTGCAAAGTGGTTGTTACGAAAGTAGTTTGCAATTTCAGCAACATTAGCCTTTATTTCTGGAACACTGAAGTCTTTGGCTAGGGGGTGCTTCAAATGAGCACTGCAACTATATGTTGTTAGCTTGGGATTCTCTTCACACTCTCTTAGATTTCTTCTCATCTTGGATACCTTCAAATCAGCGGCACTCCGATGAGTACCCGCATGGCCCCACAGTATGCCAATATTTTTATGGTTGACTTAGGACAACGCTTCCTCAGCTCTCGTCCCCCAATGCCCCCACTCTACTTGCGCTACATTGATGACATCTTCATCATCTGGACCCATGGAAAAGAAGCCCTTGAGGAATTCCACCATGATTTCAATAATTTCCATCCCACCATCAACCTCAGCCTGGACCAGTCCACACAAGAGATCCACCTCCTGGACACTACGGTGGTAATAAGCGATGGTCACATACACACCACCCTATACTGGAAACCTACTGACCACTATTCCTACCTACATGCCTCTAGCTTTCATCCAGATCACACCACACGATCCATTGTCTACAGCCAAGCTCTACGATATAACCGCATTTTTTCCAACCCCTCAGACAGAGACAAACACCTACAAGATCTCTCTCATGCATTCTTACAACTACAGTACCCACCTGCTGAAGTGAAGAAACAGATTGACAGAGCCAGAAGAGTACCCAGAAGTCACCTACTACAGGACAGGCCCAACAAAGAAAACAACAGAACGCCACTAGCCATCACCTTCAGCCCCCAACTAAAACCTCTCCCAACGCATCATCAAGGATCTACAACCTATCCTGAAGGATGACCCATCACTCTCACAGATCTTGGGAGACAGGCCAGTCCTTGCTTACAGACAGCCCCCCAACCTGAAACAAATACTCACCAGCAACCACACACCATACAACAGAACCACTAACCCAGGAACCTGTCCTTGCAACAAAGCCTGTTGCCAACTGTATCCTCATATCTATTCAGGGGACACCATCATAGGGCCTAATCACATCAGCCACACTATCGGAGGCGCGTTCACCTGCGAATCTACCAATGTGGTATATGCCACCATGTGCCAGCAATGCCCCTCTGCCATGTACATTGGTCAAACTCTACGTAAAAGAATAAATGGACACAAATCAGGCATCAAGAATTATAACATTCAAAAACCAGTCGGAGAACACTTCAATCTCTCCGGTCACTCGATTACAGACCTGAGAGTCAAAAAGAAAAGGAGTACTTGTGGCACCTTAGAGACTAACAAATTTATTTGAGCATAAGCTTTCGTGAGCTACAGCTACGAAAAGCTTTTGTGAGCTACATCGGATGCATCCGATGAAGTGAGCTGTAGCTCACGAAAGCTTATGCTCTAATAAATTTGTTAGTCTCTGAGGTGCCACAAGTACTCCTTTTCTTTTTGCGAATACAGACTAACACGGCTGCTACTCTGAGACCTGAGAGTGGCTATCCTTCAACAAAAAAGCTTCAAAAACAGACTCCAACGAGAGACTGCTGAATTGGAATTAATTTGCAAACTGGATACAATTAACTTAGGCTTGAATAGAAACTGGGAGTGGATCGGTCATTACACAAAGTAAAACTATTTCCCCATGTTATTTCTCCACACACCCCCCACTGTTCCTCAGACGTTCTTGTTAACTGCTGGAAATGGCCCACCTTGAGGAAAAAGGTTTTCCTCCTTCTTCCCACCCCCTGCTCCACTGGTAATAGCTCATCTTAAGTGATCACTCTCCTTACAGTGTGTATGATAAAACCCACTGTTTCATGTTCTCTGTGTGTGTGTGTGTGTATTTATAAAAAAAAAAAAAAAAAAATCTCCCCACGGTATTTTCCACTGAATGCATCCAATGAAGTGAGCTGTAGCTCACGAAAGCTTATGCTCAAATAAATTTGTTAGTCTTTAAGGTGCCACAAGTACTCCTTTTCTTTTTTGCGAATACAGACTAACGCGGCTGCTACTCGGAAACCTGTCATTTGCAGCATTGTCTGTGACCAAGCTGCATACTAGACGTTTTAATTTTTTTCCACAGTTTGTTATAGCTTTTACTGCTACTTCTTGTAAGTATTCTGCTGTGTGTGCATTTCCTGATGTATCAATTGTTTCTGTAAGGAAGACATTCCCTTCCTCTGTTGTCACACAGGCACATACAACAGGATCATTGTGGACATTGCTCCACCCATCAAGACTCCGGTTAACAATTTTACCCTCTAGACGTTTTGCACACTGCTCAATTTCTTTCATAGACTTTATCCAGCGATTTGCGTTCGACATCTGCGCTGTTGGGTGGACTGTATCCTGGTCTTAATGACTGAACCATGTTAATGAAGTGTGGGTTCTCAGTCATACGGAAAGGAGAGTTTGTTGCATAAACAAACTGGGCAATTTTTTCATCAATTACCTCTTTTTGTAATCTGCTGGTTCTTATCACAAACTTATCTATGGTTGGTTTTTGGATGATGGAGTGTTTTTTGTTTTTTGTTTTTTTTTTCTTTTTGCCACAGGTGATATACTGTGGCTATGTGACATACATGATGTGAGTGAAACACTATCATTGGCAGTTAACTCTGAAACTGTAGAAAATGATAGTTATCTTGAAGGTGGATAGTCTTCAGAATCTTGTATGTTGAGGATGGATTCTCCTAAACAAAATAAGTCAATGTAGTTATTTAATTAACATACTGCTCATTTAGTATTACTCATTGCATTCGCTGACACTCGGTAGTACTTCAAAGGTGAAATTGTAAAAGGAAGATCTGCCTATTTCAGCTATTTATTTTTTTTTAATCACAACTGCATCTAAAATGATAGTACCATAGAATAACAACTATATGTTTTGCTCAAACATGAGTATTCAAAAATAGTCCAGAAGGAAGACAGGCAGTCCTTAAGAAAGAAGTATGAAATAAAAAAGTTTACCAACCTGAAGATCTTGCATGTTCAGACATGTTCCTTTCATCATCTTCAACGCAGCTTCCTCCTGAGAAGGAACACTTCTCATGATGTTGTTTCATTCAGGCTACCAGGCCTTGCATTTCTTCGTTGCACTGTTTGCATTTTGCATGCGTGCCTGTCTCACCCACTTGTAGAGGAACTTCATTAAAATATTCCCAAACTGGGTTTCTTTTATGGCCTGCTGCCTTTATAGGTTTTCCCTTCTAGTGAGAGAATGGTATGGTAGATGTCAAATCAATGAAGGCTACACTCAGAAAGACCTCAAGACTTCTGGAATATGCTGCTCCAACAGTTTCACTTTTGTTTCTACTACCTGTCCCTCCCTTCTTGCATTTATCTCTAGATGACTTCTCCTTGTCCAGATCTATTCCGCCCCAACAATCTTCTATTCATTGAACTTTCTGAAACTTTATCCTTTTAGAGAGAGGTAAGGGATTGACTCTGTGTACACAAATTTGCAGAGGGACAATAGGGTTGAGGTCTGTTGTTTTTCTCTCTCTCATATATTTTATTTAAGAACATTTTTGCTGTTAACAAGCATGTTATCTCTGGAGACACAATTGCACAGTGTGAGAACTGCAAAACTAAGCATCTCTGATGGTATCTTCTAGACTGAGCACTGAGTCCCATTGGGTGAGTGGGTAGATTAACCTAAATAATCTATACAGAAGTCCCTAGAACCCCATAAAATGGGGTCCCGAATCCATGAACTATTGGAACTCGTTTATAAAACTTTTCTTAAACATAACATTAATGTGTTATCTCGTACTATAGAATTAGAATTTATAATCCCTATTCGAGATATCATTGAGCTATAATGAATCTTAATTAAAACTCTTTTTCTTCTCAAAAAGCATTTTATCAAAAAAATCTGATTTAAATAAAAATATGATTTTCAAAAAAAATTGATTTTTATCTACCCTGGATTGTTGAATGACACAGTCTAGCATGTGATGCTACAATCACATACCTCAATAGATATGCCTGGGTTGTAATGCAGGCAGATGACTTTTTTTTCTCCCTCTTCCTCCTCCCACTGGAAGAAAATCATCCCTGGATTCAGATTGCTGGGACTCAGAATTGCTCATTCAAAACCAGTGTCTAGAAAACCTTATTCATTCTGAAAGTACTACTACAACTTTCCCAAAGGGTGTTTCTGCCCTTGCAAGATGCAGAATACAGATATCTTTATTAAAGACAGTATTACTACTTTGGATGGATGTTATTAATTTAACACTCCTGCCCCCCCCCCAAAAAAAAAAAGTATTTCTTCCTCTTTCAGCAAAGTCTGAGAGGTATTTCAGTCCTAAGCTGCTGCAGATTGCACGCACAAAGCTGTTTTTTGTTTCCGGGCTGCTACAACTGTCTGATGAAGTTTAATGGAGAAAATGTTTGATTTAATTCCTACAAGTCTAATAATTTCACTACAAAACTTTATCCGGTAAATGTAGGTATTTTTCAGTGTGGAAATAAGAATTTCTTATGTCATCAGCAGCCAGGTATTCACATTGCCTTTTGAACTTTGCTGGGAGAGGGGATTGCAGTGGAAATATAAATATTGACTTTTTAAAAGTTTTTGGGAAGCTGAAATCCATATACATTTTACATTAATATTTGATAAGTGCTGAAAACATACTAGAATAAAGGAAATGTCAATCTAAAATTTGATCATTTCGATAACTCTTTTGCTTACCTCTCACCCAGAAAATGCTTAATTATAGTATGAATAGAAGCCTGTATTTTCATGATCAGAGATTAATCCTCCATACTGATTGAAATGCAGCATTACAATATTGCAGTTGATAGTAGCAGAGTTCTTATTGTGTACCACAGTGTTTTCATTGACCACCTATCACTACAGCCTCTTAAAAACAAGACCATGTCTTCTGTGGCTACTGTAGTGGTTCGTGATGTGGAAAAAAAAATGTGAAAATAAACTTGTTTAATTTGACTGCAGCTTAGTTATGGCCTTCCATTTTGTGTCTTTGCTGCTTTATTTCCTCTCCCTTTGGGTAAACGTGTACATTTTATCAGCATCAAATCTTCTCTTGTTGTCTGCAGCACACATTGCTCTAGCTTTTCTAAGGCCTGGTCTAAGCTAGAAAGTTTTACTAATATAGCTGCTTCAGTTAAGTCGGGGGCGGGAATCACATCCCTGATGAACACATAGCTATGGCAGCAAAATCCCTAGTGTAGATGCAGATATACCTGCAGAAAAGTCCATTTGTTGGGATAGCTTATTCTGTTTGGGGAACTGGTTGAAACTATACACACAAAGGAACTATTGCCAGTATAAGCTGTGTCTGTCTCCATTAGGAGAATTTACCATTATGTCTCCTCCGGTATATCTCTAGTGGCAAACCCTTTTAAGTGTAATCAAGGCCTAAGTCAATTTGCAGCAAGGTGCATTAATTTAAATCAAAGTGATCATTGATTTTAATTATGATTTAAATTAGCAATCACAAAACTTTGATTTAAATAATTTTAAGTGTTTCGCATTTGTACTTGGTTATCTTTGGTTGATAACCTTGAGAACATTCATTCCCAGCTAAATATAGCCCTTTCACTAAATTTAGTGTTTCTTTTTGGTAACCAGAAGTATCCACTATGTCTATATGCATTTATTGAAGCAGTTATGACTTAACTTACATTTATTCATATTCTTATTTTAAATATTTATTTGTGTTAGAAAATGGTGAATGATGCATTTCTGATTTGCTGTGTGGTTTTGTTTTGTTTTATCTGTGATTTGTATCTTTTTCTCTATTTGGATTGAAATTTAACTTAAAACTGTGCCAAACCAGCATTTTTTAAATGGTTAAATAAAACTACTTTTGTGCTGCATATGTAAGGAAAAAGTGCATTAAAATTCATTTTTTTTAAATGAAGTATCTGTAGTTACTTAATTAAACTGATTGATTTTGCTCACCGTGTCCTTCAAGATTTTAGAATTAGAAGGTGTCATCCTTTCTCAACTAGCTTTTATTCATTGATTGCTAGAAGAACAAGTTTTCTTGCTTTTTTTTAATTCACAGTTGGTTTCTTTAAAATGAACTAGTTTAAATAAACTGAAATGAAGAAAATACTTTGCACCTACAGAAGAGGCTACTGCTGTCAAAAGCTCATTTATCACTTCAACAAACTTTGGTTCCAGCTGCTTAGCAAGTGACTTCCACCAGTTCAGTGGTTTGACTTTTTTTTAAAACTTGACACTAACCTATATTTAATTTTATTGAGAATCAGTTTAAACAAAAAAATATATTTTTTTTTCTTTAGTTGATTTATATCGCCAGTGCTTTGCAGTTTAGGTCTGTCCTGTTAAGTGCTTGCTGCTACTTTACTTTCTGTAAATTTGTTTAGAGTCGAATTTTCACTAAAGAAACATCTAACAGACATGAAAATTATGGAGAAGTTATTGGATTTTGGAATTTAGTTAATCACAATCTTTGAAAAGTGGAAACTCTGAAAGATAGACCTGTGGCTAGCAGAAAATGCTTCTGCCAGAGGCCTGACAAGTGCATCGCTCTTGTGAAAGAAGCAGTTTTTCAGACTGTTTTCAGGTTTTTTTATGAATCACTGGTAACACTGATTTGTATTAGCTCTAATAGTTCCCTAGAGAACAGTTACTAAAGTCAGACAGAATTTGAGTTGGGGAAGAGAAAGTGTAATCCAAATGTGATTTCCAAAATCTGATATCTTGTGCTTCACAACTGAAATAAGTCACATGCTCAGATTTCCATTGGTCTCTAGAATTACCTCTCTCAAATGATGATATATGAAGTATCTTGCCCTGAAATGGTCATTGGATCTCAGACCAAGCAAACATTTAGGCCATTTACCCAGTAGAGTAGTTGGGATGCTGAAATCATCCTTTACTTACACCAGTCTGCCTTTGCTGCTGAGGTGTTGGATCCATAACTGGTGGTGATAGTCAGCACCTCCTTCAGGGATGGCACGGTACAATTCTACCTTAAGCGAGCATTTGTGAGTCCCGTGGATTTTGATATCCCCCAAAAAGTCAGTAAGTGGTAGGGGGGAGAGTGAATTACCTAGTGTGGATAGTGGAAGAGGTAGCTGTTTAATTTACTAGGTTTCTCACCAGGATGCTGCTTGTGCATCTGATGGGGGTTTGTGCAGAGCGCTGTCTTTGGTATTGGCTTTAGCTTGTATATGTGCCTAATACTTTTTTTTTTTTTTTAAAGCCTCAAAAACAGTTACTGCATAAGCACAGTATCTGCTTTTACACTTTCCTGGTGTTGGTTGTGGTTCTCTTTATTTTGTTTGCTTTAATTCTTAGTAATGATTTTAAGTTATTGAGCTGTTTTGAAAACAATGTAATGGAAAAATTCTGACAATAGTAAACTTTAAAAGATAACAGCAACTTTTAAAAAAAAATTGTGGAATAATTTGCTCCTGCTCACCTCAACAGTTTTCTTTGGTGAAAATCAGGTTTTATATCAGAAACGCAGCCTTCTCCACGACTAGGTTGCAGATGCTGCTGTAATAGTATAAGTAAAACTTGTCTTTCATCTTTAATGATGCATCAATTTTTTCCATATTTGACAGGTAATAAGGCCTTTTATAGGTCACATTGAGACATACATAATTTATGACCTAATCTTCGTATAAGGAATCTGTAGTCATGTCCAGCTGTTCTGTACCTTCTAGACCCACAGGTAGGGGGTGGTGGTGTGTGGTGTATATGTGTGTGTGTGTGTATATATATATATGTATGTATGTATATCAGAAGGCCAGCTATTAAAAATAAAGAGGTTCATTAGAGAGTGTAAATTGTCTCAGATCTATGTATCCATCCACAAGATTGAGTTATGAATTAAATTCAAATACTTGTTGATATTCTTGCATAATAGCCAGGATATGTGACAGAAAGTGAGCTTTGTGAAGCAGTTCTGCGTTTGATTAGTTTTGTCTTTTTGTGAGTGAAGTCAGAAACTGCTTGCTGCAAGAATAGATTTCTTGTCACACGAAGGTCAGAAGAACACAAGTTTGCTCTTCAGCAAGAGCGTGGGGGAAGAGAAACCCAATAAATAGAAAGAGGCTAAACAGTAGCACTGCTGTGTAGTTCAAAGGAAAGGTAAGTGGTGTGAGTATTTGAAGGGAATTGATGATTTTAAGGATTTTACCTCTTAGTTGCGTTATTATTATTCTCTTGGATCAGCAGTGCCTTTGGTGTAATATAATTTATCAAGTGGAAGATTGGAGATCTTTCTAGTGGCAGCTGTTCAAGAGAAGATTTGCAACAAACGAGCCATTCAGTTGTTGGTTAGTCCTTTCTGGAACAGAAGCTACACAGTAACATGATGGATGTTTAAGATTTGCCATTATAAATCCATATTTCTCAGGCACAAAACTCTAGAATAGAAGCTACCTATGTTTCTTTAATGTGAAGCCACTAGCAGAATATATTATTTAAAATGGTATTTAATAATATTTAGGTAGTGACACCAAACAAAAGGATTGAGACATCCAACATTAAAACTAACACTCCACTCATAATTTTCAGTTTCTGGCTTTTTTCTGTTTAAAGTTGAGACACACACAGTTATTTATGTTAGACCATAGTCTGTTTTTTTTCTTGTAAGTGCATTATCAGAGAGAGACTCAGCAAGGTCCTGGAACGCCACCTGGAACTGGGATACCGCTAAGCCCTCTGACCCATCAGCCTGGGCTCCCTCTCACACTGTGCTGCTGTGACAAGTTGCAAAGCCAAGCTTGCACTTTCACCAGCATTCACACAGATCGGGACACACTCAGCTGCAGTCACATGCAGGCTTTCTAACCACCAGCCTAGGATCCCAGAGCAGTACTCTACTGCCCTGGTCAAATCTGGCCAGTATGTGGGTTTAATACCCAGTCCGCCTCTCCCTCAATGTAAAGAGGACCATACACACTTGTAATCAAGCTGATAGTTTCCCCAGATGCCTTAGTTCAACACACACTGGTTTGGATTAAAATATAAAATAAGTTTATTAATTACAAATGGATAGATTTTAAGTGGTTATAAATGATTACCTAGTAAATAAACAAAACTGCAAACTGAGTTTAACATACCAGATAGATAGGATATGAATTAACAAATTCTCACCCTGATTGATAAACAGACTATCAGATTCTTAAGGCACAAACTGCCTTGGCTTTGCAGCTTGGGTTTCCCAGGTTTTCATACACAGGCTAGAAATCACTTTTAGCCTATGACCATCACTCCCTCCTCCTCTTCCCCCCTCCCCCCCAGTTCAGTCTTTAGTCCTCAGGGTGTTTCCAGGTATGTTGTTGTAGGGAGAATGAGGTCCCCTCATGATGTCATTTTCCCCCTTTTATATCTTTTGCTGTGAGCTGGGTCAAACAGTTCCCATTGTGTAGTGTTATCATTGAAAGGTTTCTATTGTACACAGTTCCTGTGGTAATCCTTGTGCTTGTGTGCATTTCCTCAACAAGCCATTAGCATTGTTTGGCCTTTTTACTGTTGTACCTGAAAGTCTGCTTGTGGGTGTTTTTCAGCCTCACAACATGTTTCAGAAACACATGCATAGCCCAACTTCATAACTTTACATACGATGATAGCACATACAGTCCAGCGAGAGATTCTTGTCTAGCATAAGAATGTAACATAACATAGAAGATCAAGACATTTAGAATAGTATCTCACAAAGTATACTTTGTACAAAACGTATCCTAATTACGTAACAGTGGTGAATATTGTGGTGCCTGGGTGTGTCAGTAACATCCACATACTGTAGACAGATGTCCTTTTTGTATTTTCTAAAGCTCTGGAAGACTACCTGAGGGGAAGAATCAAGAAATTAAGGGGGGGGTGGCTCTTATACAGTTCTAAATTGGCTTTGAGTTAATATTGGACTCCATGGGCTTTCATTTTGCTGATTCATCAACGATTTAGATAATGGCATAGAGAGTACGCTTATAAAGTTTGCGCACAATACCAAGCTGCAAGTGTTTTGGAGAATAGGATTTAAACTCAAAATGATTTGGAGAAATGGTCTGAAATAAATAGCATGAAATTCAATAAGGACAAATGTGAAGTACTCTACTTAAGAAGGAACAATCAATTGCACACATACAAAATGGGAAATGACTGCCTAGGAGGGAGTACTGCAGAAAGAGATCTGGGGTCATAGTGGATCACTAGCTAAATACGAGTTAACAGTGTAACACTGTTTCAAAAAAAGTAAATATCATTCTGGGATATATTAGCAGGAGGGTTGTAAGCAAGACACCAGAAGTAATTCTTCAACTCTACTCTGCGCTGATTAGGCCTCAACTGGAGTATTGTGTGAAGTTCTGGGTGCCACGTTTTAGGAAAGATGTGGACAAATTGGAGAAAGTCCAGAGAAGAGCAACAAAAATAATTAAAGGTTTAGAAAACGTGACCTAGGAGGGAAGGTTAAAAAAATTGCGTTTGTTTAGTCTGGAGAAGACAAGACTGAAGGGGGACATAACAGTTTTCAAGTACACAAAAGGTGGTTACAAGGAGGAGGGAGGAAAATTGTACTCTTTAACCTTGAGGAATCAGTGATCTTAAATTGCAACAAGGTGGGGTTAGATTGGACATTGGGAAAAACTTCCTAACTGTCCAGGATAGTTAAGCACTGGAATAAATTGCCTAGGGAGGTTGTGGAATCTCCATAATTGGAGATTTTTAAGAGCAGCTTAGACAAACACCTGTCAGGGATGATCTAGATAATACTTATTCCTTCCTTCAGTGCAGGGGACTGGACTAGAAGATCTCTTGAGATCCTTTCCAGTCCTGCAATTCTATGATTATTCACCACCATGGGCTATGTCACCTAGGGCCCGTGTCAGAATAGTTCCTATCATGAAATTAGCATTCAATTATTGGAACAGAAATGGAGTCAATACATTGTTTGGTTCTTTCTCTGATACAATCTTAGCAGATTCTGGGACAAGTACATTGCTAGAGTTTAATTCCATTCCTGGGGTACAGTGATTCTGAATTATAGATTGACTTATGTTAAATTTCTGATATGATAAAATACCTTTTGTTCTTTCTGGCAAAACAACATGGAAGTAAGGAAGGTCTCTTGGCTTGGCAAGATTTTTCAGCTCTGTCTTGTAAAATCTGGGTTCTCTCCACTTCTAATCTTTTCAGACCCAATGGCTGTCCCACCATCCTACTGTGACCTGGGGAAATCTGCCAGGGATGTATTCAACAAAGGATATGGTAAGTAGCATGATCATATGTTGATGCTAATAAACTTACATTTCTTAGGTGCCTTAACAAAAGTAATAAGACTATTTACGTATGTGTTTACTGAAATAATATTTTGTGATGATGATAATGTGACCAAATAAGTACAAGAGAAGAAGGAGAAAAAGTATCTCGTGCTACTTACTCAACATATTAACGCATCATAAATATGTATCAAACTAGAAAGGAAACTGTTTTGAGTCTTGCCCAGAGAGATGCTACAAAATATAATTTGAATAGTGAGAAGTGTTCCAGTGTCTTCAGCCTTTTATAGAGGATGCAGTGCTTCTCACCTTCTTTATTATATACAGGGATATGTATAATTAGGTCCACCCCCACCCCTCAGATAGAGTGCTCCTATGTTGTTTGAGACAAAATTATGTGTGATGTTGGACACAGTACAAATAGTTTAGAGCACTTTAAACTGGAAAATATTTTATTTTAAAAGAAAACCAGAAAGTCTCTCGGGGAGGAACTCTCTGCTTGAACTGTTCTCTTGTTTGCAGTTCTTGATGATTTACATAAACAATGGCTTAATGCAGCATTTACATTGTTTGTGGCATAAAACTAGCACTATACAGCTGATAAAGTAGCTTTTTTTCTGTATATGTATATTTATGTATTTTCCTGGATCTTGAAACTGGATTTCTTCTTAATTGATGATCATTTCTCCATTTGCTGTATATGGCATATAAATTCATTTGAATAACTGTCTGCTTTTGAGAGATACAGAGATACAGCCCATCTCGTGGGGATAGCTCTGTATTTTCATTTTCTGTGACTGGTTTAAATTATGGTCAGTTATGGGAATCCTGAGATTGACAGTACAGTGACATGTCATGAATTCTGAAATCCTCTATTTTGTGAAATGTTATTAAACAACGTGTGAGTGGGTGCCTTTCCCAAACTGGTCTAAAACCAAGTTCACGCACTGTAAAGTCAAAAACTCACCCTGTTTCTCAGACTTGTCTTTGTTAACAAAGACCAAAACTATATTTTGACAAATTTCAGCTCAAGCTTTCTTTCTAGTCTTAGCTGCTTCTAGATTTTTCAGCCTAAAGAGAGAGCAAATGTTGTTCTGGGATGTGTAAACAAAGGAATATCAAGCAGGAGTAAGGAAATGGGATTGTCTGTGTATGTGGTATTGGTGAGACTATGACAAAAAAAGATGTTGACAAATTGGACAGCTTTCAGAAAAGAAGTACACGGATTATTTGAGGGCTGGAAGACCTGCCTTGCAGTGAGAGACTTAAACATGTCCGTTTATTTAATTTCTAAAAGAGAAGGGTAGAAGATGGTTTGATCCCAGTCTACAAGTATCTAAATGGAGAAAAGATATCTGACGATGTCTTCAGTCTGGAAGACAAATGTCTAATGAGATCCGTTGAAGCTTGACAAATTCAGATTAAAAATAAGACACAAATATCTAACTGTAAATATGATCAACCATTGGAACGATTTATCAAGGGGTAATCACTTTAAGTCTCTTAGTAAAACATCCAGTCTTTACTTATCAATATGCCCATCTCAAATAGATGAAATTCTTTGGCCTGTGTTATGCAGCAGTTCAGATAGATGATCATAATGTTCCCTTCTGGTCTTAAAATGTATTAATCTAATTCAGGACTGCTCAGCGCACACCCTCATTGTGCTCTATAATAGACACTTCTGCCTCCCTTACATCCTTATGGGTAATGAGCCACCTACCTTGGCGAGTCATCAGAAACCACTTAATACTTTTCCAGGAAGATCAGCACCTAGTAACAAGGTGGGCTGTTTCAAGCAAACACTCCCAACCTGTTTCATACCGGAGTAAGCATCTATCATATTCTTGTACATTGCAATGTAAGAGAAACTTGTGAACTTTGCTGTTTCAGGATTTGGAATGATCAAGTTAGAGCTGAAGACCAAGTCTTCCAGTGGCGTGGTGAGTACTGAAGACTTTCAATGACACCAGTGTACCAAAGATGGGAGTAAACCTCTTTAGTAACAAAAGTAATTCACTGGTATTTACTACTTTTCTGTTTCATCTCTCATTTTAATGCCTGGAGGTGAGTGGTGTGCTACTAGAATGATGTAAAGAATTGGTGTCCCAGTATTTTCTCTGTGATCTAAACAAACTTTCACATAGCATACTGACATTGTTAGGATTTGCATAGATACATTTGTTCACTCTTCCATCTTCGCAGTGTTTTCACCCCAATCTTCAAAATGGGTTTCCATTGTCATGCTTCCAGTCATGTGTGTTCTCTCTCACTACCTTTTTATAGCTAAATTTGTTTCTGACTCGCATCTCTGCTTATGGATGCAGGCCAGATCATCCACCACTGTTAGTCTCGATTCACAATCCTTCATTAACTATTTATCCAAAGGACTCGGGACACCAAAAACCTTTAGCTAAGTGAGGTTTTGGATGAAGTTGAGAGCCAGCTGTGGCTGGCTTTGCAAAAGCTATACTCCCAAGTTCCAACCATCAAAATATTGCCAGAGACCTTCGCTGGATTTAAAGGGAGTGTTTGAATCTTGGAAACCATTGGTGACCTGGGGGACATAATTTAGCTAGAGTTTTATTGTGCTTGGGCTTGCATTTCCGGTTCTGTTCAAAATGGATTGAACCTTGTTCCTTTATGCTTATGCTGCTAAGGTTAATAATAAAGCATAGCATTTTTATAGCATCTATTACATGAGGCTTTGACAGCATTTTACATGAAATAAATCTCACGGGATCTCTGAAAAGTACAAAATATCATAATCGCCATTTTACAGAAGGGAAAAATTATTAGTTCCCCATGATCTCACAGGAAGCCTGACAGAGCAAGGAATAGAATCCATATTTTTTACCTTTACCCTCAAGAATATCTCCCCACTAGGCCCACTTATTCTTCCATGGACTTTTGCACTCCTGTGCATGCATGTCTACAGTGCCATTTATGCTTACTTCACTCACGTTACTTTTCAACCTCTACCGTGCCCCTGTTTGTTTCAGCTCTCCCTTCTAGTTGTACGTTCGCACCTCAAATATGCACAAACATCTTAATTCATTCTTATAGCAGAAGGTAGCTTGTTGTTTTGTAGTTTGTCACAGTTAAGTGGATTACCACAGTGAGATAGCAAAGATATGGGGAATACACGTTTTTTATTGTGACTGAAATGAAATAGCTGCAAAGTATGAAATATCAGGTTTTTTTAGACAATTTGTTTAGCAAGACATTGTAATTTTCAAATGCTAAGATTATTATACTAAGGCTGTTGTGTTCAATAATGGCCAGAATGTATACAGAAAACATCCAAATCTGCCTAAATTTACTGATTGATCAAAATCCTTAATTTCTCAAATGTTTTCTCCCCTTTCCATGCAACTTTGGTTCTGGCTACTTATTCAGCTGGTAAGAATAGTGATTGTTCTTGTGTATTTTTTCCTGTTATCACTTTCTAATGGGTTTCCTACTTTTACATACTTAGCTCTGGACTATGACACACATTGACATTCCTAATCTCTTTAGGAGGTGAAGGAAAAATGGTAACTGACATGAAGCATTCCTGGGTGCATGGCTTGCACTCCACTATAACCCAATTGTATAACACAGGTATTTAAAGTCTGTGTCAAAGAACCATAGAAACACAACAAAAATAAGAGGAAAGGAATCTAGAAATTGTGATATAAATAACGTTTTCTGTTATTTCAGAATCATGATTTAGCATTTCTAATATCAGTATTTGCATTAACAATGAAAGAACTGAAGGCTTGTGTGGGATGGAAGTGAGTTGGGGTCCAAAATGAGGGATGTGCCACATAATTGGGTACAAATGGAAGCTAAACTCTGTCTTGATATAACGGCAAGTAGTTTTACCGTGTGTTGAGCTATGTTTACATTTGAGAGGAAGAACCTTCATATACAGCTTTCATTCCCTCGCAGACTTTTCTTTCAGATGTTGTTGCTTCGTATACCATAACTGGTTCACTGTCCTCAAATGTCTCATATTTTTCTAAGATGTCTGCCACAGTGAGCTGAAAGGTCAAATATGAAGGTAAACTTGAGGACTGGTTCAGACTGGTATATGAAATTAAGCCAGTCTGGCATTCTGATGCAGAGGATTTCAGAAATGCTCCCACAAGATATGATCCAATCAGAGCTCTGCTTTTGACAGTCTGGAGATGAATGGTAACAAATGTTGACTCTGCGTTGTCCTCTCTCAGAAAGAGATCCAGTTCTAACTGCTAGGAGAATCCTTCTGCTCTTGATCATATGACAGCAGGATTCTTTCTCTTCACTGTGTTTAGTGAAAAGGGCAGACAAGATCTTTTTGTTTTCCTTGATCTGAGAAATCTGTTCAGCTGTTTAGATTGATGATCTGCATTAAGATCAAGCGAGAGATTTTTAAGTCAGTTAGTTATAGATTGGTCTCTTAAACATTAATCTCACAGAAGTAACAAATCAGAGATTTGTGCACTTATATTTGGAGCCTGAAAACTCTGTTTAAAGGTTAATCAACCACAGAAGTCAGCTTCCTGCTCTTGATCCTATATTTTCCTTTGCTGTCTGGATGGATGTATTTTAGGACAGTTGTGTGCTGTTGCAGCATGGCATAATCATAAAGTAAATGCCATCTTGCATATTGTGACAGAAATGTGTTTTTGGTAGTACCTCTCTGGTACTTTAAAACTGTTCCAAGTGTGAGTTTCCTGAAACTTATAGCTCATTGCATTGGGCTGGGAGTGTGGAAATTGGGTATGTGCCATCTAAGAATAAAAGTTCTCACAGACTTGGAACAAGCCTAATCTTTACAATTTGGGTTCCAAAGATGGGAACTGAAGTTGTCTTTTGTCAGACATGTCTCATAACTTGCCTGATGCACATTATAACTGTAGTTAGAATGTAATTAACATTTTTAATGTGTTGCTCATGTCTTCACACAGCATTTACTGAGTTAGTTTTACAAGAGGGTTAGACAGTAGATGTGGACAGTTGACAAGGAGAGGCATAAAGTCTTGAAAATAAGAAACCCTAAGGTATGGGGAACTGGCCAGCATCTGGCTGGCTTTAGGCAGCGTCGGAAGATGTGGGTTTTGAGCTGTTTTACAAAAGTATCTGTGAGGTAGAGAAAAGGGACAGATTGTTCAACAGCTGGTGTGGCAGCATCAAAGAATGAACTTCACAAAGGTGGGTAAAGAATGAAGAACGTACAAGGAGGTCAGAATTGGAAGAGCAGATGAAGCCAGTAGAGTATAAGGAGAAAAGATTGGAGAAATAGAAGGGATAGTCTTGGCAGTGCAGTGCTTTGAGGGTGAGGAGTGTGATTTTGCTAGTAGATAGCAAAATGGAGCCCTTTCAGAGTGGTGGCGATGTGATTATGTTCATGTGTAAAGGTTAGAAGGTGGATACAGGGTTCTGAATAGATGGAAGTCTAGGTGCAGGTTCTCTTGGGAAGCTATAGAGGGGAGGGCTGCAGTAATCCAGGTGTGAAAAGGCAAATGGATAGGAGTTCCAGTAAGTGTGTGTTGAGGTAGTGACTTGTATGGAATATGGAGGCCTAGCTAATGGAAAGACTTGTAAGAAGATTGTAAATTCACAAGGAAAGGAGATCCTGAGAGATAAATGAGCTAAAGACTCAGCTGAGCATACCTATCTTTCAGAGGAGGAAGTTTGCCTCTGTGAAGATAAGTTTAAAAAAAAAAACTAAGACTGAATCAAGTGTCAACTTGACATTTGGAAAGAGAAGTTATTGAATGATCTGAAAGAGAGGGAGAAATGTCATTAGGATAAAAGGGACAGTCAATTACAAGGGAGGGACAACCCTGAGGCATCAGCATAGTGTCTGAAGTGAAGCATTCAGAGGGTGATACAGATGGTTAGTTGTGTAAAGTGCTATACGGAGGCCCAAGAGGGTAATTAATGGAGCCACAGTCTACAAGGTGAAGCAAATCACTGAAAATTCTGAGGTGGATCCTTTCGATGCTATGAAGCACAGAAAAGATGATGGATATTGTAGGCAGTGAGGTAGTTGGAAACATGGGTTGCTAAGAGTAAGTTGGATATGGGGTTATATTTGTTGAGGTGAAAGATGGATTTCTAGAAGAGTCATAACAGCTGCCGCTGGATTTAATTTTGGCTGTTTGGGCTAAATTTGCTTGTTGGGTTTAGTGTGCGGGTGCTGGATGGTGATGGTTGCGGCCTGTGATGTACAGGAGTTCAGACTAGATGATTTGGTGGTGTCCTTTGTCCTTAAACTCTGATGCTTTGTGTGTGGTTTGGCTAGGGAGCTAGAATAGAGACTGTTGGAAAGAGATCAGACACTAATGGGTTCAGTGAGTTTTCTGTCCAGAGTGTATGGTATCAGTTAGGTGAGGTGCAGATGGCTGTGGTATCAGATGTGAGAGGACTGAATCTATGTAAAGGGAAAAAGAGGGGGTGGCGCTGGTGGATATCACGTACTATTGCAGTTTTAGAATGGAAGAATATGGCAGACTTTGTAGGTGAAAAAGAAGAGAGACAGGGTGGTGAAAAAGTGAGATAATGTAACTGAAGAGTGACCAAGGATTTTTTGACGTCTTTAAAGAATACAGAATAATAAAATGATGATTTTTCCAGACCAGAGGGTGGCTTGAGGGAAGTCTGGGATTTATCCAGACATTACAGTGGAGGAAGTGTCTTTTGCACTAGCATTTCTCCAGTTGATGGCCTTTTGTCTTAAGGATTTGGAGTTTGGTAGTGCACTGGGGGACTGGGTCAGGAAGTAGGTAACTGAGATACAGAAAGAATTATGTTCAATGGTAAGAAGTAGAATAAAGAGGTTTGGAAAAAGGGGCCAGAAGAACAGCCATAATGGATCAAACCAATGATCCATCTAGCCCAGTATTCTGTCTTCCGACGGCTGCTGCAGAGGAAAGGAACAGAACAGGGCAATTATCAAGTGATCCACTTCTGTTATCCTGACACCCAGAGCATGTGGTTGCATTGCAGGCCATCTTAGCTAATAGCCATTGATGGACCTATCCTCCAGGAACTTATCTAATTCATTTTTGAACCTAGTTATACTTTTGGCCTTCACAGCATGACCCTGGCAATGAGTTCTAAAGGTTGACTGTGCGTTGTGTGAAGAACTGTTTCCTTTTGTTTATTTTGCGACTCCTGGCTCTTGCGTCATGTGAAGGGGTAAATAACACTTCCTTATTCACTTTCTCCATACCATTTATGATTTGATCGATCTCTATCACATCCCTTGTTGTTTGTCTTTTTCCCAAGCTGAACAGTCCCGGTCGTCTTAACCTCTCCTCATACGGAAGCTGTTCCGTACAAATAATCACTTTTGTTGCCCTCCTCTGTACTTTTTCCAGTTCTAATCTCTTTTTTGAGATGGAGTGACCAGCACTGCATGCAGTATTCAAGGTGTTGGCATACCATGGCTTTATATAGTGGCATTATACTGTTTACTGTCTCGTTATCTATCTCTTTCCCTATGGTTCCTAACATTGTTAGCTTTTTTTGACTGCCTCTGTACAATGAGCAGATCTTTTCAGAGGAATATCCACATTGACTCCAAGGTCTTTTTTTTTGAGTAGTATTAGCTATTTTAGACACCATCATTTTGCATGGATAGTTGGGATTATGTTTTACATTGGGATTACATTGCATTTATCAACATTGAATTTCATCTGCATTTTGTTTTTCCGGTCACCCAGTTTTGTGAGATCCCTTCTGTAACTCTTTGCAGTCAGCTTTGGACTTAACTACCTTGAGTAATTTTGTACCGTCTGCAAAGTCTGCCACCTAATAGTTGACCCCTTTTTCCAGATTATTTATGCATGTGTTGAACAACACTGGTCCCAGTACAGATCCTTGGGGGACCCCGTTATTTACCTCTCTCCTTTTAAAAACTGACCATTTATTTCTAACCAGTTACTGAACCATGAGAGAACCTTCCCTCTTACCCCATGACTGCTTACTTTGCTTAAGAGCCTTTGATGAGGGATCTTGTCAAAGGCTTCTTGAAAGTCCAAGTACACTGTATCCACTAAATCATTCTTGTTCACATGTTTTTTGACCATCTCAAAAGTCTGATTGGTGAGGTGTGATTTTCCTTTACAAAAACCATGTTGACTCTTCCCCTATAAATTGTGTTCATATATGTGTCTGATAATTCTGTTCTTTACTATAGTGTAAATCAATTTGTCTGGTACTAAAGTTAGGCTTTCCCGCCTGAAATTGCTGGGATCGCCTCTGGAGCCCTTTTTATCTGTCATCTGGGTCCAGGTATTATGATGATTTATGAGTGTGTAAAATGATTATACAAATGGTTTAAAGCAGTGGTTTACAGCTAGCATCTTAATGCTACTATATAAATCTGATACACCCACACCTTGAATAGTGCATGTAGTTCTGGTTGCCCTATCTCAAAAAAAAGATACTAGAATTGGAAAATGTTCAGAGAACAACAAAAATGATTAGTGGTATGGAACAGCTTCCGTAGCAGAGATTAAAAAGATTGGGACTGTTCCTTTTAGAAAAGAGACAACTAAGTTGGGGAGGGGTTGATAGCGGTCTATTAAATCATGAATGGTGTGGAGAAAGTGAATTGAGAGAAGAACCAGGGGTCATCCCATGGAATTACTAGGCAACAGGTTTGCAATAAACAAAAGGAAGTACTTCTTGAAACAATGCACAGTCAACTTGTGGAACTTGTTGCCCGGGGATGTTGTGAAGGCTGAAAGTATAACTGGGCTCAATAAAAAATGAGACTAGTTCATGGAGAATGGGACCATCAGTGACTGTTAAACAAGATGGTCAGGGACACAAGCCCACATTCTGAGTATCCCTAAAGATCTGACTGCCAAATGCTGGGACTGGACGATGGGATGGATCACTCGATAGTTCTCCTGTTTGGTTCTTTCCCTCTGTAACATGTGGCAGTGGTCGTTTTTGGAAGACAAATTACTGGGCTGGATAGACATAGTATGCCCATTCTTATGGTCTTATCAAACTGCCTAGAGGGACTCAGCAAGCCTTCCCACTCATTCATGGGGTTGCAATACCATCTGCTCAAATTTGGCCCGGTCACCCTCAGTCATGACAGAGGGGTGGCTGGAGCAAATGTGAGTGAGTGACATTGTGACATGGCACATGGGAGTTGAACTCGTTTTTGAAATTGAGAAATACTGCCTTGTAAAACTTTGTGGATATTAAGGTATGTGCTTTTAAAAGGTTTCAGAGTAGCAGCCATGTTAGTCTGTATTCGCAAAAAGAAAAGGAGTACTTGTGGCACCTTAGAGACTAACAAATTTATTAGAGCATAAGCTTTTGTGAGCTACAGCTCACTTCATCGGATGCATTTGGTGGAAAATACAGAGGGGAGACTGATACACACACAGAGAACATGAAACAATGGGTTTATCATACACACTGTAAGGAGAGTGATCACTTAAGATAAGCCATCACCAGCAGCGGGGGGGAAGGAGGGAAGGAGGAAAACCTTGCATGGTGACAAGCAAGGTAGGCTAATTCCAGCAGTTAACAAGAATATCTGAGGAACAGTGGGGGGTGGGGTGGGGGGGAAATAACATGGGGAAATAGTTTTACTTTGTGTAATGACTCATCCATTCCCAGTCTCTATTCAAGCCTAAGTTAATTGTATCCAGTTTGCAAATTAATTCCAATTCAGCAGTCTCTCGTTGGAGTCTGTTTTTGAAGCTTTTTTGTTGAAGGATAGCCACTCTCAGGTCTGTAATCGAGTGACCAGAGAGATTGAAGTGTTCTCCAACTGGTTTTTGAATGTTATAATTCTTGACGTCTGATTTGTGTCCATTCTTTTACGTAGAGACTGTCCAGTTTGACCAATGTACATGGCAGAGGGGCATTGCTGGCATATATCACATTGGTAGATGCGCAGGTGAACGAGCCTCTGATGGTGTGGCTGATGTGATTAGGCCCTATGATGGTGTCCGCTGAATAGATGTGTGGACAGAGTTGGCAACAGGCTTTGTTGCAAGGATAGGTTCCTGGGTTAGTGGTTCTGTTGTGTGGTGTGTGGTTGCTGGTGAGTATTTGCTTCAGATTGGGGGGCTGTCTGTAAGCAAGGACTGGCCTGTCTCCCAAGATCTGTGAGAGTGATGGGTCGTCCTTCAGGATAGGTTGTAGATCCTTGATGATACGTTGGAGAGGTTTTACTTGGGGGCTGGAGGTGATGGCTAGTGGCGTTCTGTTATTTTCTTTGTTGGGCCTGTCCTGTAGTAGGTGACTTCTGGGTACTCTTCTGGCTCTGTCAATCTGTTTCTTCACTTCAGCAGGTGGGTATTGTAGTTGTAGGAATGCATGATAGAGATCTTGTAGGTGTTTGTCTCTGTCTGAGGGGTTGGAGCAAGTGCGGTTATATCGTAGAGCTTGGCTGTAGACAATGGATCGTGTGGTATGATCTGGATGAAAGCTAGAGGCATGTAGGTAGAAATAGCGGTCAGTAGGTTTCCGATATAGGGTGGTGGTTATGTGACCATCGCTTATTATCACCGTAGTGTCCAGGAAGTGGATCTCTTGTGTGGACTGGTCCAGGCTGAGGTTGATGGTGGGATGGAAATTGTTGAAATCATGGTGGAATTCCTCAAGGGCTTCTTTTCCATGGGTCCAGATGATGATGATGTCATCAATGTAGCGAAAGTAGAGTAGGGGCATTAGGGGATGAGAGCTGAGGAAGCGTTGTTCTAAGTCAGCCATAAAAATATTGGCATGCTGTGGGGCCATGCGGGTACCCATCGCAGTGCCGCTGATTTGAAGGTATACATTGTCCCCAAATGTGAAATAGTTATGGGTGAGGACAAAGTCACAAAATTCAGCCACCAGGTTAGCCGTGACATTATCGGGGATACTGTTCTTGACAGCTTGTAGTCCATCTTTGTGTGGAATGTTGGTGTAGAGGCTTCTACATCCATAGTGGCTAGGATGGTGTTTTGAGGAAGATCACCGATGGATTGTAGTTTCCTCAGGAAGTCAGTGGTGTCTCGAAGATAGCTGGGAGTGCTGGTAACGTAGGGCGCCTGAGGAGGGAGTCTACATAGCCAGACAATCCTGCTGTCAGGGTGCCAATGCCTGAGATGATGGGGCGTCCAGGATTTCCAGGTTTATGGATCTTGGGTAGCAGATAGACTATCCCAGGTCGGGGATCTAGGAGTGTGTTTGTGCGGATTTGTTCTTGTGCTTTTTCAGGGAGTTTCTTGAGCAAATGCTGTAGTTTCTTTTGGTAACTCTCAGTGGGATCAGAGGGTAATGGCTTGTAGAAAGTGGTGTTGGAGAGCTCTCTAGTAGCCTCTTGTTCATACTCCGACCTATTCATGATGACGACAGCACCTCCTTTGTCAGCCTTTTTGATTATGATGTCAGAGTTGTTTCTGAGGCTGTGGATGGCATTGTGTTCTGCATGGCTGAGGTTATGGGGCAAGCGATGCTGCTTTTCCACAATTTTAGCTCGTGCACGTCGGCGGAAGCACTCTATGTAGAAGTCCAGGCTGCTGTTTCGACCTTCAGGAGGAGTCCACCCAGAATCCTTCTTTTTGTAGTGATGGTAGGAAGGTCTCTGTGGGTTAATATGTTGGTCAGAGGTGTGTTGGAAATATTCCTTGAGTCTGAGACGTCGAAAATAGGATTCTAGGTCACCACAGAACTGTAGCATGTTCATGGGGGTGGAGGGGCAAAAGGAGAGGCCCCGAGATAGGACAGATTCTTCTGCTGGGCTAAGAGTATAGTTAGATAGATTAACAATATTGCTGGGTGGGTTACGGGAACCACTGTTTTGGCCCCTTGTGGCATGTAGTAGTTTAGATAGCTTAGTGTCCTTTTTCTTTTGTAGAGAACAAAGTGTGTGTTGTAAATGGCTTGTCTAGTTTTTGTAAAGTCCAGCCACGAGGAAGTTTGTGTGGAAGGTTGGTTCTTTATGAGAGTATCCAGTTTTGAGAGCTCATTCTTAATCTTTCCCTGTTTGCTGTAGAGGATGTTGATCAGGTGGTTCCGCAGTTTCTTTGAGTGTGTGTGGCACAAGCTGTCAGCATAGTCTGTGTAGTATGTAGATTGTAATGGATTTTTTACCTTCAGTCCTTTCGGTATGATGTCCATCTGTTTGCATCTCTTCAATCTGTTCAGTCTCTCTGGTCACTTGATTACAGACCTGAGAGTGGCTATCCTTCAACAAAAAAGCTTCAAAAACAGACTCCAACGAGAGACTGCTGAATTGGAATTAATTTGCAAACTGGATACAATTAACTTAGGCTTGAATAGAGACTGGGAATGGATGAGTCATTACACAAAGTAAAACTATTTCCCCATGTTATTTCCCCCCCACCCCACCCCCCACTGTTCCTCAGATATTCTTGTTAACTGCTGGAATTAGCCTACCTTGCTTGTCACCATGCAAGGTTTTCCTCCTTCCCTCCTTCCCCCCCGCTGCTGGTGATGGCTTATCTTAAGTGATCACTCTCCTTACAGTGTGTATGATAAACCCATTGTTTCATGTTCTCTGTGTGTGTATCAGTCTCCCCTCTGTATTTTCCACCAAATGCATCCGATGAAGTGAGCTGTAGCTCACAAAAGCTTATGCTCTAATAAATTTGTTAGTCTCTAAGGTGCCACAAGTACTCCTTTTCTTTTTGCTTTTAAAAGGTTTCCTAGTCTAGGCAGAGTTAGACAATAGGGTCAATGGACTGATTTTAGTTAAAATAGAATCCTCTTTAGTGGAATCAATGTATTAATGTCTCCAGTTCCATCATTAGAATGTAATATTTTGCAAGGGGTGTGTTCCAAATTTTTTTTTTAAAGTGGGGGGAATAAGTGGTTCAAAGGGATGGGACTCATCAAGTAGAAATTAACTTTAGTTAAGTAATAAGTGTGTTTAATTCTAGTCTGGTATTTTTGCCAGGAATTTACCACCACTGGTTCCTCCAACACAGACACAGGGAAGGCCTCGGGCAGCCTAGAGACCAAATATAAGATCAAGGACTATGGACTTACATTCACCCAGAAATGGAACACGGACAACACACTGGGGACAGAGGTGTCCATGGAGGATAAGGTAAGAGAAAGTAGAAATTATGAAAGCGATTCAGCAAGTCAAGTAAAAATACTGTGAGAATAAACCAATAGAAGATATAAATGATAGGAGAGCTGTGGTAAATTAGGACTAACTAAAATATAGCATAGAAGGGAATATCTTAACTCATTCTTTTTGTACAGTGTGTGGGTTTTCATATAACTCCGTTTCTGAATTTGATGTTCTTAAAGGTGGAGTTGTAGTGCAGACAGGCAGAGCATACAAATGTCCTCTCCAAATACTATGCATCATAATTCAGATTTGCAGCATGACTGCTATTGCAGATGGGCATTCTGAGTATTCATACTGTATTTTAATAAATTGAGTTTATTTTCTGATACGTAAATATATCCATTAAGGACTAGGGGAGTCCTTGATTTTCATTTATGACCTAAGCCAGGTTTTAAATCTAAACTTTCAAAAATGAAGCAGTTGTCCCATTTGATTTTCACTGTAACTTGTCCCTACATACTTACTAACTTACATTACAAAACAAATATAGCATCAGGTAGAGGAGGCACTTTAGAATAAAAGTGTGCAAAGATGCATAGTTGAGTCTGTTCTCTGCCTCAGAATTGCCTCCAAGCTCTGTTAGTGGAGCCAGCTGCTCTCGTAAACAGCATGAGGTGGATAGCTGAAGACAAAGGTAGTTGTGAATTTTTAATGTGCACACAGACTAGACAAATCTGTGGATCTGGAAAACCCACCAAAGCCTGTAAATTGCAAACACTGATTACCTCCAAATCTTAATTTTTTTCTAAAACTATTGTGACATGAAATGCAGTAAACTAGCTGTAATTCAATATTATGGTTGCAAGAAGAACCATTCAAAAAAGCTAGGAAGAGCTAAAAATTAAAGTTACCCATTCCAATCCTCGGTCAATGTGGAGAGGACACACACGAGCATTTGTAAACTGAGCTGAGATTTCCTAAGCCCTTCAACCAAAACACGTTGTTTTAAGTAAAATAGAAAACCGATTTATTAACTACAGAAACATAGATTTTAAGTGATTTTAAGTAGCAAGCATAAAGGCCAAAGTTGGTTATCTAAGAAATAAAAGTAAGTTAAGTTCTGCAAACTAAACAGGATTTAAATCAAGCAGTGTAGGTGGTACAAACGGGTTTTGGTTTTCCAGTACACAGACTGGGACTCTTTCCTAGCCTGGGACCCCCTTCCCCCATTCAAAGTCTTTGTCTTCCAGATGTTTCTTCCAGGTGTTGAGCTGGGAGGAAGAGAGCCAAGTGATGATGTCACTTCCCCTCTTATGTTTTCTTCCAGCTTGCGAAAGATCTTTGCTTTGAGGTGTGTTAATCCACCCCCATGGCGTACATGCTTCCTCTGAGAAAACTCTAGAATAGAGGATTCTTTTTTCAATGGGTATTGATGAGCCATTAACACTGTCTGGCTACTCCATTGTTGTACCTGACAGGCTGATTGTGGGTGTTCCCAACCTCACAGCATATTTCAGTGACATACCCATAGTAAAATTTTATAACTTTACATACAATCCAACAGGATATTAATGTTAAACAATCAATACTTTTAAAATGATACCTCACAACTAGCATACTTTGTACAAAACATAATTATGACAGTGGTGAATATGGGGGTTCTAGGGGGCTGCTTTGAGGTACAGGGTATCACAATGTTTAATATGCCAGATGTGCAGTATGGCCAAGTTAAGCAACCTTACTTTTGGAATTGCCTGGTTTTTAAGTATTTCATCTTGCAAATTGGTGGTTTGCATTTAACATATAAGAAAGATTAACGACCTAAAAACGAAAATATGCAGCAATGCAATATTATATGTATATTCAAGGGGGTTATTTAGATGTTGTCCAACCAGCTTTGCAAAATATTTAAATAGTTAGGGCTGTGAGTGCAAATAAAAGTTAGAACTAAAGTAAAGATTTACTAGTTGGCCAACCAAAGCAAGGTCCTACACTCAGCTCAATATTGTTTCTCAGTGCCGTGCAATAACTTTTGGAAACTGCATCCAATTAATTCAAAAATTTCATGGAATGTTGTATTAATTTTTGGTGAAAATAAAAAAGACCTGTTTTCAGCTAAAATCAAGCCCACAGAATGCCCATTTGTGCAGCAGCAGAAGAAACTCTGGCATCCTCTCCTGCTGCTTACACACACTAGCGGGTTGCATGCTTCATTGCTCATGTAGGCCTTGCTCTGTAGATTTGTCTAATTTTTTTAAGTGCAAATGAAGGCATTGTCTTTCCCCGCTATGCCCCTTGAAATATCTTCCTTCCCACAAGATTGAGAAGGAAGGAGTGGACAACAGGTGTTGTCTTTTGAGGAGGCAGAACATTAGAGAGAAGGAATGAAATGTTCTCTCTCCTTTCCCTCTGGCTGTCCCTGAGCAGGGGTATTGTTATGCTGCAAACTGTTAATGGATGCCATCAACAGATGACAGCAACTTTGTCCCCCATTTTCCTGCCATTCAGTGTTCAAATTATCCCCCAAAATAAAAAGTTTCTGGCCATTAATGTCTAGAACATTCTCTGAAATTTCAGAACTGATCAGAGGGGGCATTCAAAAGTTATTGCATTACATACAGACATACACAAACAGAGAAATGCCATCAAGTTGAATGTAAGGCCTTACATGGGAAAGATTAATAAAGCTGGGACTTTTCAGCTTGGAAAAGAGACAGCTAAGGGGGGAAATCTTACAGAGGTCTATAAAATCATGACTGGTGTGGAGAAACTTAGTAAGGAAGTGTAATGTACTCATAACACAAGAACTAGGGGTCACCAAATGAAATTAATACGTAGTAGGTTTAAAACAAACAAAAGGAAGTATTTCTTCACACAACACACAGTGAACCTGTAGAACTGTGTGCCACAGGATGTTGTGTATAACAGGTTTTAAAAAAGAACTAGGTAAGTTCAGGTCCATCAATGGCCATTTGTCAGGATGGGCAGGGATGGCGTCCCTAGCGTCTGTTTGCCAGAAGCTGGGAATGGGCGACAGGGGATGGGTCACTTGATGATTACCTGTTCTGTTCGTTCCCTCTGAAGCACCTGGCCTTTCAGAAGACGGGATACTGGGCTGGATGGACCATTGGCCTGACCCAGTATGGCCATTCTTATGCTCTGAGTACATATTTATAAGGTGCCCACCACTTTAGAATCCAGGAATGTGAAAAACTAGTGAAGTTACTTGTTTTATTCACTCAAACTAAGTCTTCAATGTGGAGTTCTCTGCAAATTACTTTTTGTGCAAAAGATCATCTTTTCAGACAAGAGAAGGAGATGGGAATTATAGTAAGGTAAGAGTATATAATGCCAATCATCTTTTTCAATAGAAGGAGTCCAGATAATCTGACCTTCTTTTTTTTTTTTTTTCTTCTTTGCAGTTAGCTGAGGGATTGAAGCTGACTCTTGACACCATATTTGTACCAAACACAGGGTAAATATCCTCCTTCAATTTTGTGTTAGAGATTCCTAGAGTTGGATTAAACATATGAAAAGTTAATTGTCTGTCTTCAGTGGCAGTGATAAATAAGCATAGTCATATTCCAGTATCCCAACAGGTAGGCGTTCTGGGTAAAAATAAAGAACTTTTTTGATTCTGAAGAGCTTGGTAGAATATTTGTAAGGGCGCAGCTAATATCAGATTTATAATATATTAGATTAAAGATTCCTCTCAAAAACATAATTTTCCCTCCATCTAAAAAGGTGTAATAAATAAAAAATACTCAGAAATGGTATTTCTATACCTCTAACATTGGGGATTGTGTGACAGTAGAAAAGTGTCACTGATTCAAAAGGGAGCTAGATAGATTTATGGAAAATAGTCCATCAATGGCTATTAGCCAGGATGGGCAGGAATGGTGTCCCTACCCTCTGTTTGCCAGAAGCTGGGATTGGGTGACAGGGCATGGATCACTTGATGATGATCTGTTCTGTTCATTCCCTTTGGGGCACCTGCCATTGGCCACTGTCGGAGGACAGGATATTGCGCTTGATGGACCTTTGGTCTGACCCAGTATGGCCGTTCTTATGTTTTTATTAGTATTATTATTTGTGTTACCATAGTACATAGGAGATCTATTTGCGGACCATGACCCCACTGTGCTAGGTGCTGTGCAGACTGAGAACAGTAAGGCAATCTCTGCCTCAAAGAGCTTAGAATCTAAGTATAAGGCAAGAGATGACAGATGGATACGGACAACAGAATACAAAGAAATAGTGAGACAATATTAGTCAGGATGATCAGCAGTGGTATCAGTGCACAACCAGCTTAACCATTGTCAGGGTTTTTTGTAGGCATCACAGTAAAGGAGAGTTTGAAGGAGGATAATGAGTTAGCTTTGCTGGTGTTTATAGGGAGCTCCACTAAATCATGAGGGGCAGCATGGGAGAAAGCACAAAGGTGTTTGTTTGAAAGTTTAACAAGTGGGTGATAGAGGCTAGCATCATGGGCCATTTGGAGACACGAGTTGACATCTCCATAGGAAATAAGAGATGATAGGGATGGTGGGTGTAGGCTGCAAAAGGGTCTTGAAAGTGAAGGCAACTTATGTTTGATGTGACTGATAAAGGGGAGCCACTAGATGAATTTAAAGAGAGAGGTGACATGGTAAAAGTGATGGGCTAGGAGAATGATTCTTGCAATAGCATTCTAATTGGATATGGGTGGGGCAAAATTGTATTTGCAAGAGAGAAGGAGGTTGCAGTAATTGTGATATGAGACGGAGAGCTTGGATGAGCTTTTCATTTATTGGGTGGTTAGTGAAAGGCCATATCTTGGATGTTATGTGGCAAGAATCTCCCAAGATTTAGACATAGCCTGGATATAAGGACCTAGAGAGAGGTCTGAGTCAGATGATGCCCAGGTCACAGGCTTGAGTGACAAGCCAGGATGCTTCTGTTGTCCACAGTGATAGAAAAAAGAGGTCCCTTGTAGGAAAGGGCTTGGGGGGAGAGGGAAGATTAGGAGCTGTGTTTTAGTTATGTTGAACTTGAGCTGATGGCTAGATGTCCACAAGGATTTCTCAGAGAGAGAGGCTAAGACTTTTGTTTGGAGAAAAGGAGTTAGGTCTGGAGGAAGATCTGTAAGTTGTCAGAATAGAGATAGAAGTTGAATTTGTGTTTGCGGATAAGATGACCCAGATACGAGGAGTAGAGAAAAAAGAGATGAGGAATGAGGACAGATGAACCCCCACACACAGTTGAAGGGGGATAAGGAAGATCCTCCTCAGGATACACTGAAGGAGCAATTAGAGAGGTAGGAAGAGACCTGTAAGAGGACAGTCATGGAAGCCAAGAGAGGACAAGATTCAGAGAAGAGAAGGATGGATCACTTTTTGCAGATGTTAAGGCGCTTGAGGTATTGTGAAGAGTAAGGGCAAGTCTATATGACAAAATTTAAGTCGACCTATAGCCACCACAGTAAGTAAGTGATTGTGCATCTACATGCTACTCTTCTTGTGTCAGCGCATTCTCACTAGCAGTGCACCATGGGTAGCTATCCCACTGTGCAGCTTGCCACCATCTAGCGAAGGGTGTTGTGGGAAGGGTTTGCAATGTCTCATGGGGGCAAAACATTCTCATGAGGGTGACTGGGCACATGGCTCCAACATCCCATGATGTATTTTTCTCCTTCCCCTAATTTTATCCACATCCCATAATATTTCACACCTATTTTCAAAAGCATAGCGTACCCGGGAGTACGCCATCTCTTGAGAAGCATGGGTCCTGCACAGCTCTTCAGTATTGTGAACTCTGTGCACCTGATCCTGCAGCATTTCCAGAGGAGCCACCAGATGGAATATGACAATTCCTTTCTGGTGGCCCTGCTGGAAGCCCTGGAACGAAACAATTCCTGGTTGCTATTGGCAGTCGTGGAGCAGTTGAACGTGGTGGAGAGTTGGTTCTCGTCCTGAGAAACAAGTACTGATTGGTGGGATTGCATTGTTACGCAGGTATGGGATTATGAGCAGTGGCTGCAAAACTTCTGAATGCGCAAGGCCACTTTCCTGCAACTGTTTGCGGAGCTCATTCCAGCCCTGCAGCTCACTGACCCGCCACACTGAGAGCTGCATTGACAGTGGAGAAATGAGTGGCAATTGCTGCGTGGAAGCTTGCAACGCCTGACTGCTACCGATCAGTCGGGAATCATTTTGGAGTTGGAAAATCCAACATGCGGGTTACTGTGATCCAAGTATGCAGGGCCATTAATCACCTTCTGCTAAGACAGACTGACTGTGGGCAATGTGCAGGAGATACTAGATGGTTTAGCTGCAATGAGGGTTCCTAACTGTGTTGGGGTGATAGATGGCATGCATATCCCTAACTTGGCACTGGATTACTTTCCCTTAAGAGTATCTAAACAGTAAGGGCTACTTTTCTATGGTGTTGGCAAATGCTGGTGGATCACCAGCGACATTTTACCAATGCAGGATGGTGTATAAAGGTGCATGACACACAAATCTAAGAACACAGGCCTGTTCGGAAGGCCGCAAACAGGGACTTTCTTTCCTGGACCACAAAATCACCACTGGAGATGTTGATATTCCAATAGTGATCCTGGGAGACCCAGCCTACCTCTTCTCCTGTGGCTCATGAAGCTGGACACCTCGACAGCGTCAAGGAACACTTCAACGACAGGCTCACCAGGTGAAGAATGATTATTGAATGTGCCTTTGACTGTTTGAAGGGGCACTAGAGAAGTCGACTCACTAGGTTAGACATCAAAGAAGAAAAATCCCCATGGTTATAGCTGCCTGCTGTGTACCTGGTAATATCTGTGAAGCAAAGGGGGAAAAGTTTTTTCCCCTGGTGTGGAGAGCTGAAGTGAATGGTCTGGCTGCTGGTTTTGAGCAGCCAGATGTCGGGACTATAAGAAGAGCCCAACATGGAGCTATGTGGCTCAGGGAGGCTTTGAAAGACCGTTTTAATAATGACCTACAGTAATGTGTGCTGCTTTTTATTTTGCACCTGTCAATGTGTTTTGGGCATTCTGGTCTGAACTGTGCTTTAAGTGTTTTGTGCGTGTGTGGTAATGTAACCTTGCAAATGCACTTCTTTCTATGATTTCCCCCTGTCGAACCCTACACCCCACTCCTCTCCCAGACCTGGGAAGAGAGCCCAGGAGTTCTGAGCCCCAGCCACCTCTCCCCCAACCGCTAGACCCCACTCTCTTGCCAGAGCCGGACGAGGTTCTGTCCCCTCAGCAGCATGATCTGTGGGTAGGGTTGCACTGGGGATGCTGAGTGGGTGCCTCTGGGTGCTCAGTGCTCATCTCCTCCTGCCAGGCATGGGGGGCAGCAGCCATGGGAACTCTGCTTCCCGAGGCACCTCTACAATGGGGCAGCCAGTGGGATAATGGGGGTCCTACGCTCCAGCCTCGAGCCCTACCACTGGTACTGCCAGTGATGAGGGAATGCGTGATGCTATGTTCCCCACAGGATTGGCCTGAGACTCTGGCAGCTCGTTCCACAGAGAGGGGTGGGGGCTAGTGGTTAGATCAGGGAGGGGCTGGGAGCCACGACTCCTTGGTTCTATCCCCAGCTCTAGCTATGACTCCTTGTGTAACTGCTTTACATCCCTCCCCCTGTGCCGCAGTTTCTCTGTTAGCTTCTGCCTCTTCCCCCATGCTTTGAACTAATAAAGATTAATTAAACTTCCCAAACTGGTATCTGGTTTGTGCAATAATTCAAACAATTATATAAGTAGTAGAGGTAGTCTGTAAAAATACAGGGGAATGAACTTGAGGGGAAAAGCGCATTCATTTTCCTTTTTAAAAACACTTACACTGACCTTGCCTGTCACACATCAGTGTGTGTGAATCTGATTGTATGTACCCTCCCCCCAGGGTGGAGTGGTAGGGATAATGCCGGATGCCAGATGGAAGTGTCCATGTGTGTGGGGCGGAGGAGAAGGGTAGTGCTGGAAGACCGTTCTAGACAGGCTGCAGAGGGAGGTGACCTCAAAGATGTTGCACTTGTAAATCAACCAGATTCCTTAGCATGTCCGATTGTTCCTTCAGAAGATCTGTCTTCTCCTGCTGCGCATCACTTATTCTCCTGAGCTCTTCTCCTATCACGAATGTCCATGTCCATTTTCTGTGAGGGGTCGCTGTCCGCTGGATCCAGAGGCTTGTATGATCTTTACAAACATGTGATCCCGTGTTCTCCTTCTTCTCCTTATCTGGATCAGCCTCTCCGCTGGTGTAAAGGGAGAGGTGAAGGCCACATTTGCAGCTGCAAAACACACAATGGACAGAGGTATTATTGCAAATGCATAGACAAGATATATGAGAAAATTGCTGTATTGAAATCACTCCCCTGAATTCATGCAAGTGTGAAGCAGTACATTTTCATTGTGGCCAGGTACTCATTGAGTGTCCCAGCCAGTGAAAATGGCCTGGGGAGAGGGAAGTTGGCACATGTCAAGCGGGGATGGGCGGGGGACACACAGCGACTAGTGTTTGCTGTTCGAGCAATTGAACAGAATACTGGTGCCATTTTCCACAAGCTGTGGTGACTTTAACTGATATCTCACTCCTGAAGGTAATGGAGGCAGAAAGGGAACAGCTGCTGCACACATCAGGCTACAGACTGGGTCCTATGCTGCTAGCCTGTGTGCTGAATGATGCCTTGCAAATTAATAGATGAGTGGCATGGGAAAATGTCTTACTGTGGTGGAAGAAGTAAGGCAGCCCTCCCCAGAAATCGTCGGTAATGGATTGCAAAGTACCTGCAGGAAAGTTTCCTTGAGATCTCTGTGGATTCACATGACATCCCTGTGCACATAAACTTTTGCAGGGCCCCTTCTGCCTAGCTGTGCCAGGCAATGAGAAACAGGCACTCTACTTCCACTGGTTATTTCACTACCTCTTTTATAACACAAATAAAAATTAGTACATGAGAAATGTGTCCCTGCAATATCAATGCTACTTACTGGAGGTTCCTTCCCCGGTATATCGCTTGCCCATGATGCAACTGGCTGGACTGCTCCAGCGTTATAAACAGCTTTTGGCTCGCCAGGACAATGGATTCCCCACTTATCTGTGCTCCATTGTCATCCTCCTCTTCCTCATCCAACATCTTTCTCAGTGCTGTCTGCGGTGGCCAGTGACTACGACTTGCCCAATGTATCCACGGGGCATTTGGGGGTAGTTGTAGGGTCGCCGCAGCAGATAGCATGTAGCTCCTTGTAAAAGCGGTATGTCTGCGGTGCTGCATCACAGTGACTGCCTCCCTGGCCTTCTGATTGTCTGACGCAGCTCCTTGGCTTTCACACGGCTCTGCTGCCGGGGTCTCTCCTGTAACCATTCTTTTCTATGCCCCGAGAGATCTGCTCATAGATCTCCATGTTTCTACGGCTGGATCACAGCTGTGCCTGCATAGCCTCTTCTCCCCACAGACCCAGAAGATCCACCACTTCCTGTATACTCCAGGCAGGAGCACATTTGGAGCATGTGGCCGGCATGCTCAGCTGGGCATTTGCCAGGTGAGCTCTCCACGTTGACCAAACAAAATGAAAATTCAGAATTTTGTGGTCCTTTAACAGGGGAGATGCTTGTTCCTGTGTACCTGGCTGCTGGGCAGTGGAGTTGAAAACTGTGACCAGAGCGGTCACATGGAGCATTGTGGGACACCTTCTGCAGGCCACTTGAGTTGACATAAACCTAACTATATTGACTTAAGCACTACACCTCTCGTGCAGGTGGAGTTAAGTCAATGAAATAGGTGAGCTATATTGGGAGGGACTTTAGTGTAGACGCTGACATCATTAGTTCAATGTAAGCTGCTTTACATCAACCTAACTCTGTAATGTAGACCAGGCCTAAGATTTGTAGCATCATGTTTTCTGCTTTAGGTGCAATAGTGCTGCTAATTAGGGCCCTACCAAATTCATGGTCCATTTTTGTAAATGTCAGTCTTAGCATTTTTAAAATCTTGAATTTCACAGTTTCAGATATTTAAATCTTAAATTTTCACGGTGTTGTAACTAACCACGAATATGTATTTTAAAATGTCAAAATATAAATATGTAAATCCCTTAAGTCAGTGTTTCTCAAACTTGGGGGTCCTGGCCCAAAAGGGGGATCGCAGTGTTGCCACTCTTACTTCTGTGCTGCCTTCAGAGCTCGGTGGCCAGACACCAGCAGCTGTTGGCTGGGTGCCCAGCTCTGAAGGCAGCAGAAATAAGGGTGGCATGGTATGGTACTGCCACCGTTCTCTGGTGCTGCTGGCAGTGGCACTACCTTCACAGATGGGTGTCTGGCCATATGCCGCTGCTCTCCGGTCACCCTGCTGTGAAGGCAGCACTGCCGCCAGCAGCAGCGCAGAAGGGTAGCAATACCATACCATGTCATCCTTCTGCACTGCAGCTGCTGTTCTTTGGCTGCCCAGCTCTGAAGCAGTGCCACTGCCAGCAGCAGCAGAGCATTCGGAGCTGGGTGTCTGGCCAGCAGCTGTTGCTCGACAGCTGCCCAGCTCTGAAGGCCGTTCCACTGCCAGCAATAGCACAGAAAGATGGCAATACGATACCATGCCACCCTTATTCCTGTGCTGCTGCTGGCTGCAGTGCTGCCTTTAGAGCTGGGTGCCCAGCCAGCACTCACCACTCTGCGGCTGCCCAGTTCTGCAGGCAATGCAGAAGTTAGGGTGTGAATACTGTGACACACACACACCCCCCACACACACACAGTAGGTTTGCGACCCCCTTTTGAGTTGGGACCTCCAGTTTGAGAAATGTGTACTTTTTGTATACTTTTAGTATAGAGTAAAAGTACAGAAGACCAGATTTCATGATCCGTAGCATGTTTTTCATGGCCGAGAATTTGGTAGGGCCCCGCTAATAATCCGGAGTACTGGTAACCAGTAACAGTGCTGACAAACTGAGGAAAATGGCATTATGACTAAAAAGGATGTATTCATGCTCTTTTTTTATATATATATATATATTTAAATCATTCAGATGTTTAAAATACACCTGTGGGTGCTTAGGTATGCATCTATCCTATAAATTAATAATTATGATATACACAGACAAACTTCTTGTAAATATATTTCAACCCCCATCCTTCACAAATTTGAAGGCATATGGAGTATTAAGCTCTCTGTGCAGACATCAGAAATACTACGTAGCTGGCCCATGCAAAGATGCATAAAACAAAACATTTCTCTCCACAGAAAGAAGAGTGGGAAATTGAAGACATCTTACAAACGGGAGTATGTAAACCTAGGCTGCAACATTGACGTTGACCTTTCTGGACCAACCATCCATGGCTGGGCTGTGCTGGGCTATGAAGGCTGGCTTGCTGGTTATCAGATGGCTTTTGATACTGCAAAGTCTAAACTATCACAGAATAACTTTGCATTAGGATACAAGGCAGGAGACTTCCAACTACACACTAATGTGTGAGTATATACCAAAGGAGTGAGGCTAGATTATGCCAGGCAAGCTGTGTGGCTAACTGCATCAGATGTATACTGGGTGGAAAAAGGGAGGACACTGATTTCAGACTGAATTTTGAAAGGCTTTACATACCTTATTTTCCTCCCCAAGAGACGGTTCCAGGAGGGTCACTTGCCAATTTGCTATCTTTTGAGACTTTTCTTCAGGGTAATTCTGTCCCCCTAAATTTGGTAGTGGAAAAGGCATTTTGGAATTAGGGTAGTTTTTAATGAGGGTATGTTTAAGATAACTATGGGATTTAAGTTAGTAAACAATTTTGACTGTTGGTTTGTGGCACTCTTACTGAAGGAATTTGAATCTCGGGTAAATTGCCCACTTCCACATACTAACATGTACTAAAATGTCAACTGGGAGGATTGGGATTAATGCAACATTACTACCTTTTTCTCTTAGATGGTCCTAGACCATGGCAGTTTCCTATGTGGAAGTAAACATTTAACATTACTGGCTGGGAGGAGACTAAGTACTCTTAGTGGTGTTGGGTGTCGTGGTATTTGCCTTGCCACATGTACTTAAGAGGCAGTGTTTTGGGGGGGAATAGAATACATTTCCCCATTTTCAGTCTCCTCACCAAAGCTGAGCTATATTGAGACGTATTTTAGCCAATGAGGGTTGCATGTAGCTCCCTCTGAACCCACTGGTTTATGCTCTGCATGGAATGTGCTTCCCTCCCTACTTCTAGCCTGGTAAGGAAAAGCTGAACTCTTCTGTCAAAATTTCAAACTTCTTAGTGCAATGTTTTAGCTCCTGGAAAGCTCCCTTGTTCCCCAGGCTAAACCCAGCTCTTGGTGAAGAACCTATAGAGACCAGGTGAGGTGTCTGGCCAGGGAGTGAATAGGCATGGATCCAGATGAGAGAAGTGTGGGATTGAATATGCTCACAGGATTAGGGTTATCCTTAGGTTTGTTTGGGAAGTGGTGTTAGGAATTTACTTTGTTGGAAAGACGGTGAGAGGGAAAAATGAGACTTTGTGGTGATCGGAGGGTTAAACACCAGCAAACTGGAGAGATTTTCACACACACTTTATTGTTACAAACAGGAATGATGGCACTGAATTTGGTGGGTCAATCTATCAGAAGGTTAATGATAAAGTTGAGACATCAGTAAATCTTGCTTGGACTGCTGGCAGTAACAATACCCGTTTTGGCATTGCCACGAAGTACCAGCTGGATGAAAATACTTCCATTGCGGTAAGTATTTTACCAGATTAGCACTTAGAGCACAACTGGAGTTTGCTTAAATGCTGTTAACTGGTGGCACAGGGTGGTTATTGGTTAAACCTATGATGCCTTGTGGTGTTATGCTGCCCCTTTTTAAGTTATTGGTGTATGGAGTGTGTATGTCGTAGACTGTTAGTGAATTATGGAATATACTTAAGCCTCATTCTGTGACATGCATATTCTCTCAGGCTTGTCTATACTGACCACTGGTGTATGACAACCTGGAGTGTAAATCTACAGCACTCTAGTGCAGTGACTCTCAACCTTTCCAGACTACTGTACCCCTTTCAGGAGTCTGATTTGTCTTGCGTACCCCCAAGTTTCACCTCACTTAACTACTTGCTTACAAAATCGGACATAAAAATACAAGTGTCACAGCACACTATTACTGAAAAATTGCTTGCTTTCTAATTTTGACCATATAATTATAAATCAATTGGAATATAAATATTGTACTTACATTTCAGTGTAAACTGGATAGAGCAGTATAAACAAGTCATTGTATGAAATTATAGTTTGTACTGACTCTGCTAGTGCTTTTTATGTAGCCTGTTGCAAAACTAGGCTAATACCTAGATAAGTTGTTAAGTACCCACTGGAAGACCTGTGCGTAGCCCCGGAGATACTCAGACCCCAGTTGAGGACCACGCACTAACTGGCTGTGTGAACTGTGCTACTTCCTACTAGAAGTTCCATAGTGTGCTTTGATCAATTGCAGTAGGTTTAACATAGCTTAACTGCAGTTGGTCAGAACTTTTTAGATTATGTCTACAGTGCAGTTAAACACCTGTGGCTGGCATGTGTCGGCTGACTCGTGCTTGGGCTACTGGGCTGTAAAACTGCTGTAGACATTCAGGCTTGGGCTGGAGCCCAAGCTCTGGGTCCCTGTGAGGGGGAAGGATCCCAGAACCCAGATTCTAGCCTTAGCCCAAACAACTAAACCACAATTTTACAGCACTGCAGCCTGAGCCCTGCAAGCCTGAGTCTGCTGACACAGGCCAGCCATAGGTGTTTAACTGCAGTGTAGACATACCCTCCAGTATATCTGTCGTGTGCTTTGACCAACTGCCACTAAGATGAGATACGTTGAGCCTCCTGCAGTTGGTCAGAGCACACTAGGGAATGTCTAGTGCGTGTAGCAGAGTCCACACTGCCTGTTAGTGCACAGCCCGCTACAGTGCGGTAGACTTGTACCCAAGCTTTCTCTGTGCTAATTCTCCATATAGACAAGCCTTTAGCAACGAGTGATGCACAATGTGGTTTCATACTTTGCCAGTACTTTACTTTACTTTTTTTTTTTTACTTTTAGCCTTATGTGAGGCACTATAATGGTGCAATATATCTAGATTTCAGGAAAGCATGTGAGAAGGTGACTTTCGGGGGGAGGAATAATTTAACTAGCTAATTTGAAACAGGTTGAAATTTGCTGAAAAACCCTAACCAAATAGAGGTAAAAATAAACTCTAGTGTATTGAGTTGATGGGAGGTGAACTACAAACTTTACAAAGGAGTATTACCTCTTCTCTCCAGAATGGGTTTATGCATGCAGTCAAAAATGTTACTTTAATAAAAATACTTCCATATTCACTTGCAAACATCTGTTTTCTGGTTGTTATAGCTCCTGATAATTTCAAGGGATTACTGCTTCCTGGGTTTCTCCCTCTTTATGAGATTATCTGTTGCAGAAAGCAAAGTAACTGCATTAGTTACTGCCCATCTGTCTAATCTCCCTGGGTTAGTTCATTATCATTACTGGTGTTTATAACACCTTTATTTAACTCCTGGGTTGAACTTCAAGGGTCATGTAATTCACACTGGAGGGCTCGCAGCTCTAAAAGTCATCCCCTTTGATGATTTTTAAGATTGCATATGCCTATCTTTTCATAAAGAGGGCCAGTAAATCAGTAAGTAATTATCTAGTCAACAGTTGGGAGATGGGCGATGTTAAAATCATATCACTTTGTGCCCACTGTGAGCAACAAATCTTGTTTTTAATCTCTAATATGATGACAACATGGTATTGGGTAAATAATCACTTGGGAATTGCATTAGCTTACTCTTACCTCAAGATTACTAAGTGGAGGTAAATAAAGCAGCCATGACATCTATATTCCTCTCATTCCTGTTTACACCCTTGAACTAGTCGTAGGCTGAGCACAGTCCCTTAAAAACGTTTAGATAAATGTAACTAAGTCCTTCCATACACTTCAGTTGCTTCTGCCTACTTAAAAAGTAGTTGTTACTCATGTTCAAGTCTCTTGCGTAACAAGAAGATGGTTGCAAATTGAAGTGCCTAGAACAATACACAGTTGGCAAGACTGGAGGGGAACTGTGTGGGTGAGCTTGAGGGTTCATCAGTGGGAGCAATGGGCTAAAATTGAGGGGGGGAAAAGGGGTTTGTTTTGTTTTTTTGCTATCCTATCAAACTGTCATGTCTATGAAACAGTAATCTCAAAGAAACTGGCACATTATTGATCTAATTTTACACAGTTCTCTTTTTATAGAACAAATTACTATGCATTTGCAGGGACATATATTTTTGAGATCTTTTTTTCCATTGCTGGTTAATATGTCCACTTTCTGATGCTTGTAGATATCTCTGCAACTGCTGCTGATGCCAGTGGAAAAGTTATTGTGCCTGCATGCCTATAAAAGTAGGAGCGATGCTGCTGTTTTGATGTGCTTTTATTCTCTCTCTACCTCTAGGCTAAAGTGAATAATGCCAGCCTGATTGGAATTGGGTACACTCAGACCCTTCGACCTGGTACGTAAGCCATAACAAAATACTAAAGGGAATCACTTCCTACTGGGCTTAATAGACAATCTTTTAATTTGAGCTATTCAGTGGAATGGGTAGCTGTGGAACTGGCAGCCATTAAGCAATCAAGGAGTAGCAGTTTTAATGGAATTATTCTTTCATGTTTGCAGACCTACATGAGTCACTTTGCTTTGTGGGTGTGTGAGATAGACTTATGTATACAGGTAGTGCCTGAAATGAGGCATCTCATTTTAGGCAAGTCCCTGCCCCAGTCAAACTGCAGATGAAGACTGAGGTACTTCAGCACAGCTGTGTCATTAGCGGTTACTATATACCCAAATTCCTTATTTGTGCATGAGTGACTACATTTCTCCTTGAGTATTAGTATCAATGTTTGTTTTTGCAGGTGTGAAGCTGACGCTCTCAGGTTTGGTTGATGGCAAGAACTTCAGTGCTGGTGGTCACAAGGTTGGGCTGGGCTTTGAGCTGGAGGCTTAATGCAGTTTTAAGTGGAACAGCAGCTCTGTTCCTGGAGATGAAGGGGAAGAAAGTAACCCAACATGTTTTGGCCTTAAAATTCTTCTGTGAAATTTCAAAAGTGTGAACTTTTTATTCTTCCAAAGAATTGTAACCCTTCCCTTTCCCCAAGCTATAGGGTGTAAACTCCTCATAAAAGGAGATACTTGAAGGCATGCATGGAAGTTGTAAAGGTTGTGCCACATTTCAGTTCCTCAGTGTTTTTAAATTTGTTCCTTAAAGCATAACATTTCCTTACAAGGGAAAAAATCCTGCTAGCACATCACATCCTGCATGTCCTACACCTGATGACCGCTTATGAAATTGGTCTCTGTGTGATAGTGAAAGCTTTGGTTTTGCATCAAAGTGAAATAAATCAATCAATCACAATTGGAACATATCCCTTCTGTGTGTTCCAGTACTGTTTGTTCAAGGTTTCCTTAATTTGGCAGGAACTGCTCAAAAATGCAACTAAAATAGGTAACCTGTTTGGTGCTGGTTTTCAGGGTCAAAACTAAATCCCATGCAGCAGTAAAGATTCAGGCACAGTGAGTCAGTGAGGTGTGGTTTTTATTGTTCACTAGTTAAGGGACTGGGCCCAATTCTCACACTTGTATAGTGTAGTGAAAAATATTTTTCCTTTAAAATTTTATTTAACATTCAAATAGAGCAAACCAAAAGTTTACATATTTCAGGTAGTTCGTTCCCATACAGGAAACAAGTATTTGGTAAGTACAGACATTACACTTGAGGAAAAAGTGCAACCCAGCATGGTTAGCCAAATCAGTAAATTCAGTGCTTTTTTTTTCCCCATAAAAGTCAAAAGGTATTCAGACAAGATTACTTGTAGACACTGTCCCACTATTCAGAAAGGTAGCACAGCAGGTGTGGAAGATGACAAAGTATGTTCAGCTGCTGTTTTATAGGGTGAGAAAGAAATTTCATATGCCCCTGCTGTACATTTGTGGGAAAAACAGCAGTGAGTGATCCTAACTTTTGTTAAAATTAGGCTGTCAGCTTTCCTTAAAAATAGGAATACATGTCACAGTGAAACCACTAGATGGCAGTATAAATAGAGTTCAGGGGGTTTCATTTTCATGTGCAGTAATCTTTGTCATGCTTCAATTCCTCAGCTGGCTTGAGCTCTGACTTTGACTTTTACATTTGGGTTTGTTCTGGCTTATTTCTGTTTTCCCCTTCAAGCTGCAACCAGCTCCAGTCCAGAGACTAAAAATGAAGCACAGAAACACTAGAGTTTAGTTGCCATCTTTCCAACCCAAAGCAAATATACTGGGTTTTCTTATAGTATTTTCCTCTAAGTACATAATTTTGGGCATTTAAACTGTATGGCAAAAAAAAAAAGTGCCCTACTTAACAGGAAAAAATTACAGGAGAATGGATGTAGGGCTTTACTTTTTTCCTGGTTTAAACAATAACATTTCTAGAAGTCTCTGGTAATATTTATTTCAGTAACCCCATTTTTTTTTTAGGGAATGAGATATCTAACACTCTGCAGAGGAGAGAGATCTATTCAAAACTTCTTACAGCCCTTCCACAATCTTGCTTGGCCAGCACTCCTCCCAAAAGTATCTTATGGTTTAAAGTGATAGAAGTTGTTACCATAAAGCTCTGGTCCTGATCCTTCATTGTGTCATGCATCACACTTTCTAACTGGCTGCAGAGATTTTGTGATTCCATCAATAGTTCCTCACTGAAAAGGAAAGAAAGTTGCACAAATGATTACACCAATTGAAACTGGAAGTGTCTCAGGTGTTAAGAGGTGCAGCTGCCTTTCCCACCCTTGCATAGTACCTATACACCAGGGATATGTACTCAAGCTATCAACAAAGACTAAACTGTGATGGTAAATGTTATTTTACCAAACTGTAATCCTTTGTATGCTGCAACAGTCCCACTTACATCAACTAAAAGTGTTATTGTAGTCCATAGCACCTTAAGATTCTGGTAAAGTGGCCTAGAAAATGCATTCAACATGGCATCAAGCCTATATCCCTGTGCACAAATAAAAAGAGTCCAGAAATCAAACACTAGAATGCTACCTGATTGTCAGTGAATGTACAAATTCCCACTGCCACTGTGCTTTACAGGGACACTGTTTCAAGACCAGCCCCGCAATGTGTTTTGTCTCTCTGTTGTTGAGACAGAAACAGGGGAACTGATTAGAGACACAGTGCATATTTACACTGGAGCTGGAAGGTGTAAAATTCCAGTTCAAGGAGACAAAGGTGTATGCTCTCTAAAACAAGATAGGAGCATAGCTCAAGCAGCAGGAAGCTCTAACCACAGACTGTGCCTAGTGTTTCAAACAGGATCCTATTCTGGGAAGCTACTCCTGGGGGTATTCTGCACATACTTATTGCACTGTGCATATTTTTAACTTTTTGCACAGAAAAAAGCTGCTGCTGCAGTTCTGCCTTTTGCCCACTGTGGTGATAGAACACAGCAGGCTGGGACTGAATGGGAGGGGAAGTACGCACATGCGCATACACGCACACAAAAAAAACCCCTCTTCCGTACTTTTCTCAGCAATTATTTCCCTCTCCGTTAGCTCCTCCATTGCCTTTCCACTGTTTCTGGGGGGTGGAGGAAATATTGTTTTGTATTAATATGCCTAATAAGGAATCTATTTGTCAAGAAACATTTCTGAATCTTTTGTCTGTATTGTTACAGACATACTTGCAAACAGGTATTTTGAAATAAATTAAAAACAACAAACAGATTACATTGTGTTATTTCGACAAATAAAATGTGCAGAATTTTTAGTTTTTTGGCACAATTCCCCCAGGAGTAAATGTGTATGTCTCTTTGAGCTGGAACTTACACACCTTTCAGCTCTACTAGAAATGCCCAAAGTAATCTTAGGTGTTAACTGTAACCATAGATAAATGTGTGCCTTTAACATATATATGGATGTAACTCCATCATTCTTCACTTTACCTTTTATTGTAAGATACAGCTGGGCCTTGCGACAACAGATGACCTGGGTTACTAAGCCGTGATGCATTCATACTCTCTGGGCTGCCACTGACAGGACCACGCACCTTACTCTGAAGGGAGGAAGGCAGATTCAGATTGCTGCATGCATTTTATTTCTACATAAACTTATTTCCAGGAGCAAGTTCTGCCATTTCTCTTAATGGCAAGTAAGGGTTTGAGGTTTTCTTTAATACTAAAATAGGCCCAGATTTTCAAACCAAATTCAACAGAGGGAGGTAAGGATATCAAGTTGTAATCTTAGGTCTCTGTTCAGTGTCTATGCAGCATTTTTCCAAGTGCTGCCTTTAGCCCAAAACAGAGGTTTTCGTATACCCCTCAGTACCTGGTCACCCCACTATAGCTACAGAATATTGAACTGCAGTTCTATCATCTTCCCTCAGAATTAAACAATTTTAAAAAAAATATTTTATCATATGTTCTTTAGAGCAATTAAAGAACCACACCCCTCCCTCCCAATCTATAAATGCCCTGGAAAAGAACAAAGAGCATAATTGTGTTGAAGGGGGAGGAAGGAGGGTTTCCCCAGTGAAATTCCCAACACTGGTGATGAAATACCTGCAGCCCACAGCATTTCAAAGAAGGGGTTCTAAAGCCACTGCAGGCTCTTGAATATAGCTGCAGTTGTTCATCCAAGTCTCTACCATCAAAAAGGAGGTGGGGGGAGGTCAATAGACCCCATTAACTTCTGTTTCACTCACACAAGCAATTTTCAGCAGGTTCCATAATTCTTTCTGTCGTTTTTCCTGAAGCCTGACAACTGTGTTCTCATCTTCATTCATCAGGTTCATCACTTCCTCCACTCTGGGGAACAATTCCAGTGCCTTCTGCTTGCAAATTACTGTCTTACTGTAAAGAATAATAATGAGGTCAGATTAGCAGCTGCACTGTGTCAGTTAAACTCCATCAGCTCCAACTGTTTAACTCCTAATAATGGGAGAAGAACACGATTCTTAATTTGTGAAGTTGTCTTACTGAGACTAATACATCCCTCCCCTCATTGTAATAAGAGCAACAGAGAAAGTTGCCCAGCATTCCTTGTCTATCTTCAATAAAATGGATGTTCTGGGACTCACCTGAGCTGAGCATAAATTAGACGGACTGTCTTTTCAAATGTCTGGATTGCCTGCAGGAGCAGTCGCACTATTTCCTGGCTGTCACCACTGGTCCTCTGGTCTAGAGAGATGAAAAAGGATCAGAAACAGTGTGAGGGCAGAGAGTGAGTTCATTAGAGACTACAAGAATCAGTCATGGTTTCTGTAGCACTGTGTCCTAGGCTGTAGCTCTTTGGAAAGAGGCCACTTGGCAGGGGGCTGTGGCCATAGGGAGGAAGAGCTGGGCAAGAGTCCTGCCTACAGCACAAGCAGTAGCACATGCCTTCAGCAATGGTTTGGGGAGAAGGGCCCAAAATGGATTCATCCTGAAGAGGCAGCCAGCTGCTAGAACCAATTAGTCAAGAGAGCAAAGCTGGCCTCCCCACTTTGAAGTACCACCTCTTTCCCAGGCAGCCACGATTGGGGTAAGAGTAGCAGTGCTCTTTTGGAACTAGAAAAGAGGGGAGAGATCATATGTTGCTGGAGTGTGGGCCACAGGCCTGGAATGGAGAATTCTCTAATGCTGTTTATTGCTCATTCCAATTAATTGTCACACACAGCAACAAGACAACAGTGGCTACAAGTTCTTTACCTCTTGGCTTCTCCCTCAGTCGCCGGTAAAGTTCTCTGGCTTGTTCTTCCCTACAAAATAAAAGGCACAAGTGTTTCTCTGGAACCCAAATTGTAATGGACCCCTTCAAGGACTGTCAAAAACACTTCACATACCTGACCATGCAGCTGCCAGATAGCTGGGTCATGTCAGCAGTCCATTGCTGGCTTTTTGTTAGGCCCTGTCAACCCAGTCTGTGGTTTGGGCATTTGAGCAGGTGCCTCAGATTGCCTGCATTCAGAAAAGAGCCGCTGTGCTAGAAATGCTAGCACCACAGGCTAGAGAGGGTTCCAACTTACAGATCCTCCAGGGTGCCCCCTTGCTTCCGCCCTAGTGGGCTTCTCTGCAGGTCCACAATGTCTGCCTGCAGGGCCATCATCCTCTTCACCAGCTGATCCACATCCTCCTCCTGAAAGAAGGAGCTTCAGTTAACATTACCCCCAGACATAGGCCAGCCCCAGGGTGAGGGACTCTGGTTCTAACGGGCCTTAAATGGAACAGGAGTTGCTTTCCCTTTTCATCCACAATCTTACAGCCTTAGACAGGGAAGAAGGGCTTGTGCAAAGATTTCCCTTTGATACAAGTAGATTGATTTGGTCCTCTCAAACCGGCTCCTTCTAATGATCTTGCTGCTTTCGATACCATAGCTCAGCTTGTGGTGAAGATACACTGTCTGTTCACGTTCTAAGGTGAACCTGCAGCTAGTGGCAAAAAGGGGAACAAAATTTCCTCTCAGCTGCTCCGAAGGGCTATTGTAATTCTCACGTCACCCACCAAACACCCTTAACCTTCCCCTCAGATATCAGCATCCCAGTGTCTACTAATGCCAGGAAACAGAATCACTGACTCCTTCTTAGGCAGAAATTTTCTGTCCCCCTGTATTCTGGGGAAAGATGATATGTATGTGGGCAGGTAGGAGGACAGTCACCAAAGAAAATCACTTTTCAGTAGGCTTCTGCTCAGAGACAGCACAGCTACCAGGGTCTAACATTCTGTATTTCAGATGCCATCTCAAGTTAGCTTGTCATTCAATCCCAGTATTTGGGACCGGTGAGTGCACACATTAAGCAGATGGGAAAGAATCCCCTCTTTTAGAATTTGGTATTAACATTTCCATTCCTAAAGTCTTTCTGAGCACAGCCAGCCACTTTCATTTTCAGTTTTAACCTCCTGGTGAGTCTTCTTGTTACCCCAGTGACAGCCCCTTTGACAACAGTACAATTGCTTTTGTCTATAATTGGGCCTGTTACAAGTATCTCTCAGTTTAGGCATTAGGAATCCTCTCCTTATCTCTTTCTTCCCTGACCCTTCCCAATACAGAAAGGGCTACACTAGGCCAGTGGACAAGGAAAAACTGATGCAACCTAAAACTAGGAAAGGCCAGTCCAGCCATGGAGTGGAGGATGAAAATGCAGGGTAGCAGCAGAAAGCTGCCTCTTTCAGGCAAGCAATTAAACCTAAATCTAGAAACATACCCGCCCACAAAGCTCCACAGTCAGCTCCATCTCCTTCCAGGCAAACAACAGCTTCTCAGAGGCTGAAAAAAGAAGGAAGAAACAAGTACATTACTCTGTGCTGCATGTGAGGAAAGGAAGCTACCAAGCTGGGATTGGGGGAGTGGATGGAGGACTCCCCTGTATATCACAGGGGCTGTACTCACTGATTCCAAACTCTATCTGCTCACTGTACTTCTCCAGGTCAATCTGGATGCTGGTTTTAAAGAAATCCAGCTTTGCCTTCAGCTGTTGGGACAGGGAGGCCATGGAATTCTTCATCTTGGAGAGATTGCTATTATAACGCAGCAGATTCATCCTGTGGAGACAGTGAGAAGGGTCACGTGGGTCCAGCCCCATAGGAGCTGCATACAGTGTCCCAGCTGATCCCACATGCAGCTTTCAGAGCTACTCTCATTCAAGCTTACAGACCCCAGTATTCTCCAGTTGACCCATGATCAGCCCACATTTTCCTGTGTCACCAAGACAAATGAACAGGGCTGAGTATAGCTGAGATGGCACAAAGACAACAGGGTTAGAGGCCACAGCTCTTAGGTCTCCATTAATTGCAAATAACTCCACCTTTATCAAGAACTTCCCCCACCCAGATAGTGCCTCACTCCTACACCACTGTAGGGCAGGTTTCTTTTCCTGTTATCTCCCTCTAGCCAGGAGGCCTAAGTGGAGCCAAGTATTCCCAAAGGGACCCCCACTGTACATGGCTGCTCGCTGCCCCTGCTGAAGCAGGTTACAATCCTCCTTCAGAGTCCGAATCGTGTGCCAGACCTGACCCCACACCTTCCGTAGCTGGAAGAAGGACAGATTCTTCTTTGGATCCTGAACTGGAAACACAGAGAAAGCATATGGTTTTGTTTGTTTTTTGTTTGTTTGTTTTTAGAGAGAGAGAGAGAGAGAGAGAGAGAGAGAGACTTACCAGAGCAGTGCTACAGGGTAGGAGCTAGCACCACCCACTCCAAGTCTGAGATAGGGTGCCACCTCCTCTTGAACCTGCACAGCCAAGTCTCTGTGCCCATCATATCCCATCTGGGGCACTAGAAAGGCTATTTCTCTGCAACTGGCCACAGTTTGAGAGTCTAACTCAACAGGTCATGATTCTTCTCTACCCTCAATTAAATCCCACCCCTGAGATTGAATGCTATGACAATCTGCTTCGCTGCCCACTCCGCTCTCAAGAGCGAATGTCCTTCCCCCTACAGCTCACATATACAGCAAGCTCTCTGCTGATTCCCCCTGGAAATAACCCATGCCCAGAGGAAGTCCTTACGGATGCAGTCAACACTTTCTGGATGGGGCCGCAGGAAGAGCTGCCTCTCATAGGCAGCTTTACGGTTGTCAAAGAGGAAGAGGAGGTCTGTGTCTGTGGCCGTAGCATCATTCACCTGCAGAGATGAGACCCATCTCAGTACTCTCCGATACAGTATTCCCAAAACAGCCTCCATTGAAATAACTCAGAGCCTGCCATTCTTTACAAGAGGACAGAGCCAGCTGGCTTGCCATGGCCCAGCACAGTGTGAGCAGCAGGAGGGAGGACTGCTCTGCTTCAGTGAAAACAGGTGGGGTGGAGGGAGTGTGAGGCTGGGGTAGGTGCTCAGAGTGCATGTGCAGGCTTGGCTAGCAGGTGTTCAGGTTTCAGCCCCAGGCTCACCTTGCTGTCAGCCATGCACTGAATAGCCAATTTTTGAGGGTATAGTGCAAGCCCCGCCTCCTGCAAGAGCTCCTGCTCCTGTTCTGGAATACCAGTATCTGACTGAATCCTGGCCTTCACAGTCTGCAAGGTTTCCTCTTCTGTCACAGGGTACATGTGCAGAGTGCCAGTAACCATGTTTAGGACGCGAACCAGCTGCAAGAAAAGAAGTGTGACATGGGAAGAAGCTAGGGCATGGAGGTCATGGCTGAGCAGAGATGCCAGGACTCAGACCACGTGATGGAGAAGTAAACTAGGAACACCAGGTTCATATGGCCACTTTAGGGGCTGCTTGGCAACATCATGCCAAGATCTTTGACCTGCATCAGACAGAAGGGAGGCCACGTGACAGCAACTCCCCTTCCCTCTGCCAGAGAGCGAGCGAGGCACAGACATTCAGTGGAATAACAGACAGGAAAAGCCCTGGGTCAGTGAATATTTTTCCTCAGCTGACCAGGAAGAAGCCAACGTGTCTTGGACTTAGCCCTTCCACATGCCAAACACATCCCATTCCACATAAACCATTGCTAGTTTTCCCGAGTACTTTTCCTTGATTGTTACCAAGTGACTATCTTGCAGCCTCCAGAAAATCTAGGTCCCCTTGTGGCTTCAAAATAAGCAGACTTTAACAAACTCAGAACTGGTAAGTAAGAAAATCTAAGGGTTAAACAAGTTCAGGAGAACCAGCAGTGTCTCAAGAAGACACTATTAAATGCATTACTTCAGACTATTCTGATCCGAAAGAAAGATAGGGTAAATATTAAGAGTTCACTATGGCTCATCAGGAGCCCTTTAAATGAACTGAAATAAAAAAGGATTATAATAAAAAAGTGGCAACATGGACAAATGGCTAATGAGGAGTACAAAAGAGTAACAAGCATATAGGAACAAAATCAGAGCATTACACCTAGCTACATCAGAAGCAAAAAAGATGGACAGTGTAGGTTCTCTACCTAGTGGGGAAGGAGAGCTAATAACGGATGACAAGAAGGCTGAGGTATTTAATGCTTGTTTTACTTCAGTCTTCACTAAACTGGTTAAACATACTCAAACACATTTAACATAAACCATTGCTAGTTTTCCCGAGTACTTTTCCTTGATTGTTACCAAGTGACTATCTTGCAGCCTCCAGAAAATCTAGGTCCCCTTGTGGCTTCAAAATAAGCAGACTTTAACAAACTCAGAACTGGTAAGTAAGAAAATCTAAGGGTTAAACAAGTTAAACTAAACTGGTTAAACATACTCTAACACATTTAACATTAACAACAAAGGAGCAGGAACAGACACCAAAACAGGGAAAGACCAGCTTAAAGAAAATTTAGATAAATTAGATGTACTCAAGTGCGCAGGACCTGATGAAATTCATCCTGGGGTACTTAAGGAATTAACTGAAGCAATCTTGGAACCATCAGCATTATTTTTGAGGACTGGACAAGGGAAGCATAACACCTGTCTTTAAAAAGGGGAACAAAGAGGACCTGGGGAATTACAGACCTGTCAGTCTAACTGTGATTGTTTAATAATTTGTTCCAGTATCTTTCCAAGTATCAGTTTCTAAGCATGTAGAGGATAATACGGTTATAAGAAATAACCAGCATGGATTGTCAAGACTAAATCATGCAAAACCAATCTGATTTTCTTCTTTGACAGAATTCCTATCTTAATGGGGATGGGGGGGGGAAGCAGACGTGATCGATCTTGATTTTAGTAACACTTTTGACACAGCCCCACGTGACTGTCTCATTAGCAAACTAGGGAAATGTGGTATAGATTAAGTTACTATAAGTTTGGTGCACAATTAGTTGAAAGACTGTATTCAAAAGTAGTTATCAATGGTTTGCTGTCAAACTGGGAGGTCATATCTAGTGGGTTCACACTGCAGGGGTCAATCCTGGGTCCAGTACTGTTCAATATTTTACTTGGATACTGGAGTGGAGAGTAGGCTTACTAAATTTGTGGATGACACCAAGATGGGAGGGGTTTCAAGGACAGGATTAGAATTCAAAATGACCTTGACAAATCAGAGAATTAGCTTGAAATCAACAAGATGAAATTCAATAGAGGTAAGTTCAAAAGTACTTCACTTAGTAAGAAAAAAAAAAAAAATCAAATGCCTAACTACAGAATTGGGAATAACTGGTTAGGCAGTAATACTGCTGGGAATTATAGTAGATCACAAATTACATATGAATCAACAATGTGATGCAGTTACAAAAAAGGCTAATGTCATTCTGGACTATATTAACAGGAGTGTCGAGGGAACTGTCCTGGTCTACTTGGCACTGATGAGCCCTCAACTGGAGTGCTGTGTCCAATTCTGGGTGCCACACTTTAGAAAAAATGCGGACAAACTGGAGAAAATCCAGGAGAGCAAAAAATGGTTTAGAAAACCTGATCTATGTGGAGAGGTTAAAAAACTGGGTACGTTTAATCATGAGAAAAGACGACGGTGGGGAAACTTGATAACAGTCTTCAAATACGTGAAGCTGTTCTAAAGAGGATGTTGATCAATTATTCTCCATGTCCACTGAAGGTAGGACAAGTAATAATCTTATAATCTGCAGCAAGTAGAGACTGAAGTTGGATATTAGGAAAATATGTTCTAACTCTCAGTAGTTAAACTCTGGAACAGAGTTCCAAGGGAGGCGGTGGAATCCCCATCATTGGAGGTTTTTAGGAACAGGTTGGACAATCACCTGTCTGGGATGGTCTAGGTTTACTTGGTCCTGCCTCAGCACCAAGGGTTGGACTTGATGACTTCTTGAAGTCTCTTCCAGTCCTACATTTCTACAATTCTGAAGTCACCAGAAGGACCAAACTCTACAGTCATTCTGCTGCTCAGCAGTCTGCAGCCCCAGAGAGCCTAAATAAACCATCCACATTATCTCACCACAACGTAGACCAATTCAGTACAGAAGGGGCTTCCCAACTGTGGGGCCCGTCCATTTTTGTGCCACAAATCTCTGCTCTACTAGTCAGCTGTGCATTTGGGGAGAACAATACTGACCTCCTCCTTTGAAAGTGTTTTGAGATCTACCGACGTAAGAGTTCAGTATGTGTTTCTTGTTACAGCCTGGTACTAAATAACAGTACTCACTCTTGTGGATATATTTGCTCAGACCAGCCCTCAGGAGAGCTTTTCCTTTTTACAAACCAGCCTCTCCCCTCTTAATGGGGTTTCCTCACATCCTTCCCTAGCCCCATGACTAGCCTGCTTCTCTCTCATAGGCTGACATAAGCTGTACTCTCTGGACACTGGTCCGTCCATGAAAATCAAGTCCCAAGACTCACCTTTAGGTTCAGAATATCATCCAATGCCTTGAAACAGCCATTGGGTCCATAAACAGGGTCTGTCCCTCTCTGCCGTGGGTGCCACATTAACATGAGCTGCAGCCATTTCTCCAGCCGCCCAGCCAAAATGCTATGGGGCAAAAACAAGAACCAGAGAAGAAAGATGTGTTTCAATTGGCCATATCAATTCGCATCTACAAAAAGAGATCCAAAGCTCAGACTTCCCCCCCCAATCTCTTAACTAGGGAACAGAAAAAGGAGCATGGAACCTTCTACAGCGAGCTAACAGGATCCTCCTGTTTTCATCTATGGAAACTTCAGCCAGATGATACCATGTGCATTGGGTACTAAATTTTTCAAGAAGATCAGCAAGGTCATAGAAACAAAATAGACCCATTCCCATTCCCAGGCGGAGATAGCCATCTTATCCCCATGGGATGCATTTGGGTCATACTCCTCACCTGTTTAGGTTATTGGGATATGGTAAACTGCTAGAAAATTTCACTTCTCCAGCCAAGTCTTCATAGACAACAATATCCAACTCGCTCTTCTGTCGCACTTTTGTGTGCCTAAAGAGTTCAAGCAGGTTCAGTGACAAAGTAAAGAAGGTTCTGCCATCCCTCTGCATGATCACAACTGCACCTCACCCTTCCCAGGACACACATTACCCTCTAGCCTATTTCACAACACAGAGATGCTGCTGAAAACACAGATACACAGCTAACAAAATCTGTCCCAGGTATCTTATTCAGACATTTGCAACTCCCCTGCAAAACATCCCAACTTGTATTTAAACCTGACAGCAGATACGCTGATGCTGCTCCAGGTTAATTGTTTGCCCAAAGAGTGTCAATCCCACTGGTCCCATGGATAACCTAGGTCTGCCCCAAAGAGATTTACCAGGGAAGACTGAACTTGGTAACCAACTCAACACTCTCAAGTGAAAGGATCAACTCCCCCAGCCTAATGGGAAGGGTGAGATACTAATTCCATCAGCCCCAGGAACCACTCAAGCTGCATGACAGTCAAGTGTTTGAAGCCAGGAAAGCTCTTACAATGCCTAAGTTCAAATCCCTAGTAGGCCATGAAACAATGATTAACCATAAAATTGAGAACCCCTTCCCTCAAACACCGTGAAAACAGGACAATGGTTTGGATGCCACATTATAAGAATTTCCTCCTCCCTGTCTGGCCCCAGCTTACTCACCATTGCACAGGCTGCCAGTTGGGCAGAAATGGTCTGAAACCTGTTATGCATTCAAATGCCAGTGTGCCAAAGCTCCAGTAATCCACTGTCACCGTGTACTTCTGCTGTTCCAGCAGCTCTGGAGCCTGGGTCAGCCAACACAGGTTGAAGATTAAGCCATTTTCTCTCAGACCTCAACTGCACCTGCCTCCTAGGATGTTCATTAATGTTTGCGCATCACTGTGGAAAGCTCATGCTAAGTGTTTTATCACTCAGGAACCTTACCGGCCTCTTTGACCCCGTCCTAGGGGTTAATGAAACTCATACCCTCTGTCCAGGAGAAAGTTAGCAATGAAATATGAAAATCCAAATGTTGGCAAAGAGCAACAATACAGCCTGTTCTTTTGCTTCAACACGTGTATCCCAAACACATCCATACCTGCATGGTTGGGACTCCTCTCCCACCCCACAGCCAGATTACAGTGCCTGCTCCCTCCTGCTGCTCTGCCCCACAGACCTTGCTGGTCACAGCATCACTACAAGCTAAATCCACTCCTTACCAGGTACTGCAGTGTCCCAACGAAGGAAGTGCACAGACTGCCCTGATCCAGCTCCTTAGCATACCCCAGGTCAATGATCTTGTGTATTAACTGAGAGAGACAGATGGCAGGGAGTAAGAGGACTGAAAACACATTCTGTAATGAGAGCATGCGCTTCTCTAGAGAGAACAGATGATTTCAGTACTCGGAAGCACTAGGAGAAAGGACAGGAAGCATCAAGGCAGTGTTGCACTCTTGCATGATCACAAGCACAAAGCAGCTCCTCATGGTTATTATGAGCTTGAGATGCAAGGAACTGGAGATTCTATTGCTGACTTACAATAGAGCCCAGTCTGAATGGAGGGACTTTCCTAGGAGAGCTGGATCACTCCAGCCTTTGAATAGGAGTTTATTTCTATTTCCTTAGGAGATGTTCATGCTCCCTTGAGGAGAAGTGAGAAAGATGGCCAGATCTGTGCTTCTGCTGGCACAACGCTACCATAGCCATCAAGTGGGGGGAATCCTCACATTATAAGAACTCCTATACTGCACCCCTGCTATCCATATGTAGGGGATGTGACCAGGGAAAAGTGGGCATGGCCATAACTTTCCTTAGTTACTCTGGTGTATGTTGCAGTCCAACCTGGCCCCAGCATCAGGGAAGCATAGAGATGGCTTAATGCTCCCTTGGAATCACCATGTGAGGTGTCATGTGCCACCCCGTGGTGCCCTGACTGAGAAAGGGCAATCCAAATAGTCATGCTTAGAGTGGCAGTCTGCAGCAGTGCAGTACAATAGCCCAGCCACCATTTCATCACACAGCCAGGACTAGGCACAGAATGGTTAAACTAAAGCCTCCTGGGAATTGCTTCTGCATATCAAGGAAGCATCAGAGAGACAGAGATATCTGATGGTCCGAGCTTGGTCTGTAAGCCGGGAACCACACCCCCAGCCAATTTCCACACAATTCTGACACCTATTATCATTTTGGCTTTGGCAAAGTCACTTCCTCTTGCCTCACTTCCCAGTCTGTAAAGGGTGGGGTGGGGGGAAAGAGAAGGATACGATTCATAGTACTTGGATGTTCAGAGAAATCATTAGTTAGCAGTTTGTCTAAATACCAAGAATTACAAGATGAACCCCACCACCACCACCTCTCAGATAGTTTTCAGAGTAGCAGCCGTGTTAGTCTGTATTCACAAAAAGAAAAAGGAGGACCTTGTGGCACCTTAGAGACTAACAAATTTATTTGAGCATAAGCTTTCGTGAGCTACAGTTCACTTTCATCAGATGTTTGTTAGTCTCTAAGGTGCCACAAGTACTCCTTTTCTCTCAGATAGTGTCTTGTTCAGATACCCTCATTGGGGCTAGTTGTTTTAGCTTGCGAGATCTCTGAGAGGGATCATGTTTTCAGCTTCAGCTCCTAGTCATTCATTCATTCATTCATTCTCTCTCTCTCTCTCTCTCTCTCTCTCTCTCATACCCACCCCCTTTCGTGCTCCTGCCCTTACACTCCACTCGCCGTCTATATGGCCAAAGTCACCCAGCTCCTCACCCTTTGTTCTCCTTGCTGTAGGACAATGTTCTCAGGTTTCAGGTCTCTGTGGATGATCCTGTTCTCATGAAGGTACCTGAGAGCAGAGGCTGAGACAGAGAGAGACAGCTGTTACTCAGCACAACTAACACCTCCCAGCATTACTCCAGAGGGTCTAAGCCTGCAGGCTCTAAAAGGCAAACATGGTTGAGAGGAGATTACAGTGAGGGAGAACAGGATAGGGGATGTAGTACAATGAGAAGGTTTGGCCTGGAAGCCACTTGCAATACGCTGTACCCTGAAGTAGCAAGGACAGGGGCTGGGTACAGCTCCTCCAGGATATGGAAGCAGAGCTTGTTCTGTTGGCAGCTGACCTCTTTGCATACATGGAAGTTCCATCACATCCATGGAAAATCCTCACTGACCCCTTCCCTAGCCCAATCTGGTTTCTCCTGGCATCCCCCCAGGAGACAGGTACCTAGGGAATCTTCAGCTGCAGCAGGGAGGAAATGAGGCAGCCAGGTGGGAGACAGGCTGTAAGGGCCAAGCCCACTTTATAGAGAGAGAGAGAGAGAGAGAGAGGAAGAGCTATGCTCAGCATTTCTGCGCCTCATCTGTCCTAAAATCAGTGATGATCCAGTGGCCACTGTGCCGTGCCAGGCCAGGTCTGCATTGCCCTCAGTCCTTTGGCTGGCTGCAGTCTGCCCCACCAGGAAATACTTCTACCACATCCATCTCTGCACCATCCTGGCTCAAAACCACCAAAGGCAGAGGGTATGCCTGGGGACAGAGTTATGGCTGGAGGACCGATATGCTCCAGCTATGCTGAACCAACATGATCACCCCACGATATGGGCAGGCACAAAGAGGTAGATCAGAGCCACTTCCCCACCTTTCTGTGTCAAGAGAAACTCAGGCTGGATGGAGAATTGGGACCAAAGCCTGTATTTTTCCATGTTCAGCCAAGCCAATCCCTGAGCAAAACCCTGCAGCCATTAGGTGGGGGCACAGCTCACTCCGGCTCTTTGCAAGGAAGAGGCTAGCAGCATTTCCATAGCCTGCAACTACACTTCCCAGCACTGATTCAAAGGGACTCACTTCCCACTCCCTCCACATCGCTCATGAGGCAACACGTCACAGAGCACAGAAGAGAATCCAGTGCCCCGAAAGTCCCCTACGAGCGAGCGTCAGTCTGCCTAGCCTGACTTCAGGGAGATACCAACAATCATGCTACTCAAGGGGTGACTTTAACCCTTAGGATGCTGCCTAATCCACAGCATGGCCCGATCCCAGGGTTTCAGATGAGCCACTAGGGGTACTACTGAGAAGAAGGGAACATTTCTAGGTAACCAGGGTCAGGGCCTTGGACCATTAGACCTGGGGTTGCTCCCTCCACCACCTGTCCTCTCAGCATGACACCCCCGCCTCTGTTACCAGTCCTCAGCCTCTCCTTGGGCCAAGAATGAGAACTGGGGAGGCAAACAAAAGCGGTCACTGGGCCAGAGGTGCTCAAAGTGAGGGGCAGGAGGAGGAGATTCTGTTCAGCTTTTGTGCCTCCAGGAAGAGCAGTTTGCTCCTCCTCTTGCTCATTCCCCAGGCCCACACCAGCCCAACAGACACTTTTTAAATTCCTACCTCCGAAATACACTGTATCTGCCAAGACCTACATAAGAGTCACAAACAACCCACTTCATGCCAACCATCCCTTGAATCTAGCATCAGGAAGCCCCAGAGACAACAAGACACTTCCCCACATAGTTATAGATTAATGCTGCATATGTCTCAGGGCTGCAGCTAGTGCAGGTCACGCTGCTTGAGCCATCCCAAGAGTGAGCTAGTGAGAGCAGGTTGCACCTGGGCACCAATATGGCACTGGCTTCCCATCTGCCTCTTCCAGGTGTGAACCAAGGCCTTGGTTTTAATCTGAAGAGTTCCACATGGATGGGGGTCTGGCTGCCCTGGAGATAGTTCCTTCCCATGCTTCACCACAACAGCAGAGATCTTTGAGTTGCACCTCTCCTCAATCCCTAAATACTCATGCTTGGGGACTGGAGGCTGGCTGTGCTGGGGGCATCACCTCATTACCATAGGTCACTTAGGGTGATATATGTTTGAGGAAAGGGGGCCTGTTCAAAGCAAACAGTCAACAACAAGCACCATAATAATGTCAGTCTGCGTTCCCATCAGTCTCAGATGCTATGGTGATGATGTAAATCAATGCAGAGATGAGGGGCCCACCCTAGCCCTGAGGATGGGCTGCAGCTGGGAATCCCCATGAAGAACACAAGCTGGAACTCGCTCATCCTGCCTAGCACCTCCCAGGAAATCCCTTGAGCACGTTTCTCGCTGGGAAAGGAAACACACTGCTTTCCACATCCCAATGTCGGAGACCATTTCCCTTCTGGGGAGGCTTGCAGAGCAAGGCAGGAAGTTAAAATACTATGAGATACCTATCTAAAGGGGAGGCATCCAGGGTCACAGACCTACTTTCCCCAGGTGGAAAAGACTCCTGGAACTAAAATGGCTCCCTTCCCAGACTGGGACAGCGGCAGGCCCTGCTACCATAAAGCCACATTAGGCAGACCCAAAAAGAAAGAATCTGAAGAGCAACTAGCAAAAGACACTAACAGCAAATTCTTTTGCAAGTACATCAGAAGCAGGAAGCTTGCCAAACAGTGGGGCCACTAGATGATCAAGGTACTAAAGGAAGACAAGGCCACTGCAGAGAAGCTAAATTAATTTTTTGCATCAGTCTTCGCTGCAGAGGATATAATGGAGATTCCCACACCTGAGCCATTCTCTTTAGGCAACGAATCTGAGGAACTGTCCCAGACTGAGGTGTCAATAGAGAAGGTGTTGGAACAAACTGATAAGTTAAACAGTAATAAATGACCAGGACCAGATGGTATTTATCCAACAGTTCTGAAGGAACTCAAATATGAAATTGCAGAACTACTAACCGTGGTATGTAACTTGTTGCTTTAATCAGCCTCCATACCAGATGACTAACAGATAGTTAATGAAATTAGTACTTTTTAAAAAAGGCTCCAGAGGCTGATATGCCTAACTTCAGTACCACACAAACTGGTTGAAACTAGTAAAGAACAGAATTATCAGACACATAAATGAACAAGATTTGTTGGGAAGAGTCAACACGGCTTTTGTAAAACGAAATCATGCCTCACCAACCTATTATAATTCTTGGAGGGTATCAAAAACACGTGGACAAGGGTGATTCAGTGAATATAGCATACTTAGACTTTCAGAAAGCCTTTGACTAGGTCCTTTAGGCTCTAAGCAAAGTAAGCAGTCATGGAATAAGAGAGAAGATCCTCTCATGGATCAGGAACTGGTTATAAGACAGAAACCAAAGAGTAGGAATAAACGGTCAGTTTTCACAGTGGAGAGAGGTAAATAGTGCTGTCCCCCAAGGATCTGTACTGAGACCAGTGCTGTTCAACATACTCAAATGATCTGGAAAAAGGTGTAAACCATGAGGTGGCAAAGTTTGCAGACAATATAAAATTACTCAAGATAATTAAGTCCAAAGCTGCGAAGAATTACAAAGGAATCTCACAAAACTAGATGGCTCGACAACAAAATAGCAGATGAAATTCAGTGATCAATGCAAAATAAAGTACAGTGGAAGTCATAATCCCAGCTATACATACAAAGTAATGGGGTCTAAATTAGCTGTTACCACTCAAGAAAGAGATCTTGAAGTCATCATGGATAGTTCTCTGAAAACATCTGCTCAACGTGCAACAGCAATCAAAATAGCTAACAGAATTAGGAAAGGACTAGATAATGAAACAGTAAATATAATACTAGATAAAATCCCTCATATGCCCATACCTTGAAAACTTCACACAGTTCTGGTCGTACCATTTCAAAAAAGATACATTAGAATTGGAAAAAGTACACAGAATAGCAAGAAGATTGACCAGGGTATGGAACAGCTTCCACGTGAGGAGAGATTAAGGCTGGGACCGTTCAGCTTGGCAAAAAAAAAATGACTACAAGGGGATCTGATAGAGGTCTATAAAAATCACAAATGGTGAGGAGAAAGCAAAGAAGGACGTGTTATTTACCCCTTCACATAACACATGAACCAGGGATCACCCAATGAAATTAATATGCAGCAGGTTTAAAACAAACATAGGGAAGTACTTCTTCACACAATGCAGTCAACCTGTAGAATTCATTGCTAGGGGATGTTGGGAAGGCCAAAACTGTAGGTTCAAAAGAGAATTAAATACATTCATGGAGGATAGCTCCATCAATGGCTATTAGATAAGATGGTCAGGGATGCTACCCCCTGTGCTGGGTGTCCCTAAACCTCGGATTGCTAGCCGACAGGTCTGGATGACGGAGGATGGATAACTGCCCTGTTCTGTTCGCTCCCTCTGAAGCATCTGGCATCAGCCACTGTTGGAAAACAGAATACTAGGCTAGACGGACCCAGTATGACTGTTGTTATGTTCACTTACCAATATCGGAGAGCAGGATGAGAATAGCTCCCTCCAGTAAGCCACAGCAGTTCTCAAACTGGTTCAAGTACTGCAGAGGATTAAAACAGAGTGTAAACTAATCTCCCCTGTGCCCCATTCCTGGGTTTGGCCCCAATCCTGCAAATGCTTATGGATGTGAGTAGCTCTGCAGAACTCAATAGCATTACTCAGATGTGTACATGTCTGCAGGATCAGATCCTTAAATAGTAAAACTACAGCTTCAAACAGTATTTCCCTCTCCACAGATAGGGAAATTTGCCATCATCTTCTCCACCAGCTCCTCCAGGAGGAAGAAACCCTTTCACAGCTTCCTCCCCCGTGTCCTGCAGCAGTTGGCTCAGCCAGCCAAGCACCAGTCTCCCTAATTGCAGCCATGTGCTCTGGGCACTATCTGCATTTGGGCTATTAGCAAAAGTTAGAAAAAGAACAAGACGACCAAAAAAAAAAAAAACCACAAGTTACTTTTCCTGCTGACGGAGGGGAGCTTATCACTTCTGGGCAGAGGTTCACCCACTGACCTGGTCTGGGATGTTCTGGGCCATACTCACATCCTGTTCTCCATCTCTTACACATCCCTTGCTCTCTACGTTTGCATCCCACAGACACACATTTGCTCACTGCCCAACAGAAATGGAAAATTTCTAATAAAAATCCACAAAAAGGATGAAAAATGCATCAGGGATCAACCCTGCCACTTGCTCAGAGGAAGCACAAGCAGGCACTGCCCCAGTTCAGGAGGATTAGGTGGCAACAGCACGTGGAAGCAGCTGGGGAAATCCCACTGAATCACAGTTGAGCCTCTTCAGAAGAAACCTTACACTTCCCCCAGTAGCTGTCCCTGCCCTCCCAGAATCATCAGCCCAATGCCTCACCTTGCGAAGGTCTCCACCCTGGCAGTATTCCATGGCCAGCAGAGGCAAGTCAGTGGGTGCAAGGTTCTGCATCCCTTCGGGGACATCGCGGGCAGCCACCACATTGGGATGATTCAGTCTGAGGAAAGGAAATGAGGGAAGCATGAGATCACTGGAACCAATTCATCTCAGCCTCCTCCCAGGCAACAACAGAAAGGGCCAGCATCCTGAAAAGTGATCATCCAAACAAGAGCTTTACAGTCTCACACACAGGTAGGTTTGTGAGAAAGGTCACAATGGGACTTTAACCCTTCGGATACAGAACTAGTGCACTTATAAAGCTTCCTTCACCCTGCTCAATCCACTCTCCCCCCAGGACATGGCTTTAGTCCTAACTTGTCTCCCAGTTGTCAGTTTCCTCATTCTCTCTATGAGCATCCAAACTTTGACACGCAGCCTGCTCCTAGCCCCATGAGAAGTCAGGGCTACATTCAGCCCATTGCAGCCTGCACAAAGTGGGTGCCACTTAGTGTCTTTGGGAATGATTCAGCAGGGATATAAATGGTGGGGTAAATTAGCCTGGAAACTGGGTACCTCGCAAAGTCATGTAACTTGCACTGATGGGGCTTTCAGTGCATGTGCAGGACACTCACAGAAAACAGCACAGGAACAACAACAAATAGGAAGGTGCAAGGTGAAGCAGTTCCCTAACATGCACTGCCCCCAGGCTCCGGGGGCCAAATGCAGCCCCAACCTCCATGGATCTCAGCACCAGGGGCAGATCTGGATGCAAGTTACAGGACATAGCCTCAGAAAAGGGGTGTGAGTGACATTTCCCCCCCAGAAATGTGACCTGCATTCAGCACACCGCATTCCCATTATTGCTGAACTGGGCTCAGCTGGAAGCTGAAAAATGTTGTAGGCATCTCCCTGTATGACAAACCCTTCTGCATGCACTTCACAAGCACTATAGGCAGCACATGCTACATTACAGATGCTCAAATGGAGCATGAGTAAAGTCCCCTTTGAAAACATGGGTCTAGTTTTGTGGGCCCTATTGTATTTCGATGGAATATATGAGCACAGAGATGTTAACAAGAGTGTCGGTCTTAAATAAGGTTTGTTGTACAGAGACCTCAGGCTGCTTAATACCATGGCAAACAATATTAAACACCACTTTAACCTTTTATTGAAGACACAGAAAAGGGAAAATAGCGAATACTTTATATTTCAAATGCTTTAAGTAAGGCTTTCATATTAACATCCCTTTCACAGAGAAGAGTTTCTAGAAGGGAAGACACCCTTGTTTAAGAGTCTCTTCAGTGGTATTAACACTGAAAATAATTGTCTTTTTGGGGAAAGAAAAGAGAAGAAATAAGATGGGGATGGAAAAGGACATGTGGGGAGGAAGCAGGGGGAGAGAAAGGCTCACAGCCCCAGTGGTGTCTGGGTTTCAGCCAAAGCCAGTAGAGATGGTGATGTTCCCCTGGGTCCCTCTCTTTGCCCTAGTCTGGTGAGCACCTCTCTCAGAGTCAGGATAACAAAGGACAAGGATTCCAGGAGATGGAGGGGTTAGTAGCTGAGATGGTGCAATTCGCCCACTGATTCTTTCCCTGAAGTCTTTCTTTAAAGGACCCCAAAAGGAGTGATAGGTGGAATATCTTTACTCATTACTAACCTCGTTACTTTGTCCACCAAATTGGATCTAATTGCCAACAAACCAATTTTTGTTCACTGATTTTTGGTGTCACACAGTCTTGTTTACCATGCATGCTCTTAACAAAGTTCTTTAATTATATTAGTAGGCCTTTTCGTGAGGACTAATTCAACCTGTCTCCCTTTCACGCCTTTTTCCAATCAACATTATTATAAGTTATTGTGACCTTTTATAAGCTTTCATTCACTTTTTACAGTTGAGCTCACAATTACGGTAAATTTGTAGGTCCAATTATCACGACAGTGCTCCAAAACAATAGCATGAGCACTTTTGTTTCCCCACTGTCTCTGCAGAAGCAGCAGCAAATTATTAAAGCTTATTTCACATCGCTGATGATACTGATGCACAAACACAGAAGAAAGTAAATAAAAGGCAGCAGCACCGAGTCCTACCAAAACAGGTCCCCTCTGGGGAACAGTCAATGGAGAAGACATGCCAAGAAACAGACTTCACCTTCAAAGTGCTTGACAGTGGCCATCACCATCCCTTCCCTCCTCTCCCCTCCCTCATGATTCAGACTCTTCTACACACAGCTCTAGGCCCCTCAGCTGCTGAGCAAGATATCAAGGAGTAAGGGATCACACAATGCTTACCTTTTCATTATCTGTATTTCCAGACACCATCTCTCTCGATTTCGGAGACTTAGCTCCTGACGACACTGTTTAATAGCAATCTGCTCCCCTGTTTCCTGTGCAGACACAGAGAGAGTTAGGACAAACACATATTTCCACCAGGGATGTATTTTGAGGACCAACAGAAGATATAGCGGCCCAAAAAAAATGTAAAGCTATTCTTGGGGATCCTCCCAGCTCTTCTTCAAGGCCCCTCCCAGGGAGACAGTCACTTAGGGCACCAAACGTACACCAGAACAGAAGACACCCGTTCGTGCCCCCCCAATCTCCCCAAAACCAGAATAGTACCCTGAATTTCAGGCTCATGCTTGCAAGTCTCCACAGTGAGGCTAAAATCTGAACCATGGAAGTTCACCTCTCTTTTCATACAGAATGTGTCCGGAGGCCAGGTTAGCAGAGACAAGAGTCCAGCAGAGCTGTCATTCTCACAACTCAACGAACAGGTTCTCAGATTAGTTTTTTTCCCATAAGCCTTAGCTGGCTGCTGGGGTTCAACATTATAGGAAGCAGCCAGCAGTCATTTGCTTCCAACACACAATGGAACAGTCTAGGCTGCAAGCAGAGCAAGAGATCTGAGAGAGCTGGAGGCTGCCTTTATGGTGCCAAAGCTCTTGCTCCCTAGGCAGGGCTGTCTTGAGGATTTATGGGGCCCTATTCAGCATTATTAAACTGGTGCCCCTATGCCCAACTTGCTCTTAGTCACACAAACATAAGCTAACAGTATTGGAAAACTTGCCATATGCACTTTATTAAAAACAGTTTAAACCAATTAAGCACACTATAATACTGATGGACTATACTTGCACTAAAGAAGGAGCGCTATAGAAAAAATTCTGATTTATTGACAGAATGATGCAAATAATATTTTTTAAATTTGGAAATTATTATGAAGAGGTATTGGAACAAGGATTTGTTTTTAATTAAAAGCAATCTTTCTGGCTTTTTTGGCTGCAAAATTAGAAATAATGTCCATCGTATGACAAGCACAAAGTGATGTCTTGTTCGATTGCAAGAATAGCAAGACCAGTCAAGCATTCCTGACTCATTGTAGAGCAGAGATAGTTTTTAATGAGCTTTAATTTTGAGAAACTCTGTTCTCCCGATGCTACCGTTACAGGAATTGTCAGTAGAATACGAGTGGCAATGTACACATTAGGATACGTGTCAACAAGTTGGCTGGTGTGAATAAACTGTACAATGTCCATCACCAACTTGGCATGTGGCAACATTGATGACAGACAATGTACTCAATTCTTTGTACAGTTCAAGTCCATTTAAATCAAAATTATCACCATGCTTCAGGAGGCTCTCTAGGTTCTTGCACTGTCATTAGCTGCTCTTGTTTTACTATTTCGTTAAATTTAGTTATGGGATACAAAAATCCAAACTGTTCATGGTGTGCTCGTAAGGTATTAAACCTTTCATCAACAGCAGATATTGCTTTATCCATCACAACATTAAAAAATTCAACCTCAAATTTCTTTTCTGGATCTTCTACTGTATCCCTTTCAGGAGTCGGATTTGTCTTGTATACTCCCAAGTTACCTGAGGAGGGATATTGAGGGATGGGAGAGGGGCAGGCAGGGGCTCCACTGAAGGCGGTCCCAAGCCAGTGCCGCTGACCCCAGTGTGTCGAGGGGGCACAGCCACCATCCCCACCTGCAGACCCCCAGAAGAAGCCCCCCCTTGCTGACACACACCAAGCTTTGTATGCAGCAGACACTGTGGCAGCCCGGGCTCCGCCTGGGGGTGGAGGAACGCGGCAGCCAAGAATACCAAGCCGCCCGGCCCGCCTCATGGCAGAGGAGAGTTACAGTTCCCTGTCAAAAGAAAAGGAGGACTTGTGGCACCTTAGAGACTAACAAATTTATTAGAGCATAAGCTTTCGTGAGCTACAGCTCACTTCATCGGATGCATTCAGTGCTACAGCTCACTTCATCGGATGCATTCAGTCCACTGAATGCATCCGATGAAGTGAGCTGTAGCTCACGAAAGCTTATGCTCAAATAAATGTGTTAGTCTCTAAGGTGCCACAAGTCCTCCTTTTCTTTTCGCGAATACAGACTAACAGGGCTGCTACTCTGAAACCTGTCAGCTCCCTGCCAGAGACCCCCGTGCCCCCTCTCACGCAGCATGCGCCGCCTCAGCGCGTCTGGCTCTGTGAATACGGCCCCGACTAAGGGGCCCGCAGCGCGTGCACACGGGAGCCGACTCGCTCTTACCTGCTGTCCCCACGCAGCCGCCTATGCCGCGGGACGGCGCTGTCCCTAGCTGTGCGTGACTGGACGCTGCATGCGACTGGCGCATAAGGGACCAGTAGCCTCTGCCCCCGTCCCAGGGGAAAGGGAACCCCCCTACCTTGTTGTGCCATCTGAGGACATTTCCAAATCCCCCCGTCCCAAGCCTTTCCTTCATCTCCCAGGGGCCACACGTCTGGATTTGCAGGGGAGGCCGGCTCATTGCGGTGAATGCCTCTGGCTGAAGAAGTACGAGAAAGGGAGGGACAGAGAGCCCGGAATTAACGCTCCTGCAAGTGAATTCGTTACTCGGGCAGCCGGCGAAGAGGGGTGAGGAGCCATCGCGCCAGGGCCGCCGCCAGCGGCCGGGCTCCCACGGGCTCAGAGCCAGGCAGGAACAGCCCGTTGCTCGGCCTTGGCCGTCGGACTCCGAGAAACCAGGAGAACGGAGCGGCCGGACGGACGGGCCAGGAGAGGACCCAGGCGGCCGGGCTCTCCGCCCGGGTGGGAACAGCGGCCCCCGCAAGGCAAGGCCGCCCCGGGCCGCCGGCTCTGACCCGGGGCGGGGCGAGGCGAGAGCCGGGCCCGGCGCGGCGGCGCCGCCCCGCAAACCCAGGCGGGCGGCCCCGGGGCCCCCTCACCTGCCCGCGGGACGAGCCAGGCGCGGCCGGGTCTCGAGCCCAGGCTCCGGCGGCCGCCCCCGCCCGCGGGACGCAGCGGCAGCAGCAGGGCCGCAGCGGCGCGTTTCCGCCGGCTCTTCCTGCGCTGACCTCACAGGCCACGTGGTGCCGCCGCGCGCCCCAGGCGGCGCCCCCTGCCGGCCGCCGGGACCAGGCTCCCGCCGACACCCGGCCTCGTGCCCCCTGCTGGAGGGACGCCAGCCCTGGCACAGGAGCGCCCCCTGGAGAGCCGCGCTGGCTTCAGCTCCTCTCCTAACGAGCCGGCTTTGCACACGGCGGAGGGCGGACGGGGTGCGCTGCAGCGGGACCCTTTCTCCGGCGTTAAACGCGGGTGTCGCGCCCACAAAGCTGCAACTCCCGAGGGCTTCTGGCCTGAGGGGAAGAATGGAGAAAAAGCTTTCCAGCGACTGGGAGGCTAGCTACATAACTTGCACCAGAATTAAAAACCCAAATCAATAGGACTGCTCATATACGTAAATGCTTGCCCAGTCGGGGCCTTTCTAGACAAAGCGGCTGGGTTTGCAGCCACCACTTCAGTTTCAACGAGTAATTTTTGGCTTTGCTTTATTTAGTAACATTTTCTGTTTATAGTGTAATGGGACCTGCCGCGTACAGGGATAAGTTTCAGAGGGGTAGCCCTCTTAGTCTGTCAGTAAACACAAGGAGTCCTCCTTGTGGCACCTTAGAGACTAACAAATTAAACCTAATTAGGATAACAAGGCAGGAGGGAACCCCAAGTCAAGTGCAATGCACCACTCCTTGCACACCCTATCTTGTACTTCATTCAAGCTCTCTTGGCTCCAGCAATTTTTTTTGCAGGCATGACTTCTCCCCTCCCCCAGGAAAGCTGGGACAAGCTACTTAAGTAAATAGAATCATTTTGGTACAACTGGTTTCTCTCCATGTCTTACCCAATGGCCAACACTCCTTGTCACCACCTGCTCTTTCCCACGCTCTCCCTGCTTCTCATCACACTCCCCCTTCCCTGGCTCTTTTCTCCCCCACTCACCTTACCCATCTCTCCCTCCCACCCACCCAACTCCATGTCACAGTGTTCAGAGATGCCTTTCAAAAGCCTGGTGAGCTCAGAGAATAGGAAAAAGACAGGCACCTGAGTCACAGTTTCTCCTTCCTGCAGATCCAGTCCTTTGTTTATCTTGTTCACACCCTGAAGCAAGGAGGAAGTTCAGCACTGAAGCACCTATAGTTTTAAAAATTCTCTGAAAGGAGAGCTTACAGCTGAACTCAGGGATCAAGGGTTTGTTTTTCCTCACTAGTATCCTCCTAGACAAATGCTGGTGCTGGAGGAGATGGTCAGTGTTGGGAGAGATTTTATCAAGAACCTTTCTGAGGCAGGTAGATTAGACATGTTGCTGATGGTAGCAATGTATAACTATGGCTTAAGTGCTCCAGAGACAGGGCTCCAGTGAGAAGGTGCTTTTGTTCAGAGGAGATGAGGTCAGTAAGTTTGATAAAGAAGGGAAGGGAGATGTGGAGCAAATGGACTTCCCAGAGAGAGTGTAGAATTTATGCTTACTTCTCAGTCTGCAAGAGGAAGAAAGTCTCCAGGGTGCTTGAAGGAGATCAGGATGGAGGAAGACTCATTAAAGGAGTCTAGAGTGAGATGGTGGAGCCTTTGCTGATGGCCAATGAAAGAAAAATTAATCATTTCCTCCAGTGCAATCAATAAGGAGATCAGCTTCTGCCCTCTGAGGCCGCCATGAATTCCAAATTGCACCATTGCCACTCGAGGTGCAGCCAGGAGCCAGGCACCTGGTGAGCACCTAATATTCAAGTGTGAGTGCAAATGTCCAAGATATGGGTGGGAAAGTTATTTCTAGGGGTGGGAAGGGGCACAGGGGATTTTCTCAGAAGGGGTGTGTCAAGTGGGTTCAAGTGAGCACATTACTGTACCATTACATTTCCTCTGACATTCAATGGGCTGGAAATTCCCCAAGGAGTGTAAGGTTTACTAATTATTTACAAGAAGTTTCAGCAATCTGGTACAACCCTTGTCCAAAGCTCCTTTTAATAGCAGCCTCATATATTGCTCCCTTCTGGGCACAGTCTTTATTGTGAATGGATACATCCCACAGATACAAAATACTAGGGCCTGGCCAGAGGAGGTTCTGAGCGATTCTCTTTACTGAATACAGTGAAGGCCTAAAGTGCACAGCATGTCTCAAGATCAGACCTATACAAATTTAAGATTCACATTTCACTTGCACAGAAGTCAGAAAATGCACGCTTAAGGTTCCCATAGCAACAGGAACTTGGCCCCCTTGTGTGTGTGTGTATATATATATATATATTATATATATATATATTACAAAAGAGTCTTTTATAGGAGCACATAACACTTGGCTCTACCAGCTGACAAGAAACAGCATATCACAAAGGACTTTTATTTTATATAAAGGAAAATGTGCAAATATACAGACTCAGGCAAGGAGGGAGTTTTACCAGACCTGCCAGAGAAGGGACAAGTACGGAAGCAAAACAATGTTATAGTAGCAGGGAAAGGCTGTTGAGCAAATCTCTCCCTGAGCAAGAGGACCAAGCTCTCTAGGGGGTATTATATTGTAAAACTGGTGTGGGCTATCTAGAAAGGTCTCCAGATCTGCACCCGGGGTTACACAGTCAACTCTCTATTCTCTGGGGTCACACAATTCTCCTACTGCACCTGGGATCCCACAGTCATTCCCCATATACTCTAGGGGTGCAGGGGTCAATACAGTCATAGCTTTATCCCAAAAGCTATTTTTGTACAGTAATAACTAAGGCTGTCGCTTAATCACAGTTAACTCGTGATTAACTACAAAAAAAATCAATTGCTATTAAAAAAAATCATGATTAGAATTGCAATTTTAATCACACTGTTAAACAATAGAATACCAACTGAAATGTATTCAATATTTTGGAAGTTTTTCTACATTTTCATATATATTGTATTCTGTGTAATAATTGAAATCAAAGTATATATGATTTTTTATTATAAATATTTTCACTGTAAAAAATGAACAAAATAGTATTTTTCAATTCACCTCATACAAGTCCTGTTATGCAATCTCTATGTTGCGTAAGTGCAACTTACTAACATAGATTGTTTTGTTACATAACTGCACACAAAAAAAAAAAAAAAAAAAAAAAAAACAAAGAATGTCAAACTTCAGCACCTACAAGTCCACTCAGTCCTACTTCTTGTTCAAGCCAAATCGCTAAGACAAACAAGTTTGTTTACATTTACAGGAGATAATGTTGCCCTCTTCTTATTTACAATGTCACCAGAAAGTGAGAACAGGCATTTGCATGGCACTTTTGTGGCTGGCGTTGCAAGGTATTTACGTGCCAGATATGTTAAACATTCGTATGCCCCTTCATGCTCTGGCCACCATTCCAGAGGACATGCTTCCATGCTGATGACGCTTGTTAAAAAACTAATGCATTAATTAAATTTGTGACTGAACTCCTTGGGGGCAAATTGTATTTCCCCTGCTCTGTTTTACCCACATTCTGCCATATATTTCATGTAATAGCGGTCTCGGATGATGACCCAGCACATGTTCATTTTAAGAACACTTTCACTGCTGGTTTGACAAAACGCAAAAGGAAGTACCAATGTGATATTTCTAAAGAAAGCTACAGCACTCCACCCAGGTTTTAAGAATCAGAAGTGCCTTCCAAAATCTAAGAGGGAGAAGGCATGGAGCATGCTTTCAGAAGTCTTAAAAGAGCAACACTCCAATGAGGAAACTACAGAACCCAAACCGAAAAAAGAACAGCCACCTTCTGCTGATGGCATCTGACTCAGATGATGAAAATGAACATGTGTCCATCTGCACTGCTTTGGATTGTTATCTAGCAGAACCCATCATCAGCATAGACACATGTCCCCTGGAATGGTGGTTGAAGCATGAAGTGGATCCACACGGCTGGCACTGAGTTTAAAAACTGCTCTGCAACCTTTTTAATGCAAGACATGGGGGAAAGCCAGTTGCTGCAGAGGAGCATGTGGATCGGACAGAGACTTCTCTTAGAGGAGAGTCTATTGAAGTGAGCTGTAGCTCACGAAAGCTTATGCTCAAATAAGTGTTAGTCTCTAAGGTGCCACAAGTACTCCTTTTCTTTTGCGGATACAGACTAACACGGCTACTACTCTGAAACCTCTATTGATAGAGATTCTCTAGGTTTTAGTCAGGAGGAGAGGCTGGAAGAGGATAAAGTATAGGCCAAATCAGATGAGAAACATTCACATAAAAAAGACTGACATCAATAAAGGGCAGACAAATAAACAGTGACAAGTTTTTAAAATGCTTGTACACAAATACTAGAAGTCTAAATAATAAGATGGGTGAACTAGAGTGCCTCGTGTTAAAGGAGGCTATAATAGCCATCAGAGAAACCTGTTGGAGTGAGGACAATCAATGGGACACAATCATTTCAGGGTACAAAAATATATTGGAAGGACAGAACAGGTCATGTGGGGGGGGGGGAGGGAGAGTGGGAAAGAGTGGTACTATGTGTGAAAGAAAAAGTGTAGAATCAAATGAAATAAAAGTCTTAAATGAATCCACATGTTCCATAGAATCTCTATGGATAGTAATTCCATGCTCCAATAGGAATATAACAGTAGGGATCTATTATCGACCACCTGACCAGGACAGTGATAGGGATGATGAAAAGTTAAGGGAGATTAGAGAGGCTATCAAAATAAAGAACTCAATAATAGTGGGGGATTTCAATTATCCCCATATTGACTGGGTACAGGTCACCTCTGGACGAAATGCAGACACAATTTCTCGATACTTTAAATGACTGCTTCTTGGAGCAGCTGGTACAGGAACCCACAAGGGGAGGGGCAATTCTCAATTTAGTCCCGAGTGGAGTGCAGGATCTGGTCCAAGAGGTAACTATATCAGGACCGCTTGGAAATAGTGACCATAATATTTAACTTTTAACATTCCTGTGGTGGGAAGAACACCTCAACAGCCCAACTCTGTGGCATTTAATTTTAGAAAGGGAAACAATGCAAAAAATGAGGTTAGTTAAACAGAAGTTAAAAAGGTACGAAAGCTTATGCTCAAATAAATCTGTTAGTCTCTAAGGTGCCACAAGTACTCCTTTTCTTTTTGCGAATACAAACTAACACAGCTGCTACTCTGAAACCAGTGACTTAGAGTGAAATCCCTGCAAGCTGCATGGGCACTTTTCAAAGACACCATAATAGAGGTCCAACTTAAATGTATACCGCAAATTAAAAAAAAAAAAAAAAAAAAAAACCACACACCACAGTAAAAGAACTAAAAAGCCACCATGGCTTAACAATCATGTAAAAGAAGCAGTGAGAGATAAAAAGGCATCTTTTAAAAAGCGAAAGTCAAATCCTAGTGAGAAAAATAGAAAGGAACATAAAACACTGCCAAATTAAGTGTAAAAATGTAATAAGAAAAGCCAAAAAGGAGTTTGAAGAACAGGTAGCCAAAGCCTCAAAAGGTAATAAAATATTTTTTTTTAAGTACATCAAAAACAGAAGCTTGCTAAGCAACCAGTGGGGCCCCTGGACGATCGAGATACAAAAGGAGCACTTAAAGATGATAAAATCATTGCGGAGAAATTAAATGAATTCTTAGCTTCAGTCTTCACGGCTGAGGATGTTAGGGAGATTCCCAAACCTGAGCCACCTTTTGTAGGTGACAAATCTGAGGAATTGTCACAGATTGAAGTGTCACTAGAGGAGTTTTTGGAATTAATTGATAAACTTAAAAGTAACAAGTCACCAGGACCAGATGGCATTCACCCAAGAGTTCTGAAAACTCAAATGTGAAATTGCGTAACTATTAACTATGGTTTGTAACCTGTCCTTTAAATCAGCTTCCGTACCCAGTGACGGGAAGATAGCTAATGTAACGCCAATATTTAAAAAGGGCTCTAGAGGTCTAACGTCAGTACCGGGCAAATTAGTTGAAAAACAATAGTAAAGAATAAAATTGTCAGACACATAGTAGAACATAAATTGTTGGGCAAAAGTCAACATGGTTTCTGTAAAGGGAAATCATGTCTTACTAATCTATTAGAGTTCTTTGAAGGGGTCAACAAACATGTGGACAAGGGGGATCCAGTGGACATAGTGTACTTAGATTTCCAGAAAGCCTGTGACAAGGTCCCTCACCAAAGGCTCTTATGTAAATTAAGTTGTCCTGGGATAAGAGGGAAGATCCTTTCATGGATTGAGAACTGGTTAAAAGACAGGGAACAAAGGGTAGGAATAAATGGTAAATTTTTAGAATGGAGAGGGGTAACTAGTGGTGTTCCCCAAGGGTCAGTCCTAGGACCAGTTCTATTCAACTAATTCATAAATGATCTGGAGAAAGGGGTAAACAGCGAGGTGGCAAAGTTTGCAGATGATACTAAATTGCTCAAGATAGTTAAGACCAAAGCAGACTGTGAAGAACTTCAAAAAGATCTCACAAAACTAACTGATTGGGCAACAAAACGGCAAATTAAATTGAATGTGGATAAATGTAAAATAATACACATTGGAAAAAATAACCCCATTATGATGGGGGCTAATTTAGCTACAACTAATCAGGAAAGAGATCTTGGGGTCATCGTGGATAGTTCTCTGAAGACGTCCACACAGCGTGCAGCGGCAGTCAAAAAAAGCAAACAGGATGTTAGGAATCATTACAAAAGGGATAGAGAAGAAAACAGAGAATCTCTTATTACCTTATAGAAATCCATGGTACACCCACATCTTGAATACTGCATACAGATGAGGTCTCCTCATCTCAAAAAAGATATACTGGCATTAGAAAAGGTTCAGAGAAGGGCAACTAAAATGATTAGGGGTTTGGAACGGGTCCCATATGAGGAGAGATTAAAGAGGCTAGGACTTTTCAGCTTGGAAGAGAGGAGACTAAGGGGGATATGATAGTGGTATATAAAATCATGACTGGTGTGGAGAAAGTGAATAAAGAAAAAAGTTATTTACTTGTTCCCATAACAACTAGGGGCTACCAAATGAAATTAATGGGCAGCAGATTTAAAACAAATAAAAGCATCTTCTTCACGCAGCACACAGTCAACCTGTACAACTCCTTGCCTGAGGAGGTTGTGAAGGCTAGGACTATGACAGGGTTTAAAAGAGAACTCGATAAATTCATGGAGGTTAAGTCCATTACTGGCTATTAGCCAGGATGGGTAAGGAATGGTGTCCCTAGCCTCTGTTTGTCAAAGGGTGGAGATGGATGGCAGGAGAGAGATCACTTGATCATTACCTGTTAGGTTCACTCCCTCTGGGGCACCTGGCACTGGCCACTGTCAGTAGACCTTTGGTCTGACCCAGTATGGTCATTCTTATGCTCTAAAATGGATTCCTTGAGGACCTGCTCCATGATTTTTCCAGGGATTGAGGTGAGGCTGACTGGCTTGTAGTTCCCCAGATCCTCCTCCTCCTCTTTTATAAAGATGGGCACTACATTAGCCTTTTTCCAGTCATCCAGGACCTCCCCCCAATTGCCATGAGTTTTCAAAGATAATGGCCAATGGCTCTGCAATCACATCCACCAACTCCTTTAGCCCCCTCAGATGCAGCACATCCAGGCCCCTGGACTTGTGCTCATCCAGCTTTTCTAAATAGTCCTGAACCACTTCTTTCTCCACAAAGGGCTGGTCACCTCCTCCCCAGACTGCTGCCCAGTGCAGTAATTGGGGAGCTGACCTTGTTTGTGAAGACAGAAGCAAAAAAAGCATTGAGTACATTAGCTTTTTCCACATCCTCTGTCAGTAGGTTGCCTCCCCCATTCAGTAAGGGGCCCACACTTTCCCTGACCTTCTTGTTGCTAACATACCTGTAGAAACCCTTCTTGTTACTCTTAACATCCCTTGCTAGCTGCAACTCCAAGTGTGATTTGGCCTTCCTGATTTGACTCCTGCGTGCTTGAGCAATATTTTTACACTCCTCCCTGGAAATTTGTCCAATCTTCCTCTTCCTGTAACATTCTTTTTTGTGTTTAAGATTAGCAAGGATTTCACTGTTAAGTCAAGCTGGTTGCCTGCCATATTTACTATTCTTTCTGCACGTCGGGATGGTTTGTTCCAGCAACCTCAATAAGGATTCTTTAAAATATAGCCAGCTCTCCTGGACTCCTTTCCCCCTCATTCTCCCAGGGGATCCTGCCCATCAGTTCTCTGAGGGAGTCAAAGTCTGCTTTTCTGAAGTCCAGGGTCCATACTCTGCTGCTCTCCTTTCTTCCTTGTGTCAGGATCCTGAACTCTACCATCTCATGGTCACTGCCTCCCAGGTTCCCATCCACTTTTGCTTTCTCTACTAATTCTTCCCTGTTTGAGCAGCAGGTCAAGAAGAGCTCTTCCCCTAGTTGGTTCCTCCAGCACTGATGGGGAAGGAGAACTGCTGCCACCCAGGAGGAACAGGGAACAGCTGTGTAAAGCTCAGATTATAGTAGGTTAGGGTGGGGAGCAAGAGGAAGAGAAACAAAAACAGGAGAGAAAAACCAAGGAGACAGAAACATAGAGAAGGGACAAGCAGGACTGGATGGAGCATCATAGGAGTTCTGGGCTAAGACAGGGCAACTCTGGCTGGAAACTGAAGAGAATCTGTGGGAAAGAGAAGGGATTAGTGATTTAACGCTTATTCTAAGCTACTGGAAGAAGCATTTACTCCTAAATGAGAATATTAATTCTGGTGAATACCCACTGGGAAGAGGGAGTTCTAACAAAAATGAAACAATGCTAGACTCTGGAGGTCAATATTTTCTGAGGTTAAACAGCTTACCTGGTTGCTTCATCACCTCCAGAGTCTCATGGTCACTTATCAGATGCTCCATCACAACAATGACCACATTAGTACTCAAACCCAGTAATTTTACATCTGTTCTTCTTTTAGCTTGAGACATTGTTTTGCATTAAGAATTCTGAGGGATGCCAACCCCAAAAATGCATATAACCTGCACCCTGTTTTATGTAACTAGACATTTAAGGTTTGTCTAGGCTATAAAAAATTATCCATCACTGACAAACAGTTACAACTGAAGCTGGAACGAAGAGGGTTACCTCAATCAGCATATACTTGTTAGATATATATGGAGAAACAGTCCCTATCCCAAAGAGCTTACAATCCTGGACAAGCAACATACAAAGGGGGGCAAGAGGCATAAAACGTACAGTCAAAACATTCTTCGTTTTCCTTTGAGTCTGCAGCCAAATGCCCAGTAACACAAGATTGCAATGCAGCTAGCCTGGTTCAGCTCCCATTTCCTCAGAGAATGTAAAGGACGCACCCAAATAGTCAGAGATCACCTCTTAACTAGGTGTCTCACACAGTGACAATCGCAACTGATCACTATAGGGGAGTGGTTCTCAACCTTTCCAGACTACTGTACCCCTTTTAGGAATCTGAAGCCCAAGCCCTGCCGCCCAGAGCTGAAGCACGTAACTTTGCTTTGTGGGGCCCCACTGTGGTGTGGGGATGCAGGCAACTGCCCTGCTTGCCAGCCCTGCACTTGAGATCCCCCTGGGGAATCACAATTCCCAGGTTAAGAAACACTGATCTAGACGAGTTGATGTACCCCTGGAAGACCTCTGCGTTCACGTATTCCTGGCTGAGAACCAATGCTATAGGTCATGGCTGAGGTAACTAACTATAGTTCATTTAGATGAGGTCAATGACTTGTCCTTACCCATCATCATAGTTACCGATAAATGTAAAGCTGCCTCTGTAAACGAATGATGTTTCTCTGTAACTCTCAATGGCCTGTTCCTAGCTTGCACTCCATAATGCAACTCTCAGATGCACAGAGATTCATTAGTCATTAAAACATTCAGCTTGGAAATCCGCATTAGTTTTATCACAAAACATCCTTTCCTGACTTGAACACACACACACACTATTTTGCCTCAGCCTGCCTCTTCATCATTGTGGCGGACGTAGGAGTTATCGGATTGTGGGAGGGGATGTACACCAGTTATAGGGGGATGTGGATGAACAACAGTTACCATACAAAGATAGGGGAGAGCAGAAGTTGGGCAATTAGCTGAAATGTTAGAACCTGTTTATTGTGTGCTTGGAAGACAGTTGCTCCATCCCTCACTCTGTTTCTAGCAGCAGTTGAGATAAGTGCCTCTGCTGCACTCCCTAGGTTTGCAGACTTGCCATCCACTCAGCAACAAGGGACAGGCTGTGCTGAGCTGAAGGGATGAGGAAGAGAGAACTGTGTGATAAATAACAAAGGAGCTGCATCATTGCAGGAAAAACATGGTAAAGTACACATGAAAAACCAAACACACAAACATGACGCACAAGGAGCCCAGAAAGAAACCAGCTGAAGGGGCAGCCCCTAGAAATCTGCTCCAGCTCTGAAGAGAGAGAGAGACAGAGACAGAGACAGTGAGACAGCCCCACATGAGTCCTGCAGAGAACTTAGCTCTGCATGACTGGGGATATTACCTGTTTACCTCCCACCACCTCTTGCAGTAACTGTTACAAATTAAACTTGTTCTTGTTTCTGGGATTTGACAACAAAACAAGTCAGAACAAGTCTGTTTGGAAAGCAACTATTCACTGCAACAGTGTCCTCTAGACAGAATATATTAAATGCTCAACTTAGCTGGAGGGAACTAACTGCTCTATGAGTTCTGGAGGCAGAAAAAGGAGACCAGTAGCAGGAGTTGCCAATCTGATGGGGAAAGGAGAACTGCTGCCACCCAGGAAGAACAGGGAACAGCTGTGTAAAGCTCAGATTATAGTAGGTCAGGGTGGGGAGCAAGAGGAAGAGAAACAAAAACAGGAGAGAAAAACCAAGGAGACAGAAACATAGAGAAGGGACAAGCAGGACTGGATGGAGCATCATAGGAGTTCTGGGCTAAGACAGGGCAACTCTGGCTGGAAACTCAAGAGAATCTGTGGGAAAGAGAAGGGATTAGTGATTTAACGCTTATTCTCAGCTACTGGAAGAAGCATTTACTCCTAAATGAGAATATTAATTTTGGTGAATACCCACTGGGAAGAGGGAGTTCTAACTAAAATGAAACAATGCTAGACTCTGGAGGTCAATATTTTCTGAGGTTAAACAGCTTACTTGGTTGCTTCATCACCTCCCGAGTCTCATGGTCACTTATCAGATGCTCCGTCACAACAACGACCACATCAGTACTCAAACTCAGTAATTTTACATCTGTTCTTCTTTTAGCTTGAGACATTGTTTTGCATGAAGAATTCCGAGGGATGCCAACCCCAAAAATGCATAACACCTGCACCCTGTTTTATGTAACTAGACATTTAAGGTTTGTCTAGGCTATAAAAATTATCCATCACTGACAAACAGGTACAGTTGAACCTGGAACGAAGAGGGTTACCTCAATCAGTGTGGGAAGGCAGGGCAAAGACACGCTGCATGCAGTGTGGGAGGGAAGAGCAAGAACACACTGTGTCCTGCACTATTTTAGAAACTGTGATTAAATCCTACTCTTCCCCTTGATTTCTGAAGCAGAATTTTGTAGCATGGTCAGGATTGTTTGAAGTGTTAATGTAGCCATGCTGGTCTAAAGATGTCATTTCTAAGGCTAAAGTTGTCAGGACTCTGGAGGCCTGGTCCTAGCGCCTCCTGTACACAGGAGGCCCAGGCTTTAAAGTCCCAATCCTGAGCCTGTTAGAGACCGATTTATCTTTGACACATGCACACCTTCCAGCTCTCTAAACTAAAGGATTGGCAGAAACACCATGAGGCTATGACAGGCTCAGTTACTATTTCTCTAGATACCTATACCAAGCTAATTGCTGTGGTCCCTTGGAAAAGAGAGCCCTACAGAGGGCAATCAGTGGGAGTCGGGTAATGAGGAGAATTTGTGGCATGCTCCTGTTAATCATTCACAGAATAACTAGCTTCCTCTAGGGCAGCCTTATAAAAACCAAGACCCAGTAGCTAATCGAGGGAGTCAGGCACAGCCAGGAGAAGATTATGAGTACAGGGTGAATCCAACTCCAAGAATCCTAAGAATTTATCTAATTAGCTGACCTCATGGCAGGTGTCGAGTGAAACAATGGCCTCTGACATGCTTGTCTCCAGCTGACATTGGGCAGAACTTATTGAAACAAGGTAGAAAAATGCCTCTGGCCAGAAGCCAATGGAGGTGAGGCGCTGACTGCACAGAAAGGAGACAGTCAGAGAAGCTGCCCTTTTCCCCAGTCCCTTTTGAAATACTCATTGCTAGATGCCATCATGCAAGGGCCTAGACTCCACGGAGAGGATGCAGCCGAAACAACTTGTCTGGAAATTCCCCAGGACTGCAGTTGAAGGTTGATAGCTACTGTGTTCATAGACAAGAACCAGGAGAGTGAGGTGCTCACCCTGGGAGGCATGACTATCTGGGTAGTTAGACCAAACCTGTCTCTGTGGTATCTGAGCACCTTCTGCTCCTATCCTATCCCATTAACACAGACTTGCTGGTGTCAGACACCTGTTTAACTCTCCTTAACACTAAAGTAGCAGATTGCTGCTATGCAGCAAGAGCATTTAAGCCCAGCCACCAGGATTATAGCAGGTTAATCTCAGACTGAAGTTTTGGGCACCCTGCAGGGGATACTCTGAGAATCATTCCCAAAGAAGTTTGACATGAGGAAGAGTTATAGTGACTGCAATCTTATCTCACCACACCACTTTTCCACTCTCAGTTAAGAAGAAAGGTCCTCTCTTCTAGCTGTGACATGAATATACTTTCACTATAGACCTAAGCTGGCAGAGAGATCAATCAAACCTTCAGGAGAGGGGATCCCAATTTGCAAGACACTCTTAGATCTGACAAGCAGCTGTGGGTTATGCTGCTCCCTGGTTTAAGTCTCTGCAGGCTCTGTTCACCCCTCATGTGCTGCACAGAAGCAGCCGTTGTGTTTCCAACAGGTCTTTTAAAAACATACTATTATTTCTTTAACATATTGAGCTAAAGTAGCTTTGTCCTGTTACGGAAATGTGCATTCACTGTGCCTTGGAGTAACTGAGTCAGTGCCACTTTCCCCTCTCCTTCTTGCTCCCACCAGGAAATACCTAGGCAAAAGAACCAGAAACTCAGTCCCAGCCATCACTACAACACCACACCAGATTCTTCAGGTTCATCCCAACAAAACCAGTTCCTCATATAATGGATCTAACAGTGACTATGTCGGAAAATACTCCTGAAGCCAGCCCTGAGAAGTGTGTGGCAGTCAGGCCTGTTCTTTCTCATTAAACACAATATGGGAAGGTGAACTAGTGGCTTTCTGGAGTACTAAAGGTAGGAGCTCATAGCAGTCAGTTGATGTGTATAAAAAGGAAGCAAAACAAGTGTCTCTCTTGAGCCACAAGGAAAAGACACCCGGTGGAAACCCAGAGCATTTGTAACAAGGTGAAAGCAGATGGTGAGGGGACATACATAGTGGCTGTCACTTCACCTAGTCTTCCTTCATCAGCATGCACTGCTGCAGGATGGGGCGTCTTTATTTGAGAATGACATGCACGCTTGGGCAAGTCACTTCACCTCTCCATGACTCAGTTTCTACAGCTGTAAAATGGCTTTTGTAGCCACTCACCAGCCTCTCAGCGGTTTGGGGTCAGTTAATTCCTGTCCAGTGTTCTGAACACATAAAATGCTAAGTACTGTTATTGTAACAGCCTATCACTGACCCCAGGACCATAGTGTGACACCCTCTCCACATCCCAACCCCTGCTACCCTCCATCGTTCTCCTGCAGTATCTCACTCCCTTACAATCCTGCTGATATTTAGGCCACATAAAGATACCAGTAGGTGGAGGTGGGCCAGACATTCACCTAGCGTGCCACATTTTAAGGGGCACCTAGATAGTCCACTGAATAGCAATGCTCAGATAGTGGGCCATTTTTCAGACTCTTTAAAAAGCTCTTGAGCCCTCCTCCGCAGACTCTGGTGACTCCATCAGCTTTTAGAGACACCTACCCAGTTCTAAATTCTCTTTTGAAATTGTTAGTATTGGAGTATGTATATTAAAGCACTGATCTGCTGAAAGGTGTTAATGACTACCACCAAGCAGGTCTTCGATCTACAGACAATCAGACTTGGTTTAAGTCAATGGGTGTTGTCATAAATATAAAGGGAAGGGTAAACACCTTTAAATCCCTCCTGGCCAGAGGAAAAACCCTTTCACCTGTAAAGCTAAAGATAACCTCACTGGCACCTGACCAAAATGACCAATGAGGAGACAAGATACTTTCAAAGCTGGGGGTGGGGGGGAGAAAACAAAGGGTTCTCTCTGTCTGTGTGTTGCTTTTGCCGGGACTAGAGCAGGAATGCAGGTCAGAACTCCTGTAAAGAGTCAGTAAGCAATCTAATTAGATATGTGTTAGATTCTGTTTTGTTTAAATGGCTGGTAAAACAGCTGTGCTGAATGGAATGTATATTCCTGTTTGTGTGTCTTTTTGTAACTTAAGGTTTAGCCTAGAGGGATTCTCAATGTTTTGAATCTGGTTACCCTGTAAGGTATTTACCATCCTGATTTTACAGAGGTGATTCTTTTTCTTTAATTAAAATTCTTCTAAGAACCTGATGGCTTTTTCCTTGTTCTTAAGATCCAAGGGTTTGGGTCTGTGTTCACCTATGCAAATTGGTGAGGATTTTTATCAAGCCTTCCCCAGAAAAGGGGGTGTAGGGCTTGGGTGGGAAAGACGTTTCCAAGTGGTCTCTTTCCCTGTTATATTTGTTAGGCACTTGGTGGTGGCAGCAATAAAGTCCAGGGACAAAAGGTAAAATAGTTCGTACCTTGGGGAAGTTTTAACCTAAGCTGGTAAAAATAAGCTTGGGGGGGTTTTCATGCAGGTCCCCACATCTGTACCCTAGAGTTCAGAGTGGGGAAGGAACCTTGACAGTTGTGCTAAGCACTCTTCCTACAGGTAAAACGAAAGGAGCAATTAAATGCTCCTTTATACAGTGATAACTGGAAACAGGAAGAGGATACTGCCCAAAGTCTCACTAGGAGGCCTATCAGGACTAAGATGTGTGGTGTGACCGATTTCCCTGGGACTGGGTGCAATCACAGGGGCTAGGGGAGTGTGCTGGAGCAGAGAAAGACAGCAGAAAGCAAAAGAATCAGTGGTTGAGTGTGGCCCTGACATGGAGCAGAGAGACAGAGCTCCTTGTGCACAGAAATTAGTAGATGAGCAGACTTGGAAACAACAAGAAAAGAACATGCCTGCTGTTGTTTCTATTGTGTTCAAGGAAACAAGATTCTAGTGTAATCCTGTTTATAAACAAGGAATGCACATAAAAAAATATACCTGATTCATATCCTCAATTTCTTCTTCTAATGGAAAGAATTTTGCAAGGCCCCCCAAGTATTGTCTAACCACTCGGGACAAAGGTGCAATAGTAAATTTACCTGTTGCAGATAGACGTCTCACATGATCATGCCCTGCTTTCTTGGCTTTTCTTGTTCAGTCATCCCCTTACATATTCTGTTGGCCCAGACCTCTACCTGGGTGGCTTCGCAGGGCATTTAAAATGAAAAGCAGAGGCTGTGGCCCAGCAGAAACCCCTGAACAGCTTCCTTCCCTCAGGAAGCCTCAGCTTATGACACACCCTTGCTGCAGTAAAAGTAGGTTCCTCCCTAGGCAGAGGAAGTCCAGCTGGAAACAGTCAGCCCCTGACCCACCAAGCAATGTCATGTTTAGTCCAACCAGATGCGACACTCCCACAAAGCCACACACATAGCTGAGATTGTTGAATTAAATTTGAGTATAAATTAGATACTCACAGAAGCAGAGTTAGATTTGCATCCAGTCTCTGAGGTTCCTGCTGCTTCACATAAAATATGTAGATGGATCAGTTCATGACCTCACTATTAGACACAAAACATGACATTTAAAGTGTGATTCAGTACAACAGCCTGCACCGGGACAACAATCAGATAGGAAATGGAAACTAGCAGATAAGACGCTTCCCCAAAGAAGGACCCCCCAAGAACTACTTTCATACTCTTGGGGTCTGGACTGTGGTCCAGAAAGAAATAATCAGGAAAATGTGCAATAAATGTTAGAAATTAAATTGGAGTTTCCATATTTACCCACTGTGAAAAAAGGAGATCTCTGCAAAAAGCTAGGGACTTACCAACTGGAGGAGACACCCATGCACAGGGAGGTGGGAACAAGAGCTGGCTTTCTTTTATTGCTGGGGGAAGCTAGACTGCCTGTGCAGTCTCTGAGAGTAATGGGGACAATCTGTGTGAAATAATCTTGGGCTGTGATAAGAGAAAAGGTATTGATATTCTAATGCCCCTGGATCTCCCAATTCCAAAGCTCACTCAGACCTACGGTCAGGGGTGAAAGTAAGTCTAGGGACTTACTGGTACGGGGCTGGGCTGGGGGAGGTCAGAGCCAGTCCCGGCCCACCCTGTACCGGCAGGTGTCTCCTTCCCCCTCCCCAGGGTAACAGCGGCAGCCGGGGCCTCTGGCAGCAATTTAAAGGGCCCGGGGCGGTAGCAGTGGCCAAGCCCTGGGCCCTTTAAATCATCCCTGGAGCCTGCCGGAGCCCTGCGGAAGCGGCGGCCGGGCTCCGTGGATGATTTAAAGGGGGCTCGGCCACCATCACCACCCCAGCCCTGCCGCTGTTACCCCAGGGCTCCGGCAGCAATTTAAAGGGCTGGGGCTCCAGCCGCTGCTGGGAGCCGCAGGCCCTTTAAATTGCGTCTGGGGAAGCCAATCCACCCCGGTACGCCGTACCGCGGCACACCAGCTTACTTTCACCTCTGGCTACGGTGTTTCTGCTTGAGCCTCTCACAGACAGCGATGTGTATTATTGAGAAAAGAAAAGGAGTACTTGTGGCACCTTAGAGACTAACAAATTTATTAGAGCATAAGCTTTCGTGAGCTACAGCTCACTTCATCGGATGTGTCTGCTGTAGCTCACGAAAGCTTATGCTCTAATAAATTTGTTAGTCTCTAAGGTGCCACAAGTACTCCTTTTCTTTTTGCGAATACAGACTAACACGGCTGCTACTCTGAAACCTATTATTGAGAAGGCTCAGAGCCAGTAGATAAGCACAGACTATTTTCTGTGGAGGTTGTGTGACGCTTATTATGTTCTGTACTCATCCTGTGTACAAACACAGGATTTCAGTCTTATCAATCTGGCATCTTTCAACAGCATTAAACTGACTGGAGAAAAAAATTAAACCCAAAAAATTCCTGTGCTGGACTTGATCTGCTAAGTGTGCCAGCCCCTGGGAAAGGGAGTACTGATTCTCTGCTCAGGGTTACTTCAGTAGCTATGAATAAACGATAGTGGATTGCCTAACCCATGCAGATGCCAGCTGATCTCCTAGCCCCACAGGGATTCCAGTGGGCACAGAAGCACCTATAGCGAGACTCATGGTTGCCCTTTGGCCACTTTGCAGCCATGAAAAGGGGCCAAAGAGCAGCCGCAGGCCCCCCTCCCTGGTGAACGGTCCCCACACAGCACACACCCCTCATCAAGAGCAATCTGCCAGCAGCATGCCAACCCTGCAGAAGTCCTCTCCGGCCACAAGGTGAGTTTTGAGGTTGGCTGACAGAGGAAGGTGGTGTATTGAAGGAGGAGAAGGCATAGCCAGGGCAGACCTGTAACTTAGCAATTGCTTAGCTGCCACAATGCACAAGGCAGCCCTAACCTGCCCCAGTAGCTGAACTGTCTCCCAGCAGCCCCAGAATTGGAGAAGCACAGCTGCATGTGTTTGGTCCCTAATCCCTATGGAGCACCCAGGGAGAACTAGATGGGTTAAAGAATACTATGAAGTCTGCAGGTGCAGCCTGGGAAACATCTTGTTGCAGTCTAGCAATCGGAAGTCCATAATATGCTAAATTACCACTAATATGGTCTAGAGCGTGTTATCTAATTTACACAGCTGTAAATACCTCCCTACAGCAGGGGACTTAAACACATAAGGAGGTTCTCAGACAAAAACCTCAATCAAGTTGCAGTTAAGGTTAATTTGTATCAATAATTTAAAGGAAAAAGCATATGAAACCCCTCCCCCAAAACACACACCCTGAAATGCCAGGAAGTTTAAAGTTAAGGTAAAACTACAACTTTTGAAATTATCTATCCCTAACACCCAGATTCATCCCATCAATGTCCCATGAAGAGAACACTTTACTTCTTACAGCACCATATTTGTCAAATCTCTGACTTATTGATGACCACGCAGACAAATCACAGAAACAGACATACACACTTTGCTAGTTCATGAACCAAAAAGAGCCTTCTCTATTATTTTTAAAGTGTGCATGTGCTACCAAATATAAAGGTGTCATAAGAACTGGCATATCTTTGTGTACAAACCTTTGAAGCCAAGATTGTAAAATTATGCCTTTATGGGCAAGATCATAGGACGCAGTAGCAACAAAGCATCACACAGAGATGGGAAACCAGTAATAAAGCCACGTTCTTGATAGGCAGCTTGTAAGCTGTACAAAAGAGTGTCTCATCCGTATTTTACCCACCAGTACTGCAGCTTCATGAAGGTGAAGGTAACTACACCGGAAGAAAGCTGGGATGGGCCTTTTTGCTTATTTTTATGTTGCTTCTTTCTAAAGAGAGTTTTCTTTGTGCTTGTCTTTGCCATTAGAAATTCCAGCCCTGTACCCTGGTCTCTAAGTGCCCCTACCTGGGTATTTCCATACTTTCCAATATTTGTTTTTAAACTTTACATTAACTGATCATTCCTTGGCTTTCTGAGCTGTTTTTATTACACTGCAGAATACCTTGAATGCTTTTTTCATGTAGTGTGACAAAGCTCTGCCCTTGTCTCCGTGGGTCCCGCCTTTCCTGGCGGATTTCACTAGCCTCAGAGGCTCACCATGACCCTCCACGTAACCTTTCCTCTTGCTAGAGACAAGGGTCACAGTCTACTGACCCATTTTCATCATAAGCCAGCAAGGGAGGTGAGGAGAAGCTATCCTCCCTTGCACAGTCTCTGTTGTCTCCCAATCTCAGTGATTAATCCAGGGGGGAGGGAGAGAAAAGAGAGCAAAGGGGGGAGCCCAGGCCCACCCTCTACTCCAGGCTCCAACCCAGAGACCCTAATTGTATCAGCTATGGTAGCTGACCTTTTAAAATCATGACACATACAATTCCCTGGGCTACTTCCCCACAGCAGCCCCCACTTCACCCTTACCTCAGGGCCTCCTTCCTTTTACCTGATATGGTGTGTAGTGCTCAGTCTCTCCAACAGCACAACTTCCTCCCACAACTCCTGACATCCACACCCACCTGACCCACTGGGAGGCTTTTAACTAGTTTCAGCCAGTCCCTGATTGGCTTCAGGTGTCCCAATCAACCTAGCTGTTCTCCCTGCCTTCTGGAAAGTTCTTAATTGGCCCCAGGTGATTTAATTGACCTAGAGCAGCTGCCATTTAACTTATCCTGGTACCAGGGATTTGTTTAGCCTGGAACTAATATATCTATCTCCCACTACTTTTCTATAGCCATCTGGCCTTGCCCCATCACAGTAGCTAGTGATTTGTATAACAATCAAAACTCCAGCTTCACTAAATTGTTTTGTTTTTAATCTGGAAGCAGAGATATGCCAGCAGCAGACAGCCTGTGTCTGTCTTTAATTTCCAATAAATGGTATCCTTTTCCTCTCAGTTAGCAGCCAACATGTTCTGTCACCTTTTTGTCAAACTGCTACAGAAACAGTTTCTCTCCCTGGCAGCAACAGCTGATTGATGGTCCAGCTGCCCTTCAATCAGATGAAAAAAAGAAAAGGAGTACTTGTGGCACCTTAGAAACTAACAAATTTATTTTGAAGTGAGCTGTAGCTCACGAAAGCTTACGCTCAAATAAATTTGTTAGTCTCTAAGGTGCCACAAGTCCTCCTTTTCTTTTTTGCGAATACAGACTAACACGGCTGCTACTCTGAAACCTTCGATCAGATGCTACATCACCGCACACAAATCTGATAACCAAGTCCAAAAGCACCCTTGCTATTTGCTTTGTGAGTGATTCATGAAGAGAAGGATGTGATAAGGCCCCCTGTGATAAGCAAAGACAAGGCCTCAGAGGGAAGGTATATCCTCACTGCATGGAAATCATGCCAAATTCAAAGGTTCACCAGCATAGTTGTAGTTTGACTTCTATATGTGGGGGAGAAGCTCCAATGAGGCTGGAGGGGGGCAAATTTTGCACCTGCCTTACGCTTGCAGTTTGGGGGAGTAATGTCCCCCTATTCCCCCCAAACTATGCACAGGCAGCCCTTCCTCTTGTCAAAGGTGCCGGGTAACCCTCATCATAGAGCCTGACAGGGGCTCTTTCATGGGTTCTCAAACTGGGGGTCGTGACCCCTCAGGGGATCGTGAGGTTATTATGGTGGGGGGGTTGCAGTCAGCCTCCACCCCCAAATCCCACTTCATCTCCAGCATTTATAATAGTGTTAAATACAAAAGTGTTTTTAATTTATAAGGGGGAGGGATCGTACTCAGGGGTTTGCTGTGTGAAAGGAGTCACCAATACAAAAATTTGAGAACCACTGAGCTATTTCCTGAAAGTGAAAGCCTTTTACACACTGTTTTCCCTGGACATGCTATCAGACTGTAATTTCAGTGTGAAGTTGAGAGCAGGAATCTGATTCCTATTGAATCAGCTTCTTCATAATTCCAGCAAATCTATTATTGCAGCAATTATCTCATCAGAGTAAATCTGTGTGCAATGATAATGCCATAGTGTCCAGCTCTAAGGCTGTCACCTTTTCCTTTGCCCTTCATGCTTACACACAGTAGTACCTATAGAGCTATATGTCAAATCACTCTGAGACAAGCCCCTCTCCCTCAGCTTCTCTGGCTCCATAACTCCCCATATGTAGTACCCTTGTCTTATATACTCAAGTCATTAGTATTTACTGATGCAGGAGATGAGACTAGATGACCCAATTGTCCCTTCTGGCCTTAAATTGTATAAAATTCCTCATAAGAGAGCTAACTTCTCTGACTGCTTCTCTAGAACTGAACTCATCTGTGCCTTGGCAGGGCAACCATTCCTGCTCTAAAAAGTCCAAGGGGTTTTCATAAAGCATTACAAACTCTCCAGTCTTTCCCCTCCACACCCATCACTGACAGCAAACCAACCAAGTGTTAATTCCTTCCTTTTTAGCAGCATTGCCTATTGTGGCCTTTTCCCAGAAAGGAGCCTGTAGTTCATGCTGCTTCCAGATATTTCAGCCAAATGCTCCATCTTTATGATCTGAACCCAATCCGATCTGCCTCAGGGAATCAGAAGTTAGAGACAGAAAGGTTCGAGGTCACGTTTTGTCCTTCCACCCAATCCCTCCTCCAATGGTATAAGACAGCTTTGTCCCTATGGGAATTTCTGAAGGGCTTTAATTGGTTATTACTGGTTTTAGGTTGTTGGTTCTAAGGATCAGAGTCATAGTCTTAGATGGACTCAAATAATGAAAAATAATTTAACTTGTTGGTCCTTAAATTGCTATTCCCAATTCCCCCCTAAACACTCTCTAGCCTTGAGCCTCCCACCCAATGTCTATTTTCCCAAAAGCCCTAATTTAATCTCTGAGTGTCAATGATTCCCCTAAGATTGCCTCCCACTGACCTGGTCACAGACAGTCATATGGGGCTACACTAAAAGGCTGAGAAATATCCAGGATCTCAGATGAGGCAGCAAGAATCTCCTTAGAGCAAAGAGAAAAGCTAAAGAATATCTGTGTTAAAAGATATAGGGTGTATAAAGATCCAAGTAGTTAACAAGAGACCTGGGCAATAAGAACTCAAACCTCTGCTGTTGTTAAAATCAGGTAGCCTCTGTGCCACATGGGGAAATATTAGTTAAATTGGAGAAGATGGGGATCAATATGAACATCAAAAGGTGGATAAGGAATTGGTTAAAGGGGAGACTGCAACGGGTCCTACTGAAAGGCGAACTGTCAGGTTGGAGGGAGGTTACCAGTGGAGTTCCTCAGGGATCGGTTTTGGGACCAATCTTATTTAATCTTTTTATTACTGACCTTGGCACAAAAGGTGGGAGTGTGCTAATAAAGTTTGCAGACGATACAAAGCTGGGAGGTATTGGAGAAGGATCGGGATATTATACAGGAGGATCTGGATGACCTTGTAAACTGGAGTAATAGTAATAGGATGAAATTTAATAGTGAGAAGTGTAAGGTTATGCATTTAGGGATTAATAACAAGAATTTTAGTTATAAGTTGGGGACGCATCAATTAGAAGTAACGGAAGAGGAGAAGGACCTTGGAGTATTGGTTGATCATAGGATGACTATGAGCTGCCAATGCGATATGGCTGTGAAAAAAGCTAATGCGGTTTTGGGATGCATCAGGAGAGGCATTTCCAGTAGGGATAAGGAGGTTTTAGTACCGTTATACAAGGCACTGGTGAGACCTCACCTAGAATACTGTGTGCAGTTCTGGTTTCCCATGTTTAAAAAGGATGAATTCAAACTGGAGCAGGTACAGAGAAGGGCTACTAGGATGATCCGAGGAATGGAAAACTTGTCTTATGAAAGGAGACTTAAGGAGCTTGGCTTGTTTAGCCTAACTAAAAGAAGGTTGAGGGGAGATATGATTGCTCTCTATAAATATATCAGAGGGATAAATACAGGAGAGGAGAGGAATTATTTCAGCTCAGCACCAATGTGGACACAAGAACAAATGGGTATAAACTGGCCACCAGGAAGTTTAGACTTGAAATCAGATGAAGGTTTTTAACCATCAGAGGAGTGAAGTTTTGGAATAGCCTTCCAAGGGAAGCAGTGGGGGCAAAAGATCTATCTGGTTTTAAGATTCTACTCGATAAGTTTATGGAGGAGATGGTATGATGGGATAATGGGATTTTGGTAAGTAATTGATCTTTAAATATTCAGGGTAAATAGGCCAAATCCCCTGAGATGGAATATTAGATGGATGGGATCTGAGTTACCCAGGAAAGAATTTTCTGTAGTATCTGGCTGGTGAATCTTGCCCATATGCTCAGGGTTTAGCTGATTGCCATATTTGGGGTCGGGAAGGAATTTTCCTCCAGGGCAGATTGGAGAGGCCCTGGAGGTTTTTCACCTTCCTCTGTAGCATGGGGCATGGTTGACTTGAGGGAGGCTTCTCTGCTCCTTGAAGTCTTTGAACCATGATTTAAGGACTTCAATAGCTCAGACATAGGTGAGATTTTTCATAGGAGTGGGTGGGTGAGATTCTGTGGCCTGCGCTGTGCAGGAGGTCGGACTAGATGATCAGAATGGTCCCTTCTGACCTTAGTATCTATGAATCTATTTAAAGAGTATCATCAATGTGGGTGGCCCTGCACAAACATGTAAGACACAGTCCCTGCCCCAGAGAGCAATGGCCTAACCTTTAGAGAAAAATGGCCGTTTGAGAGAGTGTAGCATCCACTAGTGGAGAGATAGACTGGGTGCATAGAGGTTCTTATCTCAGGTGCTAGGAGAGCATTATCCCAGCACAGGGCCTCAGACTGCAAAATTCAAACCTAGATTCAACATGTCCAGTATCTGGCTCTGTTTGGACTCAGGGATTTTTTTGAGGCCCTCGTCTATTCTCCCGCTTCCTCCAGTTATCTCCCTCACACCCTTTCCTGTCCTGTTCTCTCCCCCGTACACTGCTCTGTGCTCTCTATGGCTGAGGGACAGGTTTTGTTCCACTCACAAATTGGGGTCTCTTTTTCTAGTGAATAGGCACCATTCAGAGACAGACTCCTGGTGCATTATGTGCCTGAACTGCATCATCTGCCTGTTTAGCGTGGGAAGCTCCTTGGAGGAGGGACATGGTCTCTCTCTATAGTTTGCACAGCACCATTTAAGCTGATGGCCCAAGGAAATAATGAACTTCTGTATCTCTTGGGGCATTGTGTGGGTGGTTCTCTGCCCCCCATTCCTGGAACCATGATGAAGGTTCTCTTTGTAAGTGGCTCTTATCTGATCTGTTCCTGGCTCTCAAAAGGAGTCAAAAGGCAATGATACCAAAAAAGAGACGCTGTGGAGTCACTAACTGCTTTCTGATTAGGACCATGAATAATACTGATTGGATGAGAGCCAGGATCTGTTCTGCTGACTTCATCAGGCACGTCTCCTCCCCCTCATCTTTGCAAAAAACTAACCCAGCCCTTCCTGATCTCATCACTGCAGCCTACCACTGTGCATCTTTTCCACTGGGTGAAAAAGTCCACCCCCCCCACCAGTAAAGTCTCCACCCCCTTGACTGGCATTTTAAGAAGGACACTGGAGCTGTTTAGAGAGATCAGAGCTCAGACATATTCAAAGCACATCCAGGCTACACTGAAAGGAAACCATCAGCAGCATACAGAAGAGGAGAAGTGAAGGTATGTGTTATTCTGCACCTGTCTATGCAGAGTCTTTCCCTTTCCCCCTATGGCTTAGTGTTGCAATAAGAGTAGAGCAGGGGTAAATAAGGTCACACTTCTGATATTAATTATTACTTCTTAATTAATTAGCATGATGTACAGTGCTTTAGAATGTGGAATTTAACTTAGCTGTTTCTTTTCAGCCTCTGGGGAGAACTATAAAGTTGGGGACAGATGGTGCTTTCCAGTTCTCTCAGGAAAGCCTTGCTACCCCAAGTCAGGGAAAAGTAGAGCAGCTAAAGGACTGACAGCCTCTGGCACTGAACTGCACTTGGGTAGGAACCCCCTGCACAGAGAAAAAGAAAATAGTGTAAATAAAAAGAACAGATCTTCCAATAGCAACAAAAGACCCAGAGTGCCAGCTGTGAAATTATCATTTGTCCTGCTCATGAGATGGGCTGAGGTAGGGGTCAGACTACACATTTCTCTTCAGGATTCCTGTCTAAGCAGGGATCACAGAGGGGCCTCCGTGGGCTCTCTAGGCTTCTTCCTCTTCCCAAGCACAACCAGAGCTATAACAAACCTTCAGGAAAAATTCCCAAAAGGGAAATCAGACTTCACAAGTGTCAAAGGAATGGTGTATTTCAGAGACATTGAAGGGATATAATATAAATGCCCTGTCTATGGAGGTGGCAGACAGGAAGAAATAGTAAGAAACTAGGCACCACAATGCTCAGTACAGGATTGGGGCACTACAACTCCTCTCAGCAGGCAGTAAAGGGGAGAAAGGCACTAAGACTCTTTCTCCCTGCAGACAGGAGGGGCAGTGAGGCCCAGACTTTATGCCCCTCTGATCAGAGCTAAATCAGCTTAGAGAAGTATCAGCACAAATGGCAAACAGTTACTGATTCCAAATTCAGAGTCAAGGCAATGGGTTCTAAAGAGAAGAGCATGGAACTGGGAGTCAGGACTCCTGACTGTTAATCTCTATTCTGCCTCTGACTGTCAATGTGACCTTGGGTGAGTCACTTCACTTCAATGGGTCTCACTTTCCCCACCTTTAAATTGGGAGTAACACTTATTTACCTATTACTGAGGAGAGTTGTGATGCTTAAATCATTAATGCGGAACATGTGAATTTCAAAGTATTCTTGTTTCTGAGAAAAGAAAAGGAGTACCTGTGGCACCTTAGAGACTAACAAATTTATTTGAGCATAAGCTTTCGTGAGCTACAGCTCACATCCGATGAAGTGAGCTGTAGCTCACGAAAGCTTATGCTTAAATAAATGTGTTAGTCTCTAAGGTGCCACAAGTACTCCTTTTCTTTTTGCGAATACAGACTAACACGGCTGCTACTCTGAAACTTGTTTCTGAGGTATCTGCAGAGATGTAGCTGTGTCTGCAGAATGCAGCATCCCTTTGCTGTGTTGATTCCAGATCGGTAATGAGTTATGTGCTACTAACACAACACGTGCATTAGGTGCACTAACTCCATACTGCTCTCCAGCTTTGTTTAGCACAAGGTTATCGTGACACCATCAGGCAGGTGTACCAGGATCCAGATATGTGGTTCTGGGGGTGGCAAAGCATCATGAGGAAGATAGACTAGTTACATGCTACCCAGCTCACTTGGTGTTGTGCAGAGGTTTGCACTTGGGATGGCGTTGCACTAAGGGCATGTCTACACTACACTGTATCTGGGAGGGAGTGAGCCGCCCAGTCTGGATCAACAGACTCATGCTAGCCCATTAAAAATAGCTGTGTAGACACTACGGTTCAGGTTGGAGATTGGAATCTGAAGCCTGGTGGTGGGGAGAAGAGGGTAGCTTGAGAGCCTGAGCTGCCACATCAAAACACTGTCTACACAGCTATTTTTAGAATGCCAGCAGGAACCCGTTACCACAGTTCTGTGGACCAAGGCTGGGAGGCTTGCTCCCAGATTCTGTGTAGACATGCCCTAAAAGTGCAGCCATTAACCTCTGCACTGACTCCTAATTGATCTCTACACAAGGCAGCCTACGGGTGTTTTCTCTAGTCAGACCGTAAATGCTTTGGGAAAAGGTCTGTCTCCTTAGGTGTTTGTAGCACAGCAGATCCCTGATCCTGGACTGCACACATACTCTGGGCTTCACACCACTTAATACATTCCTTTAAAACCTTAATCCAAACATTTTAAAAACACCCTATCGTAGCCAAATATCCTCTTTCATCTCCCCCCATCCTATTTCCCCCTCCCTCCTCTTTGTTTCTCTACTTAACTTCAGACTAGAAACAAGTTCATTCAAAACAAAACATTTGCCCATTTACATAAATGCCCCAGGTCTGCACAAATCAAGCAGATTCTAATCCATTTAGAATTCCATAAGAATCCAGCCAGAGAGTACTTTTAAAGTGACAGCATCAATTAAAGTATAGTATGACCTGGATTACCTTTAATGTATCTTATACAGAACGAAAGTGTCAGCACAGTAAATCCAGCCCTTTCTATCTTATCACTGGATTAATTTACCAAGGGATACGGTGGATTCTCCATCACTGGCAATTTTTAAATCACAAGTGGATGTTGTTCTAAAAGATTTGCTCAAGGAATTATTTTGGAGGAGTTCTATGGCCTGCTATATACAAGAGGTGAGACTAGATGATCACAATGGTCCCTTCCGGCCTCGGAATCTATTTGCTGGTCACAGGGGCAGAAGCATTAAGGGTCAGAGCAATAGGCATAACTAGGCCAGAGGCAGCTGGGCGAAAAAGATTATTGCTAGAAGGTCTCTGCTTCTATCCATGTAAACATTCTCATATTTTCGGAAATCCATGTGCTTTCCTAGATAGGGCTTATCATTCAGAACACTCTGATTGATTGGGTAAGGCACAGCCGAGGCCAGGGATAAGACTGGGCAAACATCGGGCAAACATCAGTTACCAGCCTTCCAAGCACACTGGACATCAGAACTGCCCTACAGCTACAGATAAGGGACTATGCACTCATTTCTGCACATTGGAGAGGCGCTGGCCTGGAAGGAATAGCAAGGGTTATTGGAACAAAGGAATCAGATGACATCCATGAGATACAGGAAGCACTGTTTGGTACAAAGAAAATTAAAAGATATGGGCTGCAGGTCAGCACTGCTAGAGTGTACAGTAGACTAGAGTACATTAAAAACTGACTAACAAGCTAAGTGTAATTGGGACAGAATTTGTTTTATATCTAATTCACACTTTAAGTAGCTCTGGTGCTTTTTAAATGGAAGACTCTCCTCTCACACCAGTCTCCAAGATTTTAATACAAAATCTTTCAGGATATAAAAACATCTCTGATTCCCTCTTTTTCCTATCAGAACAAGCTCTGGTTCCACCCAATTCCACACAGCCCAACTCCTGCTAGGTGACTACCCAGGTTAGCTCCAATACCTTGTTCTACTGCAGGAAATTCGGACTTTGCCACAACTGGCTTATTTCCAGAGAATCCTAAATTTCCTCAGAAGAAATGGCTCAGACACTCTCTTCCACAGACAGATACTTGCTGGAGAATTAGTTCAGAAATTCTTCCTTTCAGATGAGTAAAGTCTCATTTCCCTTAATGAGGTTTAAGAACTTCTTCCATTCTCATGTGCAGCTTTAAGAAAAGGAATTGCAGCCTCCCTCTGGCTGGCAAGAGTGACATTGGTCCTATGGTGCTGATTACCATCAAGTTATGGTTATATGGCAGTATCTGCAAAAATTCAAAGAAGTCATAGCATAGCCCTGATTTCAGTCAATAGCCTGAGGGCTTCTGCATAATAAATTGGCACTAGATTTGATCAACAGTCTTGTGACTTTAGGGTAACAAAGATTGAGATGCTACTTTGCTACAGCACTCCTGGGGACTTTAGATGCTTATGTCAGATTAATGTCCATATTCCTGAGAATCATTGCCTGTTTGGAAAATGTTTCTGCACTTTTTTTTTTTTTTTTAAAGCCTGCTACATAGCAGGGACCCCCTTGTACAAAGCATTTTGTAAAGCCAGGGCCCTGAGAGTCTTTCCTGGGAGATTCTGTGAATATCAGGGACTTTACCACTGAAATGTGGAAATATTTGTGCATCCTCAAAACTGTTTCGCCAGGTCTGACATCTGGAGATTTTTTTAAAGTACCTGTAACCCTCTCACATGCCCTCTTGAATCCCCCACTTTTTTCAGACCTATCATGAGACATGGTAGCCTACACTCTGCTGTTACCACTGCTCCCTCTGATTCAGGGCCTGGAATAGTTCATTTGGGTCTTTCGCTTTTCTCTCAATCAAACCCCATGTCTTAAAACAAGACTTATTTTCATTTTCTCTCTCTCTGCTTTTGTTCCTGACCTGATGACTGACTAATCTGTCTTCTTTGCATTCAGCCAGCCATTATCCAGTTGCCCTTACTGGCTTTATTTAAATAGCAGAGACTGAACTCCAGATTTATGAAATATCAGTTCTTTCAAATACTTGAGCCAGTTTTCTGCTCTCTCAAGGAAGCCTGATGTAGACAAACAGAGGAAACAGAGAAATGAGAAAAGGTGAGAGAGATGATGAATGATATGGCAGAAATGTGTGTGACTGCAGAATAATCCTAGAATTTTGAAACTGATAAAAGATATGGAAACAAAATCCTCTTGCTGCTCCTCCTATTTCCTGCTATCTAGAGCAATCAATACACCCTTGGAGGAAGACAGAAGCAAAATCCCCTAATTTTATGATGCTCTTGCCACAATGTAGTGAGTCTATTTACATGACAGTTGGACCAAAAAAAAAAAAAAATCACTAGTTTCTGACTGCAGCACCAGTAACATGGGGGTTCTGAAATCTCTCATGTTGGGTACAGAGGGCCGTCACTAGCAATCTCATGAGAAGTCTCCCCACTCTGGCAGTGTATTCTACCTTGTTCAATTGGAAAAAAAGTGTCCCCAGTATGATTATAGGTGAGATTATAAGCTTATGATTAAGCTTACTTGAAGGGAGCTGTGGAAGTCTATGGCACTTTACTGAATGTCCCTGTATCTAGGAATTTACCATCTAACCCAGGCAAATATGATACATGGAACCAGATATCCACTACTTAATTATAGGCTTGATCCAGGAAACACTTGGTGAAATTCATTGGCCTGTGTCATGCAGGATCAGAAGGACCTTAACATCTGTGGCTCATAAATGTGGAAAAACAAAGTGTTGGAGTGCCCTTTAGTGCTATTTTGCTCCCAGAGTGGAGTCCCTATGAACTGTATACTAATTTTAATCTACCTTCCTCAGTAACCTAATCTCTGCTGTACCACATGCCTTTAACATTAGTATAGAGCCCCTTTGTTATCCCAAAAAGAAAAGGAGCACTTGTGGCACCTTAGAGACTAACAAATTTATTTCAGCGTAAGCTTTCGTGAGCTACAATGAGCTGTAGTTCACAAAAGCTTATGCTCAAATAAATGTGTTAGTTTCTAAAGTGCCACAAGTACTCCTTTTCTTTGTGCGGATACAGACTAACACGGCTGCTACTCTGAAACCTGTCTTTATTATCCCAGTGTGACTCCTGGTTAGACAGTCAGGTTTATTACAAGTTCTTGAATTCAGTAACATTCTGAAAAAGAAGATGAATTTCCCCTGTAGTTGTTAAACTCATGCTCTCAAGGTCAGGATTTGCAGGAGATCGCTTATATACCCTCGTCTCCCTAACTTTTATTGTTGCTATGAGGTCCCCAAGATAACTGAAGAAAAAGGAAGCCCACAGAGATGAAAGTAGTGCTATGAGACCAGAGCAAAACTGCACTGCCCCTGTGGGGAACGGACCCCCCAGAGAGCCCCTCACTGCCTACACCCTTTATTCCAGGGTGTTCTACTTGTGCTAGGATAAGAACCTTGCCTGGGTGCATACAGGAGCAGTAATGGATGTTATCAGTTTGGTCTGGAGAATTTTACATATAAAAATGCTTTAATCTGCTCAGGACCGAAGTTGTATGATAAAAGCTTTCTGCAAGGTGCTCAATGGGGCTCTCTCCTCCCTCCAGCAATTTCCCCAAACCATGAAGTAATTCTCTACTGCTATTAGAAAAGGAGTACTTGTGGCACCTTAGAGACTAACAAATTTATTAGAGCATAAGCTTTCGTGAGCTACAGCTCACTTCATCGGATGCATTTGGTGGAAAATACCTTTTTCTTCAGTTATCTTGGGGACCTCATAGCAACAATAAAAGTTAGGGAGACGAGGGTATATATGTATGCATTTGGTGGAAAATGCATCCGATGAAGTGAGCTGTAGCTCACGAAAGCTTATGCTCTAATAAATTTGTTAGTCTCTAAGGTGCCACAAGTACTCCTTTTCTTTTTGCCAATACAGACTAACACGGCTGCTACTCTGAAACCTGTCTCTACTGCTATTGTTAAGAAAACTACCTGTCTCTTGCCTTTGTTTGTGAACAGTCTGGGGGAGGGGATACTGGAGAGAATGAAATGGCAGAGACACCACTGCAGAGTTGAGCTATAGAGATCAGAGCTCATGTTGCTGCCATTAAGTCTGTCACCAAAGGAGGCTGAAAATGCTGCTCAGTAAAGGGGCAGGGAACACACAAGACTACTGAACTCCTCAGAGCCTGAATTTTCCCATTGTAATCAGTAGTGATCAGGGCAGCTCCAAGGAAATTCACTATCAGAAAGGAATTCTGCCAGCCAGGTAAGAAAGAGGACAGGGGAAGGAGAGAAGGAAAGTAATGTATTCATTGGAAGACATGGATGCAGGCAGAGGTCTAAGTCTATTCTTCCTCTCAATCACATCAGATGACCTAATGAACTGTGCAGGAACAGATTGTTTCCCAAGGTTACTGTTGTGGGGACAGAAGATGTAAAGATTTCTCATAAGGGCTGGAATAGAGCTTTATCTGCTGAGGTAGATTAAAGGGAATGAGAGGCTGTTGTGACTACAGAGAAGTGAGTCAAGGAAAGAAATGCATGCTTGAACAAGTGAGATGGAGTGCCAGACCACAAGCTAGCATCCCAGCCAACTAACCTACTTTCAACTGCCTGCAAGAGGGGCAGGATGATAATGGAAATAAAGTCCAGACCATACAGGGAGTGGAGGTTAAAATACTGAAAAACAGATCTATTGCTTTAAATTCATTAGTGCTGTCCACACCCCTGTCAGACACCGAGTTGGCCCTTCAGCCTTTTCCCTCGCCCAGTGCTAACCAATCCATCAGCAGGCAGCATTATCCTTTGAGTAAGAGCATGTGTGTGTGTGTGTGTGTGTAGGGGGGGTAAGGATGAGAGTGGTCAGGCTTCTGATTCCATGCAAAAAATGTACTACTTCCATCTGCAAACCCTTTCACACAGACTTATGATCTAGACTGGAACCAGCAAGTTCTTGCTCAGCACAGGTGTCTCTTCGGCCCCTGAGAGCTGACACCCCAACGTAAACACTCCTACTCTTTCAGACACCTCATTTTGGCTTCTCTTGAGACACTGTATTCTGTTTTATTAGACAAATCTGGGAGTCACAATTTTTTTTGTGACAGTCTGGAGTTCTCTGCTGCCATTCAGCACCCTTGGATTCCCACAGCCTGTAGAGACGTGACCGGGACTTCTCTTGCCAACGTCAACCCCCCAGTAGTGCAAGACAGGCACTGCTTAGTGCCTGAGCCTAGGAACTTGGTTTCTGCCATTTACCTCTGGAGGTGGCAGTGCTTAAAGTGGTCAGAAAAAAGTAGAGGTCTGTCATACTCTGGGAGCAGTGACTTTGGTAACTCAGTAAAGTGCAGCCTTCCATGACACAGCTCAATTTGTTTTTTACTCTTTTCCCCCCTCCCAGCTCTGCAACCCTTCCCTTCCCCTCCTCCCCCTGCCATTTTAAACAGTGGGAGGTGGTCCGGTTCCAGACTGTCGGGGCCCTTCTAAGTTACACCAAGGCTCCTAGACTCTCAAATTGAGATTTACAAATGCAAAGCCAACTCAGGGATTTAGCCACTCCCTGCAAGCCTCCTTCCCTCTGAAAAATCCGTGGGAGCTGTATGGATAAACACTCTTGTTTGCTTTGACAATATCAATTCTGCTCACACTGGAGGCTCACTGCTCACCTTTTTTGTTTGTTTTTTTTAAGATTCTGAGATTTGAAGGAAACCCTGGAAAACACAGAGGATGGAAGGGAAAGTTCGGTGTCTGTACCTGCTGATGGCAGCCATCACCACTCTGCAGTGCCAGGTAAGAGGTCAACACGCCAGTGCCACTCTGGGAGATCCCTGGAGGGTCCTGGCACCCCTTGGTGCCCTAACCCTGGTCTGGCAGCATTCTCATCTCTTCTTGCCGGAACCTCCAGTGGTCTCCGCTGGTCAGGATAAGGAGCAGAGTTACACAGTTATACAAGTCAGAGAGAGAGAAGTTGTAAGAGGGTACCAAAGTTCAGCTCTAGGCGCAGGCTGCAATTGTTCCCTGCAGTGAATTATTCAGGGCAGTTTTTAATTGTACCAAGCAATGCACCTTCCATCACTCTCTTTGGGTGACTGTCCATAGCCAGATACCACTGACTGTTAGCAAAGGCTCCATCACAGGGGTGGCCATCCTAGCCTGAGAAGGAGCCAGAATTTACTGATGTACATTGCCAATGAGCTACAGTAATACATTAGCAGCCCCCCATCAGTTTCCTCCCAGCGCTACCCACCCACCTGCAGCCCTGCCAATCAGCGCCTCCCTCTCGCTCCCCCACCTCCGATCAGGATCAGCTGTTTCGTGGTGTACAGGAGGCTCTGGGAGGGAGGGAGGGGGAGGAGCAAGGGCACAGCAGGCTCAGGGGAGGGGGCGGGAAGGGGTCAAGTGGGGGAAGGGCCTGTGGCAGAGCCAGGGGTTGAGCAGTGAGCATCCTCCGACACATTGGAAAGTTGGTGCCTGGAGCTCCAGCCCTGGAGCCGGTACCTAGACAAAGGAGCCACATATTAACTTCTGAAGAGCCGCATGTAGCTCCGGAGCCACAGGTTGGCCACCCCTGCTCCATCATGTTCAGCCTTTGCTTGATTTCTCCACATCAGTCTTACTTACACCATCCTATCATCCTCAATTACACTTGACCATTTGAATTTATGCAGAGGGTTACCATATCCCCTAGCCTGAGATATTGTGTGGCCTCAAAACTGCAGACCCAGAAGAATTCTAACTTTCTTAGTTCTTAATCTTTCCTCATTAGCAAGCCGCTCCGCCATTCAGTCATTTGTGCTGCTTTGTGTTACTTGGGACCAGATTAAAGAGATTCCACACAAAGATGGACTACAAGCCGTCAGGAACAGTATCCCCGATACTGTCACGGCTAACCTGGTGGCAGAACTTTGTGACTTTGTCCTGACCCATAACTATTTCACATTTGGTGACAATGTATACCTTCAAATCAGCGGCACTGCGATGGGTACCCGCATGGCCCCACAGTATGCCAACATTTTTATGGCTGACTTAGAACAACGCTTCCTCAGCTCTCGTTCCCTAATGCCCCTACTCTACTTGCGCTACATTGATGACATCTTCATCATCTGGACCCATGGAAAAGAAGCTCTTGAGGAATTCCACCATGATTTCAACAATTTCCATCCCACCATCAACCTCAGCCTGGACCAGTCCACACAAGAGATCCACTTCCTGGACACTACGGTGCTAATAAGCGATGGTCACATAAACACCACCCTATATCGGAAACCTACTGACCGCTATTCCTACCTACATGCCTCTAGCTTTCATCCAGATCATACCACTCGATCCATTGTCTACAGCCAAGCGCTACGATATAACCGCATTTGCTCCAACCCCTCAGACAGAGACAAACACCTACAAGATCTCTATCATGCATTCCTACAACTACAGTACCCACCTGCTGAAGTGAAGAAACAGATTGACAGAGCCAGAAGAGTACCCAGAAGTCACCTACTACAGGACAGGCCCAACAAAGAAAACAACAGAACGCCACTCGCCATCACCTTCAGCCCCCAACTAAAACCCCTCCAACGCATCATCAAGGATCTACAACCTATCCTGAAGGATGAGCCATCGCTCTCTCAGATCTTGGGAGATAGACCAGTCCTTGCTTACAGACAGCCCCCCAATCTGAAGCAAATACTCACCAGCAACCACACACCACACAACAGAACCACTAACCCAGGAACCTATCCTTGCAACAAAGCCCGTTGCCAACTCTGTCCACATATCTATTCAGGGGATACCATCATAGGGCCTAATCACATCAGCCACACTATCAGAGGCTCCTTCACCTGCGCATCTACCAATGTGATATATGCCATCATGTGCCAGCAATGCCCCTCTGCCATGTACATTGGCCAAACTGGACAGTCTCTACGTAAAAGAATGAATGGACACAAATCAGACGTCAAGAATTATAACATTCAAAAACCAGTTGGAGAACACTTCAATCTCTCTGGTCACTCGATCACAGACCTAAGAGTGGCTATACTTCAACAAAAAAGCTTCAAAAACAGACTCCAACGAGAGACTGCTGAATTGGAATTAATTTGCAAACTGGATACAATTAACTTAGGCTTGAATAGAGACTGGGAATGGATGAGTTATTACACAAAGTAAAACTATTTCCCCATGGTATTTCTCCCTCCCACCCCACCCCCCACTGTTCCTCTGATATTCTTGTTAACTGCTGGAATTAGCCTACCTGCTTGTCACCATGAAAGGTTTTCCTCCTTCCCCCCCCTGCTGTTGGTGATGGCTTATCTTAAGTGATCACTCTCCTTACAGTGTGTATGATAAACCCATTGTTTCATGTTCTCTGTGTGTGTGTATATAAATCTCTACTCTGTTTTTTCCACCAAATGCATCCGATGAAGTGAGCTGTAGCTCACGAAAGCTTATGCTCTAATAAATTTGTTAGTCTCTAAGGTGCCACAAGTACTCCTTTTCTTTTTGAGAATACAGACTAACACGGCTGCTACTCTGAAATCTTTGTGGAAGTATTTCTATTCCATATACCTTAATGGCAACACATGATTTTCCTTCTACCTCTGGGCCTGGGGAAGGGCAGTTGCCTAAATTCTCATCTATGGCATTTGCACAGAAATAGTGCATGGTGGTTAGCACATGTAAATTGTGTGCAACTGGAAGGATCCTTAATGTACAACCCCAGGAACATGAGCCAATTTGTGCTTGGTCCCTGCTATCCTGGACTATTATACATGTGTCTAAGGCACTCCCCACAATACCAGAAATGCCACACTGAGGAGGGTGGGAGTGTGTCTCAAAGCTCTCCAGATTTTGGGAGCACTTGGTAATTGAATCTCTAAGACAGCAGCCACTCAGGCTTCCTCTCTTTCTCTGCTTGCAGGAGCTCCTTGTGCGCCTCAAACGGGGAGCCAGATCTAAAGGTAAGGAGGGGAGAGGAAACCCATTCTAACTTGGGCTAAGCAGATGTGAAGGGCAAAGCAGGCTGGTGCAGAGGAAGTGAAACCAGGACCAGGCTCATGCTCCAACTATGACCATTCTCATAGGCTGTACTGACAGAGATTTGGCCATGGAAGATATGGAGAACATACCCAGCATGCTGTAATATCTTATACAATTCAAAAGACATGGAAGATCTTTCCCCTCTCACTCACTCTCTCTCACACACACACACACACGCGTGCGCGCTGGCGGATCACAGAATTCTACATCCAACAGCACAGCAGGGAGAGGGACACAGCAGCTCTGGCCTGAGAAGGGAAGAGAGCTCTGTTAACAGAGGGGAGCATTTTGTTGTCCAGGGACGGGAGAGGAGCGGAGCACAGCCTCTATGCTCAGACAACCTCATTTGCCTTTTCCTAAGGAGGGTTTCCTGTCTCCAATTGCAGCCACTTGCACTGACCGTTCATCCCGACAGATTTACCAGCAGAAGGAGACCTGGCTACGACTTGCAGGAGGCAGAGTAGAATATTGTGTGTGTGACAGTGGTTGGAGTCATTGCCACAGCGTGCCTGTCAGAAGTGAGTATGGAGCAGGAGCTGGGAAGGGAAAGGGGAGCATCTGCATTTCCAGCATTCAGCCCTGTTAGACAGAAAGGGGGACTCTGCTCTTGAGGGAACGATGATTGTGCACAGAGAATCTGGGGTTTACATGGATGCACTAGGATGTGCCTACTCATTGAGGCAGGAGTAAGAGTGCAGGCTGGGCCAGAGAGGTAAGCAGAGATCAGAGCCAAAGCATGTGCCAGGGTGAGTGGGGAAGATGGAGGAGTGGAGGGGTGTACAAGGGGTGGAGGTGTGTACAAGCTGGACCAGAGGCAGGAAAACAAGGCATATGTCTGGCTAAAGAGAAATGGGCAGTAAGGAGGCTGAGAGGAGAGGTCACAAATCATAGCTTATGGCCAAAAAGGATCAACAAATCATCTAGTCTGACCTCCTGTTTATCACAGACTAGCAACACCACCCAGCACCCGCAGTTAGAACACAAATTATACAGCCCACATGAGAATACACTATTATGAGAGGATAGGAAGGATAAAGGTGCACCAATGTCGCAGGCCCCTGCAGTGGCAGAGAAATGATTAAGTAAGATATACCCAAATAATCCGGGCAAGTGACCCGGGCCCACAGAAGAAAGTGGAAAAAACCCAAGCTTTCTGCCAAACTGACTTGGGGGAAAATTCCTTCCCAGCCTTGCATATGGGGTCAGTGATGCCCTGGCAAGAACCAGCCAGTGAAGCACCAGATACAGAGATGCCACCTCAGAGCCCTGAATCACTCTGCCCAATGTCCCTTTTCTAGCTGGGGCCAGGCCTGATGCTTCAGAGGAAGGGGATTTAAAAAAAAAAAGGGGGGGGGAGCAGGGGGAATCTCTTCCTGACCCCTGCCAGTTGCCAACTGAAACCCAGAAGCATGAGCTTTTAGGAACATAAGACAAACTGGAAATGAACTCTAGGACTGCTGAGCCTGCCCCTTCCATCACAAGCAACCCCATCATACCATCGCACTCATAAATTTCTCCAACTCTCAGTTAAAACTAAGATGTTTGCCCCAATAACTCCTATTGAGAACAGTCTAATTTCCAGCCCAAATTTGTTCACGGCCAGTTTATATCCATTTGTTTGTGTGCCCACATTGTCCTTTAGTTTAAATAGCTCTTCATCCTCCCTGGTAATTATCCCCTTTTTGATGTTTTTATACAGAGTAATCAGAGTCCTCTCAGCCTTCTATTTGCTAGACTAATTAAGCCAACTCCTTCTAAGTCTCCTCTCATAAGACAGGCCCTCCGTTCCCCTGATCATCCTAGTAGCTCTTCTCTGCATTGGTTCCAGTTTGAATTCATATTTCTTGAACATGGGTGACCAGCACTGTACACAGTATTCCAAACGAGGTTTTACAAGGGTACCTTGTACAATGGCATTAGTTCTTCTCTATCACTACTGGAAATGACTTGTCTGATATATCCTAGGATTGAATTTGCCTTTTCACAGCTGCATCACACTGGTAGATCATAGTCATCCTGTGCTGTGTGGGACCTCAAAACCCAGGTTTCACTCCTCATCTGTCACCTCCAACTGATGAGCTCCCAACTTGTAGTTAAAAGAAAAGGAGTACTTGTGGCACCTTAGAGACTAACAAATTTATTAGAGCATAAGCTTTCGTGAGCTACAGCTCACTTCATCGGATGCTGTAGCTCACGAAAGCTTATGCTCTAATAAATTTGTTAGTCTCTAAGGTGCCACAAGTACTCCTTTTCTTTTTGCGAATACAGACTAACACGGCTGCTACTCTGCAACTTGTAGTTGAAATTCTTCTTATTAGACCCTTGTACTTTGTATGGTTGAATTTCATCCCATTTCTGTCACTCCAGTCTTCTAGATCATCCAGATCTTCCTATATAATAATCCGATCCTCCTCACGATGTCTCCCAACTCTGTATCATCAGCAAATTTCATTAGCACATGCCCAAGTTTTGTGCCAACATCATTAATAAAAATACTGAATAAGATTAGTCTCAAGAGCAATCCCTGAGGAACTCCACTGATAACTCCCTCCAGTCCGATATCACCTTTTAGCACAACCCACTGCGTTCTCCCCTTTAGCCAGTTCCTTATCCATCTTAAAATGCTTGTACTGATCCCCATCTTCCCTGATTTAACTAATAGTTTCCCATGCGGTACCATGTCAAATGATTTACTGAAGTCCAAGTATATTAAATTTACTGAACTTCCCTTATTTTAAAAAAAATCAGTTATTTTCTCAAAGAAGGAAATCGGGTTAGTCTGGCACAACCTACCTTTGGTAAACCCATGTTGCATTATATCCCCTTTAACATTACATCCATGAATTTAATTATTCTTTCCTTCACAATTTGTTCTAAAGCCTTGCATAATACTGAAGTCAGACTAACAGGTCTGTAATTACTCAATCACTTCCCCCCACCCCCTTTCTTAAATATAGGTATGATAAGTATTCTCCATCATATGGTACTATTCCCAAAGGGAAAGATTTATTCAAAATCCTTGCTACCTGACTAGCAGTCTCATGTGCCATTTCTTTCCATATTCTGGGATGGAAATTACCTGGTCTCCCCAATTTGAGCCCATTAACATCTAAGTTTTCCTTCCACCTAAGATGTGGTAATTTCCATTTCCAGACCCTCATTTCTATCAGCTGTACTGCATTTATTCACATGTTCCATATTATCATCCTTACTGAAAACTAAAGCAAAGTATTCATTTACTTTTGGGGCCATACCAGTTTCTCAGATGGGGAGATATTCATGGCCGCCTGCGGATGTGAAATCTAATGAGGTTTCCTGGCTTGTGTTTGCTTGACAGGATGTGCTCACAAGAAATGTTACAATGGGGGTCAGTGCAAGCAGGCATTATACTCCCCTCTGCACTTCATCTGCCAGTGCCATCAAGGCTTCTCTGGGAAAAACTGTGAGATAGGTGAGTGCATGTGCAGTGAGTACAGCTACATATGGCTCGGGGAATGGGGAAGGGTTTGGCTACCCAGAGCTGTGGGAAGAGCTACCCAGAGGTTGCTGCAATGTAACAGGCCCTGAGCTATGCTGTCTCCATTTATTTCAGAGCTAATACTGCAGGGGATCTTATGCATCTGGGGGAAGGATACCTGTGCTGGTGGCCTAGATAAATACTTTCTAGCCTCGGGGCTGAAGACTCTCCACTACACATGGGGTCTGGGCTGGCCTGTTAAGGCATTTATGCTGGGCTAGTGACTGTGGTAGCTAGGGTCCCTCCACAAGGGAACAGCTCTCAGAAACTCAGGGGAGGGAAGCAGAGTCCATGAGGGACCAGTTTGAAGCTACCATTTTGCTTCCCTGTTGTTTAGATACCGAAATCACATGTTACGAAGACCTGGGAGCAACATACAGGGGGACATGGAGCGTGACGGAGAGTGGGAGTGAGTGCTTAAACTGGAATATCAGTGCGTTGGCTCAGAAAAAGTACAATGGGCGGAGAGCAGATGCTGCTCAACTGGGACTTGGCAATCACAACTACTGCAGGTGAGAGGCACTGGTGATGAGGGAGTATAACACTGTGGGGAGGCCCTCTCAGGGGTGACCTGACATGGGGCTACTAGAGAACACTTATGGGAGAGAAGTGGGTCTTGGAACTCTCAGGGTGGCAGCCTGGAGAGTGGGGCCCTGAAGGAGGCTCAGAATGAACTGGGACAGAATGGCTAATGGTTCTCAGATGAGTAACCTGGGAATGGTGACCTTGGCATGGGACTGAAGAGCTGCTGTAACCTTGTTTTGGTTTGGGGTTTTGGGAGGAACTGTGTTTAGCATAAGAGATCTGTGGCACCTCATGTGGATAAAAGGGTTTAAATTTGGTACTGAAAAAGACAGTCATTCTTTGCATGAGCAGATTAAGGGGAAACTAAGGAAGGTCACATCTAATCTGCAGAGGTTGCCCGTGACGGGGTTTCCCTGTAACAGTACCACGAAGAAGCGGGGATTGTATGTTGAAAGGAGCCAAGAAGCTACTTCCTTCCTAGGCCCTACATTCTGGCTCTCCCACAGGGGATTTCACTCTGCTTCAAGCTGCATATCTAATCACCCCCTTTGTTCCTTTCTCCCACCCTTGCCTCTATACCTGAAACCCCCTTCCTGAGCCAATCTACCTAGCCACCACCTGCCTCTCCAAACCCTCCTTAAATAACCTAATCCCTAGTGCTCTCTGCATCAGCATTGCACACGTGCAAGCTACAAACAACACTCCACTCCTCCTGCCTTCCATGTAACAATCAACATTCCTCAAGTTACTCAGCTAGACTGCCAGGGCTGGACTGTGCATTGGTATGGAGTTATATACACAATGTTACCATCTCTCTCAGGAACCCAGATGAGGACTCCAAACCCTGGTGCCATGTCTTCAAAGGGGGGCAGTATACCTGGGAATACTGCAGCACACCTGCTTGCTTAAAAGGTATGTGCAGGGCCAGAAGGGATGGATACCTGCTGTGGAGACTAGATTTTTAAGGATTCCCTGGGCCCGCAGACATTTCCATAGGCTGCAGAACTGAGCACTTTAAACTACATTTAAGCTTCTAACCTTTCTGGCTGAAAAGGAATAGTCTCACTGATGTAGTGGTGATTATTAGTGAGAGGAAATCTTCTTGGAAGAGAAGGCAACAGTTGATGCACTATATAAACAGCTGAGATGATGATGCTGGAAACAGTTAGCAGCTGGTACTAATCAGTTAATCTGCAGATTTCTTGTTGCAGGAGAGGGCTGCTTTTCTGGGAAGGGCATAGAGTACCGGGGCAGCCACAGCATTACCAGCTCTGGTGCCACCTGTCTGAGATGGGACTCCAAAACCATTGCCCACAAATTCTACACAGCTTGGAGGTTCAATGCCCAACAGCTGGGTCTTGGGAGCCACAATTTCTGCCGGTAGGTAGGGAGTTAATTCATAATTTTTAAAAGATACCTCCCTTGCCCCATTCTCCCTAAGGTGCAACTCTGACCTGTCACATGAATTAGGACATAGGGGATACACAGTGCTCCAGGGAACATGCTGCCTGGCCACAGAGTAATTATCTTTGTGATGTCACTTCATGCATGCAGTTTTCTGCCGATACTACTAGGCACAGATCTGGTATCCTCCAGTGAAAGCTCACGAGGTGGCCTTGTCCCTAAGTTACACTCGAAGGATACAGACAGTTTTTTGGAAAACAATGCTTTTCTCCATTATCCCCTTCCCCATCAGGCTCTCTACGGGTCCAATGGGAGTGTGAGCAGCTGAAACAGCTTCCCCTTTTCTGTATTCCAGAAACCCTGACAATGACTCCAGGCCATGGTGCCACGTGCTGGAGGCAGGCCAGCCAAAGTGGGAATACTGTGACGTGCCTGTCTGCTGTAAGGGACATCCCCACACTCGCTCTCTCCCGACTCTTCTCTGCCTTTCAATCCCCACTGCTCTGCTTCTTGCCATTGTCACACTCAAGCCCCTTTCAGTAAGGTAAGAGCTGGACTGCAGCTGTGGCAGAGCAGCAGGGGAGTCTGTGGCTCCCACACAGGTGTCTCTTCCAGACTTGCAAGGAAGGCAGCAGAATGGGGGGCACATGCAGGGCTTTCTTGCTTTCTTTCCTGCCCATGTGGCAGGTTTCCAGGGGGTAAGAGAAATCAGGTCATCAACAGCATTGTGCTGCTTCAGCAGATGCTAAGCACATGGAGACAATTTAGCCCATGAGAGAGGCTTTGTGCTGTGGCCCTTATTCTGATTTCTGTGTTTGTCATCCACAGCCACGTGTGGCCTACGGCAGCACAAAGTGGCCCAGTTCCGAATTAAAAGTGGCCTCTATGCAGATATCACCTCCCACCCATGGCAGGCTGCCATTTTTGCCAGGTATCGTCGAGTGACTGGGGAGCATTTTCTGTGTGGAGGAATCCTGATCAACTCCTGCTGGGTCCTGTCAGCTGCCCATTGTTTCCAGGAGAGGTGAGAGAAGAATCCAGTTAGCGCCTCTGGCATAGGGACTAGATACTGGGTCTCCCAATTGCAGCAATGGGAGTACTGAGAGAAAGAGATACCAGTGCCCTGACTGTACCCTTCCATGGGAGACGCTGAGCCAGGGTGGGAGCTGCTGCATGCAGAGGGAGTCCAAGTAACTGTGCCCTTCAGAACCTCTTGCTCCCTACATTACTTTCCCAGCTACGGAATAAGATCCTCCCCACCACCACCACCCTTGGGGATGCAGGATAGCTTAAATAGATACAAAGGTCCCCTCATATCACCTCCCTCACTGCTGCAGCTAGGAAGGCACTCTCAAGCACAGTGAAGGAAGGCAAGGCTGTGGTCTTGGGCTAGGCCTACTGCACATAAGAACTATAGTGTAGGAATAGTGGGGTTTAACCTCTGCAACTTCCTGTCAATCTCATTCTCTGTGAGTTAACCCTGCATCTGTTAAGATAGGCTCAAATCTGGGGAATGGGAGCGATTGTTGCAGTGACTGCTTTATACAGAACATGTCCTACACAGTCATGGAGACCCCTATCCCACTATGCCTGGCTCCATCGAGCCCCATCTGGAACCCTGCATGCTACTCTAGTTACTGAGTTTAAGAAAGGATTATCTGATTTGTTTTTTTTTCCCCTGAGAGAGAGAGAGAGAGAGAGAGAGAGAGAGAACACAAAGGAAGCATCTGGAGTTATCAGAAGTCCTACAGTAAAGAGATGGTCAAGATGAACATGGCCAGCATCAAGAAAGGAGCTTGGGAGGCAAACAAGCTGTGGGACATAAGATACCTCAAGGAGACTAAGAATTAATCTGTTATACAGGGCAATGAGAATAGAACCTGGGGCAGCCTGAGACCTGGCGGGGTGGGGGGAGAGAAGGGGAGAGCAGATGAGATTTTCCACTGTATGCAATAGTCATATGAGGAAGATGAGGACGCCCCTGAATATAAATCCAGACTGACTGGTTATGTAAGGAGTAACAATTCTATATGAGAAAAAGTTGAGCTCCTGCTAGGCAGCTGACACCTTCAAAGGATGGGTCTCTGGAGTTAAAGCTGGGAGACGCTCAAAGCTCTTTCGTTGTCCAGGTTTAGTGTCAACCATCTAAAGATTGTACTGGGTAGGACCTATCGAATGATCCCTGAGGAGAATGAGCAGCAATTCCAAGTGAAGAAATACATCCTGCATAGCAAATTTGACCCAGAAACTTATGACAATGATATCGGTAAGAACTTCCCATGCCACACGTTCAGAAACTGCACCACCAGCCCAAGCCTGTTCTTATACATTTTCTTTTCAGCTCTGTTACAGCTGAAGTCTGGGTCAGAAGAGTGTGCTAATGAAATGGACGCTGTCCGCACTGTCTGCCTCCCAGAGCCAGGACTTCGGCTGCCTGACTGGACGGAATGTGAGATCTCTGGCTATGGCAAGCATGAAGAATGTAAGGAGATGATGTACCCTATGTAAGGGATTCTTCCACAGGGCTCCCGTCCCTCACCTTCATATTTAAAAGAACCATGTTGTCCCTGGAATCACTACTACTGTAGATAGTATTTCAGAGACTGTACACTTCAGGCCAAATTCTGCCCTGAGTTATACCTGTAGCACCCTACTGAGCTCCGTCCCTTGTATGAAACCTACAGACAGTGGGGAAGTATCTTGGGAGGTGCAAGACTCAAGCACAACAAACGAGCTAGGTGGAACACAGCAGCCTTAACTCTGTATTTCCTCCTCTTAATTTATATGTAGAAAGATTCTCTCTCACTCATTCTGCTGGAAATAATTCTCCTGTCAAGTTTTATTGCACAGTTGCAGATCATGCCACTGTATTCTAGTAAAGCACACCATCTGTATGATGCTTAATAAGAAAACAGGAACAAGAGAAACAGCAATAAGAACAGATGTTTAGAAGCCAACTAAACCACAGCTAAATTATTTCTAGTTGGCTTTTTAAAAAAAAGTGTTTATCCATCTAGATATGCAAATAGCTGTCTGGTGGAAATAAGTCTTCTTCTGGCCATCTTCTTCCCCTATCCCCTGGCTCCTTCCTAGTGCCTGTTATCCCTAATCTTGCATCTTTTCTCTCAATAAATTGCATGTCCTTCAAAGTAAGGGCCAACTGTCTGTGCAGGATCCAGCATAGTAGAGCCCAGATTCTGACTGGGGCCTCTCCATGCTGCTGTAGTTATGTCTCCAAGCGTAAATCCGTGTACTTTTAGGACAAACAGAGGGTTAAGTGACAAAGTGTTAAAGGAAGCTAATCCTTAAAAAAGAATCCTTTGGTCAAACCTCATTTGAAATCAAGTTTTATGTTTCTGAAAAATCATTTGACTGATAAAAACTATTCTGCCAAGTTTCAGGCCAATGCAGCTTGAAATGACCAAGATATTAGCCTCTCAAAACACAAGTTTTGTCCCTTCAGAGTTCAGTAGAGCCATAATGCATTCCTATCTAGTTACATATGATCGAGTCTGCATGTATACAGACAGGACATCTGGTTCCCATTAGAGCAAGTCTAATCCCCTAAAGCCATAACCCCTGTCAGAGAGCTCACAATATTCTCCCTCACCTCCACCCCCACCACTCCCTAACTTTACACAGTTAACAAACCATTTTACCAAACAAAAGCTTTAGCTGAAATGGAAGGCTTTTAGTGGATGCAATTTAGGACACTACAGTCAGCTGAAAGAAGCCATATCCTGTCCCAGCTAAGTCCAAAGCAGTTTCCCAGCACCAAAACAAAACCGATGGATTTTAAAAGTGACTCAAGTAGATAAGAGTTGAGATTTTTCTGTACCTACTTTAGAAACTTTGCTCTCCCTGATGATTGTTCTGGAATGGGGAGCGGGAAGACTACTTGCAAAACCCCAGAGGTATCTGGGGGCAGCAGAACTAAGGAGGGGTGGGGCAGTGCTCCAGCAATAGAAACGGTGTGGGCTCTGCCCCTGAATAAACTAGTGTGTGTGGGGTGGTGACAGCCGGACCCACAGGAACTGGAGCAGCTGCCATTACGTCAGGGAGTAGGATCTGGAGGGACTGAAATGGGACTGGGGGCAGATATGTGAACCTCCAAGGACTCTCCTTCCAGCCTGAAACCAGCTGTTTCCCTCTTCCCTCATCTCACTAGGTGTCAGTACCTCCCGAGTCCCCTTCCTATCCCTTTTGCCGATCCATTTACAAGGAACTTCTATTCCCCCACCAAATACATCCATTTCTCTTGCAGTTTCTCCTTTCTACTCGGAGCGGCTGAAGGAAGGTCATGTCAGACTGTTTCCACCTAGTCGCTGCACATCACAGCACCTGAACAAGACAGTCACTGAGAACATGCTGTGTGCAGGGGACACCCGGCAACTGGATGATGCCTGCAAGGTAAACCTATCTCTGTCCCTACCTGTTCCCTCTGGTTTCCTCCAGAAAATAGTTGCTAACAAAGCACTATGCTCCAATAAAGCAGAGCAAATGCAGCCCTGCATCAGCATATGGTGGGCTCTGGAGCAAGACTGTCCCTTGGTGATGCTGCAAGCTTCAAAGCAGCCAGGAAGAGAGGTCACATTTAACCAAAATAAACCTAGGACAATGGGCATTGAAAACCCAAACTGCAAGAAATGTTGCCAATAACTGGGCAGGAAACCCCACCTGGTGCAGGTTTCCTGTAACTTTCCTTTACAGAAACAGAACATGAAGTGCTCATCAGGGGGGTCTGTAATAGGATAGGGCACTGCCCCACAGAAATGGGAATGGACTAACAGGCAAAGGGGAGAGCATGCTCCAGTAGCATCAGAACTGTGGGGGGGGGGGGGCAGAAATAGTTAAAGTTCCTGAAACAAAGCCCCACATATCAGCATCCATAATTCCCTAATGAGCATGTTCTCTACATACCACAGCATTATATAGTCACCACTTTACAGGTTTTTTTTTTTTGGGGGGGGGGGGGGGGGGAGAGACACCTGATCAAGATTCTTCAAGGATTATTGTACTTTAAAGATTTCTCATGCAAGTTTCAGACTCCGATTTTTACAGGGATGATACTGGGAAGTATTTTAGGATCTCACTTTTTCCTTGGTATAGCAAAAGGGGTGTAGGATGCTATCCTAATAAATATGGATCCTAATTTTTCAGAGGGGCTCTCACCAACTCTACTTGAAGCATGGCATGTAAACTGGGCAGAGCAGAGGAAGTATCTACAGGGAATCTAATATGGGAAGGCTTAGCATCCAGTCAGCAAGTAAAGAAAGTGAATGAACCTCTTACTAACCTGCTTTCTCCTTGTAGGGAGACTCTGGAGGGCCTCTGGTCTGTATGAAGGATAATCGTATGCATCTGATTGGGATCATCAGCTGGGGAATAGGCTGTGGACGGAAAGACACACCAGGCATCTATACAAATGTGACTCGTTACCTTGACTGGATTCAGGACAAAATGAAACCCTGAAGGAGGAAAATGAATCACTCAAGGCCTTGCAGTCATGCCCCCACCTCTCCCGTACAGGAGGTCCTAAGGATGCTGACAGGTACTGCTGTTTGCACAGATGCCCTATGATCACTCACCTGTAGGGTGCAGGTGCACAGCAGAGTGGAGGGAGGGGCATACACTTTTTAGGCACTTTCTCTCTCCTCTTTAGAGACTATTAGCAGTTGGGGTTTTTTTTTTTTATTATTTCGTACCAGGTCATATAGGCACAATGAAAAGTAAGTTCCACCCCCCACCAGAAAACCCCCAAGGACTAACAAAGGAGTCTCTGCAGCCCACAGCAGCAGTGGGAATGTATAGAAGGCAAAAAGGCACAAGTCTAAATTCTGGAAGTCATCTTCTCTCTTAGAGGATAAGGTTATGACACTTGCACTATACTCCAAAGTATGTACACAGCAACATGACTGTAAATAGACTGTAGAGCTTGGACCATGTCCATTTCCACCCCCACCTCAGAGGGTATGGGCTGCGGCTCAAATTCACTCCCACCTCCATATTTTCGTAAAATAAAAATATAGACATTATTTGGCACTAGCCCCACCTCTCCAAGGTGCCCTTGAAAATCTAGAGAGGGGTAGACAGAGTGAAAGGGGATCATAGCTTGCGATGCAAAGAGAGAATCCAAGTTTTGTGATCTCAGGTGAAACACCTGAAGATGAGCACACACTGAAAAGCATGGGATTAGAGGATGTTCTACCACCACTCTAGTTCCATGCAGTGGCATTCCTAGAATAAGTGAGCACTTTGCCTGATGTCAGTTTCATTCATAGGCACAAACATGCTGCGAGTCCATCCACTTGCTCAGAACAATCTTCTAATGATACTTATCTCCTGCAGCACTTTGAAAGATTATTTTTATACTATGCAGATATTTAAACTTTCCTGTATTTGTCTGTTTTTGTTTTTTTGTATGACAGTATAATTCCTACCACTACACTGACTTTCTGGCAAACCTAGGCTTATCTCTAGGAATATTAAACTATAATGGTCTTCTGAATTCAGCTTTATTACCTCCACAGTCATGATTAATATAAAGTTTGTCAATGAAAACAAAGACTGATTTATATTGCAAAAAAAGGCAAATGTCGTTCTGGAATGTATTAACAGGAGTACAATATGTAAGGCACAGGAAGTAATTGTACCACTCTAATCAGCACTGATGAGGCCACAGCTGGAGTACTGTGCATCACATGTTAAGAAAGATGTGAAATTAGGGTCCAGAGGAGAGCCAACAAAAATGCTAAGAGTTTTAATAAACATGACCTGTGAAGAAAGGTTGAAAGAACTGGGTTTATCAAATTTGTAAAAAAAATTGCTGTAAAGATGGCAATTGATTGTTCTCCCTGTCCACAGAGGGGTAAAACAAGTAGGAATTGACTTGTTTGTAGCAAGGGAGATGTAGATTAGGATAAAACTCTTACTATAAGGATAGTTAAGCACTAGAACAGGTTAGCAAAGAGGTTGTAGAATCCGCCTCTTTGGAGGTTTAAGAACAGGTTAGACCAACACCTGTCTGGGATGGTATAGATTTACTTAATCCTGCCTCTGGGATTAAGTAAACCTATACCATGAGAGCCCTTCTAGACCTATTCATCTATGACTGTGATATGGCTGCCAGGCTGAGAGAAATTCCACATGAGATTAAGGTCTGATCTTCATTGCAACACTTAGTTTGAGTTAGTAAACTCAGAGGGGTTTGATTAGCAAAACTGTTGAGGTGCTGCTGCATCTGTACTTCATTACAAGCTCCAGCAGCACTCAAGCTTCATCCTATTCCACCAGATGGGCCAGATAGCTTGAGTTTAAAGTACCATTCAGTTTGAGCTAGAGCTTGGGGCATTAGGGACAAAACTCAAGTTATACTATGAGCTAACAATGCAATGACTATAAACTCTGCCTTGCCCCCATTTACTTTGGTAACTTGAACTGTTTGAGATTGGCTCTGGTATGAGCAGCAAAGCAAAATACATGGGTTCCTCAGCTCAACTCTTCATAGCAGTGCTGAAGTCCAAAATGTATGAATAAACACAGGACAAGGCATACACTAATGGGTTTAAGTTGCAGCAAGGGAGATTTAGGTTAGACATTAGGAAAAACTTTCTGACTGTAGGATAATTAAGCACTGGAAGAAATTACCTAAGGAGGTTGTATAATCTCCATCACAGGAGGTTTTTAAGAACAGGTTAGACAACAACCTGTCAGGGATGGCCTAGATAATACTTAACCCTGCCTCAGTGCACGGGACTGGACTAGATGACCTATCAAGATTCCTTCCACTCCTGCATTTCTATGATTCTATGCTTGTTTATACACCAGCTACTCTTCAATTTGCTTTCCTTCTGATGGACAGCTGAACACTTAGACAAGAAAAAGGTCAAATAGGTAATGATGGAGCTGTCAGCAGAAAAAAAAAATTTAAGCCTTTTGTATGTCACCCTTGATGCCTGGAATAGCCTCCCTGCCCTATATACTCAGGATTGTCACTGAAGACCCTCCTAAAAATTCAAACTCTTTTTACCCCTCCCCTTTCACTCCCAAATGTCACCCTGACAGTTAAGCCATTACACCAAAGAAACCTGTAATCTAAACCATCCACAATGCATTATGTCACACTTACCTCTTGCACATACACAATTTTTCTACAGCTTTTCTTATCATACCACTCAGTTCTGCCACCCCTACTCACAATGATTAAAGAAAAGGAGTACTAGTGGCACCTTAGAGACTAACAAATTTATTTGAGCATAAGCTTTTGTGAGCTACAGCTCACTTCATCGGATGCAACTGTAGCTCATGAAAGCTTATGCTCAAATAAATCTGTTAGTCTCTAAGGTGCCACAAGTACTCCTTTTCTTTTTGAGGATACCAACACGGCTGCTACTCTGAAACCTGTCACATTGATTAGTATCACACTCCTCAAGCAATCCCACAGAAATCAATGGGCTTGCTCTCAGAGTAAAACACTACGCAGCATGAGCAAGGCTGGCAGGGTCAAGCTCTTGGCTCATAAGCCCTTCAGGACACAGACTTTTCTTATCATTGTCAAGAGCTATATACACATATGGAATTTGCCACTCACTAGTATTGTGTCCTGCTGCTCAGTACTCACTGGTATGGCAAACCCACTACAGTAATGTCTGGGTGTTTCTAGTCATGTTTCACTAGGATGTACTCTCAGTCCCACTGACTGCAGGATGCATAGGGAGGAGAGATTGGATGCAGCATACAGTGGCCTTTGTTGTACCTGTGCTTAATGCCAGCACTGTTAAGGGCAGCTCCTTTTCCAGAAACAGGGTTGTTTGACTTTTCCCTGGGTCAAGAAGTTCTCAATGAAATTTGCTGACATAGTTTAGTCAGAGTTACTACTGAAAAGGTATAATAGCCCCCAACAGCCATTAAGCCTGTGCTGAATACATGTGCCTGAGTCAGAGATTTTGATTTTAGATCCTTATGCATCCAAATTCCTAAAATACACACAGCTTTCTTCTCCTCACAGAGAGGCTTACTCTGGATAATCATGCAATATTACTATTTGAAAAATTATAGTTTCAGGGCAAACAAAGGGAGGAATTTGGCTGCATCCCACTGGGGCTGCCTGGGCATGTTCAAACAGGAATCATTTTAAATTTAATTAACCAGAGCAGTTTGGCCTCCTGGTTTGAATTTGCAAAGTGAAAGACAGCAGCCTCTCTCAGACTGGGTTACGGAAATAAAAGACTATAGAGACAATGCCTCAGTGCAGAGGTCGCTGACCCAGCAGCAGAGCAGGCTTGAGCACCAGGATTGTTTGCAAAGTCCTGGTCAGGTTCCAGTACATTTTTAGCAAGGTTCACAGCCTACAGTGATGACAATATGGAAGACTTTAGAGATTTAATTGAAACGAAACAGCAGAGTTCATCAAAGAGAGATACTTTAACAGACTTACTACAAAAAAAAAAAAAAAAAAATAAGAGAAGCATCTTGTTCCCAAGAGGTTTAGCAGGGCTCTGGGGTGAAGTTTTCTTTCCTTGGATGCTGGGGTGCAAGTTTATAGATCTCTGTAACAAAATCTGCTAACAGTAAGGAAGACAAACATTCCTCCCAGACATCAAACCTGAGCCTTGAGACACAACAGCAGTAGCTTGTAAGAAGCCTGTTGTATTGGTCAGAAAGTATTTTTTAAACTAACATTTCCTTCAATTGTCATCTGATGTGATGGAGCACAGGCTGCCCCTGGACCGGATCTTTGGTTTATAGCACAGCCTACCATTTAAATGTTGAAGAGGTTAAGATAATTTCAAGGAACATCTCTTGACAGGAAACAACATAGACTAAACCCTATGATACTATATACCGAAACAACCAATAAAACTTACACGATTATTTATTTGCATTATAGCAGTGCATAGATGGCCCAAGATCAGGGTCTCATTGTGCTAAGCGCTGTACATTCACATGGAGACAGTCCCTGCCAGAAGAGTTTATGACCCAAATAGATGAGAGACAAGGGTAGGAGAAAGTATTTTCCCTGTTTTACAGAAGTCTCAACTGAGACAGAGATATTAAGAGATTTGCTCAAGGCCACATAGGGAGTCTGTGGCAGAGCTGGGGACTGATCTCAGCTCCCTCAGGACCCAATCCCCTGCCTTACCCACAAGGCCAGCTTTCCTGATGTGGTCAAGGTGAGTACATTAGAAAACATTTCTGTTGGTTAGTGATATATCACAGCTTTGAAAAGCTCCACCACCATGCTCGTCCACCAAAGACAGAGGCCTAGAGAATGGATGGCATTCTGAGATTAGTGTGTTCAGACAGGCCCATCCCTTCCACTCTGGCCTTGGGTGAGGTGAATTCCCTGTAGAAAGCAACCCCCAAAATCATCTCCAAGCCTGCTGGGCCTCTGTTCTCTTGACACGTGCAAGTCCATCAGCCTCCAGCAGATGTGAAAACATACTACACCATTCCAGTGCAAGACATGAGCAGTGTGTATAGGACAGTAACTTTGGCCCCATGTTATTTTCAGTAAAAAACAGTTCATTATTTGAGTTAGGACCCCTACTTGGCACAGGAAAGAAATACTACGGAACCCCACAGAGATGCAAATCACGGAAAGCAGGTGGAAGCCTCAGGTAAAGGGTTTGGCATCATATGCATTTCCAACTCTATGTTTGACAAGTTTCAGAGTAGCAGCCATGTTAGTCTGTATTCGCAAAAAGAAAAGGAGGACTTGTGGCACCTTAGAGACTAACAAATTTATTTGAGCATAAGCTTTCGTGAGCTACAGCTCACTTCATCGGATGCATCAGGATGTAGTGAAATTATGCCTAGAAATAAGGCAGAAATTTTTAACAGCGATGGTAATTAACCCTTAGAACAATTCACCAAGGGTCATGGTGGATTCTCCATCACTGGCAACTTTTTTAACCAAAGATCTGCTCTAGGAATTATTTTTGGGAGGTTCTATCACTTATTACACAGGCAGTCAGACTAGATCATCACAGTGGTCCCTTCTGACCTTAACAAATCTTTCCATTCAGTCCAGCATATCAGCCGGTTACATCTCTTGGATGGCTCGTGGTCAGTTTAATAAGGACAAGAGAGTGAACTCCTCATCCTTCTTCCAAAAATCCCTGCCTCCTCTACTATCTGTCACTCAGGCCTGTAGCCTGAGGAGAGAGGGGGAACCTTGACACCTTCCTTTCCCTCACTCAATTGTGTCCAAATACTACCACTTATTCCTCCACAACAGCTCTAAGACTCAACTTCTATATGTAGCACTCTCATTCTGACCCTTCTCTTACCTTGCGTACCTCCTCTCCAGTCTCCTTGAAGCCCATGGTGCCATCTTTAGTTGATTAAAAGACAACCTACAGTTGTCAAGAGCATTTCCCTGACCTGTCACCGATCACATCGTATTCAACTTCATTTATCTCACCTTCAAGTTCTTCCATTACTGTGCCCTCTAGCACTTAACAGCCCTTATTTCTCATTGTATCACTCCCATGCCTCATTACTGATGCTAGCCTCAATGCCATTTGTTCTCCTTCTCCTTTGAGCTTTCTTACTACTCTGCTATTGCCTCTGATGTATGGCTCACTCTTCACAAACAAGTCTACAAAGCCAAGACCCATATCTCATTCAAACTCCTCAAGAACTTCCAGCCCCAATGCCTACCAAAAGTTTGCCAGCTAGACATTTATTCTAATTAAAATACACCCCAAGTCCTTCTAAAGCCCCACCTTGCTTTCCTCCATCATGTCACATCCTAGCCATCAGAGTAACCTCATTAATGTTTCCCACTCCTCTACTTGGTGCCTTGTTTGTCCCTACATTCTATATTAGTTTGTAAGTTCCTCATGCAGGTATTTAGATTAAGAACAACAAAAAAATGCCTATCCAAGGCTCTAGACATCCTAAAAAAATCATTTACCATACAATACAATGAAATCCCAACCACATTAAAGTAATTATTTCAACAGGAACATAGCCAGACAAGAAACCTACAGAACTCCTTTCCATTCCTTCATCATTTTGGGAAGCACACTCAGCCCTCTCCAAAAAACATATTAAACAGATATCTTTTGCAGCATACCTGGACAGTCCAGGCAGGCTGCAAAAGACCCATCTGATAGTGTTTTTGTAGAAAGGTCCCCAAATTCAAGATATCTTAGACCAAGGAAGGTAAGTAAGATCAGGAACCGCACAGAGAATAAGCTATCAGCCACATCCTGTCTTTTATAATGAGGTATCATGTCTTCTGTTTTGGGAGGCGCATAGCACATCTTTGGGTGCCATTAGAAATAGTAATCCCAATAAATCAATTAATTTCAGCATGGTAACTAGCTGATTTGGGAATAATTCATATTATTGATACAGTGATCATCTCGCTGGGGTCCCCATCATCTAAGATCCAGTTAGCATGATCTAGCTTCAACCATGCATACCTTCTGCATCCATTTTGAACCCCAGACAGAACACTGAACAAAGACAACAGGTAAAATTGACTTTTATTGATACCCTGGAAGAACTGTTACATTTGCATTGAGCATGCTCAGATACTAGGCCACCCTGCAGTAGCATTCATATTAGCTGCACAGGAATCTAATTCCAAAATGAGGTAACACTCACCCATTACAAACATCCATCACGCACAGATCATAGCAGAATGCATGTTATCCCACAGCGGGTGTCACTCCTCTTGGTCACATACACACAGGTTATGTGTGCTTGACTGCACAGCCAAGGAAGCTTTCCGGGTTAGGTAGTCATATGCCCAGTAGACCACAGGTAAGTTCTGTTACCCCAGAAGAGCACATATGGCATTCAGTGGCCAGAGGGCACATCATGGGCAACGTGGAGCAATATGCACACTGTCCATGTATACATTACTCTGTGCAGCGAGATGCAGCACAGGCTGGAATGGGAACAAATGCGGCATAGTCTCTCATAGGACAGATGACCCCAGAGGAATGACAACAGAGGCTAGAGTCTACCGGCACAGTAGCAAAACAAGGCAGGGAGTGGAATCAAGTAATACAGCCAGGAACATCATAAATATACTAGGACATGGGACTTTAAACAAATACGTCAGTGAGCAACAGAACCACCATAGCCATTGTTACAGATAGGGAGCGAGGCATCGCTCTCCCCCACACTTTGCCAGGACAGAGCCTATCCTCTTCATTTAGCAGCCGTAAGGGTTGCCATCAGACGTCGCTTCATACAGATGCTTAAATAATTATATATACAACTGTCCTGCCTTCCCCAAATAGGGAACCAAGAGAACACCCCCCCACCCCCCAAAATACTGACTAGAGAAAAGAAGCAGGGTCTCACAACAGTAAGCATGTTCAGATACCCCCATCCTTCAGACATCACAAGGTAATCCCTGCTCCGGTTAGCTCTTAGCAGGGCATAAGGCTAGGTTTAGTTGGGAATTTCCAGTCTCTCCTCAGAGGCTCAAGATATGTAATGATCAAGAGAGCTCCGTGTAGCAAGAGATAACCAGATTCACTCTTCCAACTTCCTCCCTACTCCCCTTGTGAACCTTCTGAACAGGCTTCTGCTCCCTCCTTTCCACTTCTGGAAAGGAGATGCCTCCATCTCCCTTTGCCTCTCCAAAGAAATATTCCAACTGACCCCTTCTCACATGACTAATCCTATCTCTCCTTCCAGTTCTAACAGGAATCGCCAGTTAGGGACAGGAGCAAATTCTAAACCATTAAACTTTGAGTCCAGCTTCTTTAACTGAACCTTGTTCAATCTGCATAGAAATGCTAGCCAACCTAGCAATGCATGATACGGGGCTCACAAGGAGAGTAGGCCTCCAGAGTGTCCTTTGCCAAGCAGGTTAAAGGTAGAAAGAACTGAGTTGACATATCTGAACCCACAGCCCCGAGGAACTGGAACATTTCTCACATTTTCCTTTGCCACCACTTGAGAACTTAAGACTCAGCTAAAGTTGAGATGGTTTCAAGTCAGTCCTGTTCTTCCCGGTATATGATATTCCCAATCCACCTGGGTTCTGGCATTCCTGGAGGAACTAGAAAAAAGCAAGAGGGCAGCCCCATGGGAGTTGATAGCGGGCAGAGGCTGGATCCAACAACTGGGTACATAGGAAATGAGAAAGTGCTTGTGGTTCTTGGGCTCTCTAAGTTCGGACTTGGAACTTGCCAGCCTTGGTCATGTATTTTATGCCCTTGAACGGTTTGTACTTCTCCCCATACATGTCCAGGCGATTCACCTTCAGCCCTAAAACAAATGAAAAGACAGTGAAACTTTGGGGTTTGGAGGAGAGCTGCAATACTGCCACAGATGGAGGGGAGAGGCCTTGAGAGAGCACAAAAACTAGAAACTATGTGCAGGCAATACTGGAAAGCAGAAGGAAGGCAAAGGGACATAGGCCGCTGGTCAACACCTGCCTCAACTTTGTTAACAACATTGTTCATACACGCTGTACACTTCCCTAAAATGCTTTACAAAACTCTAGAGGGGGAGAGGAATTAAAGGGGGCACAGATAAGGGAAACACAGATGGGCTGTTCCGCACAGCAGTCAGGAGAGACTGTATGAACAATCCCCTAAGCATACACCAGTGTGTAGTCCAACTAGAGAGACTATTTTAGATGAAGAACCTAGTTATGACACTCACATGGCCCCATATGCATCCAGAAGCACATTCTGCATGTCAGACATACGTTCACCCAGTGCATGAAGTAGAATAGTACTGTCCAGGGTCCAGGCTGACAGCCACTTACCAGAGATAGCCAGCTGCTGAATTTTAAACTGAAGGTTGATGGTGGGATTCTCATCAGGTTTGGACGTGCCAGCTTGAAGGCTCATAGTCCCCTTCAGACTCGGCAGCTTCTGGGGGTTAATTTTCCCTACATCCCATGAGAGCAACTTTAAAGGACAGAAACAAGGTATTAAGATAGATGGATGCAATGATGATACCCTGTAAAGCAGTGGCTCAACCTTTCCAGTCTACTGTACCCCTTTCGGGAGTCTGATTTGTCTTGCATACGCCCAAATTTCATCTCACTTAAAAACTACTTGCTTACAAAATCAGACATAAAAATACAAAAGTGTCACAGCACACTATTACTGAAAAATTGCTTTCTTTCTCATAGGTTTCAGAGTAGCAGCCGTGTTAGTCTGTATTCGCAAAAAGAAAAGGAGTACTTGTGGCACCTTAGAGACTAACAAATTTATTAGAGCATAAGCTTTCGTGAGCTACAGCTCACTTCATCGGATGCATTTGGTGGAAAAAAAACTTTTTTTTTTCCACCAAATGCATCCGATGAAGTGAGCTGTAGCTCACGAAAGCTTATGCTCTAATAAATTTGTTAGTCTCTAAGGTGCCACAAGTACTCCTTTTCTTTTTTCTTTCTCATTTTTACCATATAATTATGAATCAATTAGAATATAAATATTGTACTTACATTTCAGTGTATGGTATATAGAGCAATATGAACAAGTCATTATCCCTATGAAATTCTAGTTTGTACTGACTTTGCAAGTGCTTTTTAATGTAGTCTGTAGATGAGCTGATGTACCCCCAAAGAAGACCACTGCGTACCCCCAGGGGTACATGTACCACTAGTTGAGACCCACTCGTATAAAGGACCATCCCATTGATGGTTTTAAGCAAAGATGCTTTCAGCCCATCCCAGTATTTGGTTCTTCGCATTCAAGCCATGAAGAGAATTTAATGTTGCATGGTGAAACTGTGGTCTGATTAAAGGAGCATGCCCCCCAGTGGCCAGGATTGGCACTGCCAGTGAGACTCCACCTCACTTTTACCCAGTTGGGGCATCAAATGTTCCCTGTAAAGGAATCTGGGCAAAGGGACCCAAAAGAAACAAACTAATAAAAATAAGTATATCCCCTTTGATAAGACCTTATGGCAAGGAAATTTTGTAATCACAGTTCAAGAGGCACATCCCTTTACACAGACCCATAGTCTGATCATGTAGCAATAAATCCTTCTTGTGGAGCATTACAATCCTTGTAACTTCTGTTCCCATCACCATGCAGGAGTGAGTGACCAAAAATCAGGTGTTTTACTGCAGGAGATAATCCCCATCTCCACTTCCATGGTATTGCCCATCCCAATTCAGAGGGGGTTTGCTATTTGCTCAGGGCCCTGAGCTGATCAGTCTGCATCACAATGGGCAGAAGTGACTGGTTTTGGCACACTAGATAAGAATTCCTCTCAGTACAGGGCAGGGGGCTCTCTCCAGGTAGGGAAGGCTCTGCTAGGAGTGATGCTCAGCGCCAAACAAGTGGAGACATTTCTTGAGACAAGGAGCTCCCCTCCAGATCTTAGGCCGAAACCCAGAGAAAGCAGTTTATGCAGTTTGGCCACTGTCAGAAGACAGGATACTGGACTAGATGGTCTTATGTTATGTTCTTACCAAGAGAGTGACCCATGTACATCAGGCTATAAGAAAAGTCCCACTGCATCCTTTTTTCTCACCTTTGTAACTGGATCAAAGGTGTGCATTCCCTGTGAGGGGGTGAGGCTCATGTTCAAGACCCCTTTTGGCATCTGGCTGGTGACCATCACCCCCTCTACAGTCTTTCCCATAGTCTGCTTGGGTCCCACTGTGATCTCAAAGCGTCCCAATGAGCTGCTGTCACGGAAACTGATGTTGTGTTTAACATAGACAGGAATTGCCACCAAGCTGAAACAAAGGACAAGTCACTGCTATTGTAGCCTACCCCTCACCACTTTCTATTCCACCATCACCACCCAGGCCCTGCACAGCCCACATTACAAGACATTCCTTCTGCATAAGGAGGAAGAAAATGAGCGTGGTATGGTAGCTAAAGCCCAGACCAGGAAGTCAGGATACCATCTCAGCTCTGTTAACCATAACCTTTGGTAGGTCACAATCTTTCTGTACCTCAGTTTCCCACTTCCTCACATTGTAGGTGTGTCAAGCATTAATTATTGTTTCGAACATGTTTTGGGGGTTGAGTAAAGGATGCTGGATTTTCTTGCAAAATGGAACCATTTCGGCAAGTTGCTTTAAGCAAAGGCAGCAGCACTGCCTTGGACTATATAAGTGTGTTTGCAGCCTGAAACCATCATTTCTGCTCTTTTTTATATAGTGCAGATTTCAAGGTGCACTTTGCTCAACCAAGTCTAATAAATGGCTTCAGTGTCTACAATAAAAACTACTAGTTCCATTAAAACAGACACCAACATTATTGCATTATGCAATTATTTTACTTTATTTTAAGGAGCCTTGTTAGTGTAATGAACTAAAATAGACAGCAGACACTACTGCCTACTTTGTCCCAACTGTAGATTACACACCCGCCACCGGGATGTGAACAGAGTTGGCGTGCAGAACTGAACTGAAATTGCAAGATTATTGCCTCAAAGAGTAAAGAGTTTAAATTTAAAAAATAGCACTAGTTTTCCCAGTTTCTCACTCAGCAAAGGACGCAAGTGATCCTTTTCTAGAGACTCTATTTAGCAATGAGCAAGAAGGGACAAACGTCCAGATTTTGAAAACCCTCAGTTCTAAATTCCCTACTTACTTCTGAGCGCTGACATGATAGGAGAGCAATCTGAAATTTCCATCTGGTGGGATGAAAGAGAGGATCCGCTCTGATTCCCAGCGCTTGAAACGCACACATGGATGGAAGCTGACATCATCCAGTAACCGGGGGTTCTGAAATAAGACTGAGTCAAGAAGTCCAAGAAACCAACAAAATTTGTGAAAAGGAATCTGTCCATGCTCTTTCCTCTTGCTCCTTTCCCGTGTCCCACCTCAAGCATCTGCCATGTGGCACACAATACAGTCTCCCATCAGATATGCCAAACCCATGAAAAAAAAAACAGAAATTGGACTTGGTTTTGGCTTAATTGGCTAGTTTTTGGCTTGTTGCTTGGTTTTTTTGGATCAGCTCCCTGCAACCAGGGGCAAGAGGGGGAGAGAGTCAGGGGTGCACAGCGGGCCCACCATAGTCAGAGACTGCATGCCGGGGGGATCTAGTCACATAGAGTGTTGGGGTTCTTAGGGCTTGTTTTGAAATGGGATTAGCTTGATTTTTGGCTTATTGTGAAAGTCGGGGTTCTTATTTACTGCATGAAAGTTGGCAACTGTGTCTCCCACTCTGTTCTGTAGCTGTTTAATATCTGTGTAACAGGTGTACCTATCGCGGTAATTCTATCCTAGCGTATAAGAAGCCTACCTACTTAGTCATGTCAAACAACTATCCTGATGTAAACTCATTACAGATGAGCCCAGGGAGAAAGCTGCCTTAGGCAGTGCTACATCTTGGAGTTTAGTGAGTCCACACACACTGCTGTAGGCTACTTCTAACAACCACCACCACCCCTCCCCCTCTCAAAACTGTAGATGTTTATAGAGATTTTTCATTATATGCATTCCTTCTTCCCTTCTCTACTTGGAATCTGTCATAGCTAGACCTGCACCCTAGCAGCTGGTGGCACCTAAGGTCCCAGTGAAGGCTATTTGATTAAAGAATACTGCACTTCTTCTATACAGTATCAAGAAGACCTATCACCCCTTTTCTTGAACTTTACCATGAAAGAGAGGGTGAGGTCTGGCATCCCAGTCAATTTAACACAAGCATCAATCACCCCTTGGATTTCAGCTGTAATTGTGGAACCTATAACAGGAAGTAAAACAAAACAGGTTATGGAAGGCAACTGTGGACCTGATTGAAATTCATCCTGGACAAGTGGGGAAGACTGCAACACAGCCTATTCAAGTCTTACAGCTTGAATCCACTGACACTTTACAGAAATGTAAGACTAAACAGCACATCTGAGCTGTCAAAAGGTCAGAATGAGAACAGTTTCCAAGAGCTTCCAACACTCCTCCCTCCTCTAAAAAAATAAACATCCTCTCCCTCTAGGCACTCCCAGAGAAGGATATCTCAGCCTTAACTGGCAGGAACGCTCATACCTGATTTGTCAATGATTGCATCTATCTCCTCAATCACATCAAAATATGCCTCATTATTGGTGTATTTCACACCGGTCCGTCGCCATGGCACCACTGATAGCTGTCCAGTAGGGAGCTGATCACCTACATTGGTGCTTCCTGGAAGAGTTAAGGAGATCAGGATGAAAACAAGCAGTTGGCAAAGCCCCAGAAGAAGCCCCTGACCTCACCCATATGGAACATTGATTTGTTCCTGAAGTCCTCCCTCTCATTATAGAAGAGCACAGTCACTCTCCAATAACTCATAGTATGAATTCATCAAGCATTTCCTCTCCTGCCACCCCTCCCACTAACCCCTCATTTGAAAGGAGGAGGAACAGTCCATTTAGGAAACCAACCCTGGCCATAAAGTCATTTCATGGATCCGACTAGAGTGCTGGACAATCCATTGTGGGCAGATGACTTTTTAGGTAAAAGGAGATCCTATGTCTAATGCTAGAAACTGGACTGCCCCAATGCCAATATGCTAACATGGGCTCCCTTAAAGCAACAGCTATGCTAGAGGTTAAGAGGATTTGGTCAGACTATCAACTTCTCCTCCTCCCTCCCCAGCATTTGGAATCACTTTGGTAGAAGGATCATCACGATGACTCAACCCCTTACCCACTCCTCACTCCCCTGTACCTGTAATGGTATTGACAACAGTTCGCAAGATGGTGGGGGGTTTTATCAGTTCCTTCAGGATATTGGACTCAGTAGCCAATGGGAATCCATTGTCCAGCATCTCCTCCAGCACCTCATAAACCACCACAACATTGTCCTTGATCACTACCTCCGAACAGACACCAAAATAATCCTGTGTGAAACAGACACAATTACCCAGCTTCCCCATTAAGCATATTCACAAGAACAGCTGTGAATTTTAATGCTGCTAAAAGTGAGAGACCAATGGGTCTGATAATTAGAGCCAAGTATTAGAGCTTGTATTCACTTGAAATGCTACAGCAGCACAGCTGCACCACTGCAGTTGTACCACTTTACTCTTCGGTGTAGACACTACCTACACCAACAGGAGGGGTTCTCCCATCACTTCCACCTTCCCCAGAGGCAGTAGCTATGTCGATGGAAGAATTATTTTGTTGACCCAGCACTGTCTACACCGGGAGTCAAGTCAGATTAACTACGGCATTCAGGAGTGTGGATTTTTCACACACTTGAGCGACATAGCTAGGTTGACCTAACTTTTTAGTGCAGATTAGGTCTTAGATACGCTGCTTTTCTCAAACATCCTAATCTTCACCTGCAGGACTCTGTAGTCCCACTGCTTGTGAGGAATAATCCCCTCTTGATGCACAGCTATTCCACTTAGTTTTGTAACTCACATTGCAAAACACATACAGTATTATTATACTGGTGTAAGTCACTTCAGTTTTTAAAGAAAGTTGTAAGTTATTTATACAACGTCTATCTCTAGTATGGGGGAAGGCTAGGGGAGAGCTGGAAAACTACAGCAAGCTGATTTTGATGCTGTTCCATCTCTACCTGGTCTTGTTTTACAGGGAAACGCATTCACCAACTGTCATTTCTAAAGTGCCTCCCTCCCACATTGCTCTCAGTCTTTTTACCCCATTGCCCTTTCCAATTCTTATATACTGCCAACAAAGCCCAAAGTAACTTGAATGGTCTGCTAACATTAGAGCTGAGAGCAAAAGTCTGGTATTCCACAATCTGTTGAAGAGCCTGAAAAGCAATTCTCTCATTTTGAAGGGCAGAAACCCAGCGCACAATCTTGAGAAGTGGGTAAAAGGAGAAACCTGTAGCATGAATAATAGAAGATCCTCAGCCCAGCATCTGCTTCAGTCTCTCGGACTCTCAGTGACAGTTGGTACAGCTTGGCTATGCTTCCTTCACTGTTTCTCACTTCCCACCCACACATGTATTTAACAGTATTACAATTTTTGGTCAGAGCATAACAAATCAGGCTGTGAGCCTATCAAATCTTACCAGTTTAGCAACTGGGATGGGAGATCTCCAAGAAGGAAGTAGTGTTGGTGATTTAGCAGTTCCCTTTGACTGAGCACTAGATCAATGCCACAGCTTGATGCTAGGGGCTGTGGGTAGCTTAAGAAGTCATCTTTCAATAAAACCAAGCTCCTGACCATGCATGCTTATTAGAAATCCAGTGCATTTTACATAAAAGCAAGAGTAGGAGTACTTGTGGCACCTTAGAGACTAACAAATTTCTTTTTGCGAATACAGACTAACACGGCTGCTACTCTAAAAACAAGAGTGTTACTAAGCTATTTTGCCCAAATTCTGATATGTGTAACTACATCCTGCCTACCTAATTCTACCCCACCCCACCCACAAATATCAACTGAAGAGATTATTCTTCTTTTCCTATCCTCAACTGTCACATAGTACCTGTGTGGTGTTAAGCAGCTAACATGTGCCATCCAAGAGATGGTTGCATATCAGTAGGGGTTAAGCCATTATACATGCTCATGCATATTTATTTTATCTATACACTGGAAATGCTTTAAACACAAAAAGATGATGCAAATGACAAGTATGATCATCTGTGAAGTTTGTGAAGCACTCTGGGATCCTTTGTAATGAAAGGTACTACAAAATGTTAAAATACTGTAACAATATATTTGCCCTGGTGGTGTGTGTGTCTACCCAGGGCTCTTATACAGCTAGTATGCAGTGAAGTGCACCTGCACCTCTTTCTTGTTCTTTTCTCATTCTCCAGATTCTAAGTTTTCACTTATAAAAAAAAAAAGTCAGTGTCTAGCTACTGTGGTTGTTGAGACAGTCTTGAAAATGCAACCAGAGTAACTAGTGCAATAGCCCTGAACATGCTTACACAATCTGTGTCAGCAAGCCTCCCAACCCAGGTTGTCAGACATGTGTTTGCACTACTGTGCTAAAAATAGATGTTGTAGACATTGTAGCTCAGGCTGGAGCTTGGGCTCTGAAGCTTAGGGAAGGTAGTGGTCTTCACAGCCCAGCCTCAATTTCAAAGTGCTGTCAACACAGCTATTTTTAGTAGGCAGTATAAGTCCAGTGCAAGTCTCTCAACCTGGGCTGGATGGTGCTGCTGCAGGCTGTGTAGACTGAGGGATCCTTGAGATGTGTGAACTGCCTCATTCATCTGAATAGGCAATAACTCAGATAGCCAATGATAACTTTGATACTTGAAATATTAACTATTTCACTGCTCAACAAAGCCTGTAAGGAAGAAGAGAAAGGGTGGGGGGGAGGAGGGAGAATCATAGCATGACCGTCTGAATAATGTACTGAGAGTGACTGCTCATTTTGGCACTGCTGTGAGTGAGCTTGAACAATACTGCCACCACAACCAAGAAGGAGCCAAGTCAAAAGAAGAGAGCTCCCTAGCAGAGCCCCCAGAAGACAGCCAAGCTCAAGCAGCCTCCTGGGGCACATGAGCCTCATGAATGGGAAGCCAAACATGAAGAACCGAGCAGAACCCATGGGTGCATTCTCTGTCTGAGGGGGAGCCAAGCACAAGCCCAACAAGCATGAGCAATCATATTCTGAATAAGCTGCACAATCTACTGTGAATAGCAACTCATAGACTCCAAGGGCAGAAGGGACGGCAATGATCAAGTAGTCTGACCTCCTGCATAACAAAGGCCACAGAAGTTCCCAAAAATCATTCCCATAGCAGATCTTTTAGATAAACATCTAATCTTGCTTTAAAAATTGTCAGTGAGGGAGAATCCATCACTATCCTTGGTAAATTGTTCCAATGGTGAATTATGCTGTTAAAAATGTATATCTTATTTCCAGTCTGAATATGTCTAGCTTCAATTTCCAGCCATTGGATTATATTGTACCTTTCTCCAATAGACTGAACAGCCTATTATCTAATATTTGTTCCCCACGAAAATACGTATAAACTAATCAAGTCATCCGTAATCTTTTCTTTGTTAACCTAAGTAGACTGAGCTCTCTGAGTCCATCATTATCATAAGCAGGGTGACCAGATAGCAACTGTGAAAAAACGGGACTGGGCGAGGGATAATAGTTGCCTATATAAGAAAGTCCCCAAAAATGGGACTGTCCCTATAAAAAAGGGACATCTGGTCACCCTAATTATAAGACATATTTTCTTATCTTTTAATCTTTCTCATGGCTCTTCTCCAAGCCCTCTCCAATTTATCAACATCTCCTCTGGGAAAGGCTTGGAAGAGTACCATCAAGTTTCACGCTCCACCTACCAGTCTGATCCCTGACTCTACCTAATTTCTATTTCCATTCCTCACCCACACCTCCCAAGTCTGAATTCACGTGTCTGACTATAGTGCTCAGAAGCAAAGCACACATGACAAAGAAGTCTGACTAACAGCTCCTATTTTCTCTCTTCTGCTATAACTCTGGTCATGGGACACCTCAAATCCTGACCACAATATTCAGAGCTTTGCAGGCAGAACATGATGTCTGCCTTCCTTCCCCAGATTGCCTGAGGATCCCACTACTACTGTACTCTGAATATTAACAACTCTCGGGGGCAACTCTAACATGACTCATCTTTCTGTGACACAAGATCTGTACTTTAAATTCAGTACAGGAACTCACAGAAACCAAATCCAAAGATAACACTTAATTATCTGAAAGAAATACAGTTAGTCGTCCAAATTCCTTCTGAGGGAGAAAAGTCCAATTAGAACAAAATTAGATTCAAAAAGATTCCACAGGAAGCAGCTCCACTTTGGGATAAACGTATGGTACTGGTTACAGCCCATACAATGCCATTACCCTTCTAAATATAAGTTGATCCTGATGTCCTGTTTTTCTAATTATGAGTGCAACTGCATCTTGACTGGGAATCACCTCGCTGCTGATCCAGTCCTGGTCTTCTCATGAGCAGAGTGACAATTATGGGACACAGACAAAAGAGGAAGCAAATTACTGATAACTTAACAGAGTTCCTTTTTTTCTCCCTTTTGCTTTTTTAAAAAAAATTAAATATAACCATATCATCACAATCTTTCAGAACTTTTGTATGTTTCAGGCCTCCATACTCATTACTTCACTGCCACTATAAATCAAAAAAATAGAATGTCCTGGTGAAAAAGAAAAAATATTCAGTTACAAAGAAACTGACAAAATCAGCTCCTTTATGATCCAAGGCAGGATTTAAGTCCCAGATCTGAAAAGGTGAAAGGCTACTAAGTTAATTCTCAGTACTATCTAATGCCCTTTCCCACCCTGCAGAAGACCCTGCAAACCCCAGAGTTGTTAATCATCATGTTAGGGTTATTTTGTTAAATTAATGGACATTTATTTTATATGATCTTAAATGTCTATTTGTTTGCAGGTACAATTCAAGTTGTTTACTTTAATTTACTGTATTAAGCAGGAAATGGCTGGGGATTGACTAAGTGAAGCATCATTCATGCTCTGCTGTGAATCTCCAAAGTTGATATCAGCTAGTGTGTTTGAGCTAACAGTCCCCAGTTCTACATGTCAGGTGACAGGACGTTCTCAGAGGCAGGCTTTGGATTTGAAAGAGATAAAGATTGTTGATTTTTAGGCCATTGCGTGAAACCCACCTCTTTTCACAGACTTTTGACTTGGCAAGCGCATGACGTGGGGTGCAACTGCACTGAAAGAGCTTTGCCTTTGTCTGAGTTCTTGCTGAAAAAAAATGATCTGTTGTGTTAAATTGTGTACATGAATTCAAGGAATTGTAGTTGAGCACATTAAACAACTAAATGGTAGAGACCTAATTTATAAATCCACTTTTGTTGGTCTACACCAGCCAAGCAAAGCATGCCATGCAGAGAAAGGGCTCTGGTGCGAAAAAGCTCATTATGGCAGTTCCTACTAAAAAACTGAGTATTGCTGTAAGACGATCTTTGCTATTATTATAAGACGGTGTATGCACCAATGATAGATAAATAAGAAACGTAATGACAAAATATCCTGCTTTTCTCACCTGGAAAGTGTCCACAACCCGATGTAAGAATTCAATGACAAATAGGGGCGGCACTTCTGTCTGAATCACTGCCACGAAAAAAATCTTATGACGATAAACATTCAGGAGGTAGTGATGAGGTGTGGGGATCACAGGAGGTACATTTTCTGCCTCTGTAGCCCTCTCCTGTGCTTCAAAAAAGTAGTCACAAACAGAGCGGCTGACAACACTTTTCCAGTGCTTCTCCAGAAAAATATCCCCTGAGGAGTTAATCAGGAAGAGGCTGTGAATCATGGTGGAACCAAAGGAAGTCCAAGTACTGGAAACACTTTGCCTACCCAATAGGACCCTGTTCTGCAGTAGTTTGATCCTAGAAAACAAAATGGCCCATTCAAGAGTTGATCTTTGACGCTATTTAATTTTACAGAAAGTAACAACATGCACACACTTGAATTTTGCAATTAGACTGTGTGGAGGGAATAGAGTCTTGTGTCTAAACAAGTCAAGAGACCTAGATTCTGCTCCTGAGACCATCTCTACACTACAAATGTTTTGCCAAGATAACTATACAGGCAGACCCCCTAATGTAGATGCTACACATGCCCCCAGGAATTTTTCTGTCAGCATAACCCAACACCTCTTTGAGTGATGACAGGTTTCAGAGTAGTAGCCGTGTTAGTCTGTACCCACAAAAAGAAAAGGAGTACTTGTGGCACCTTAGAGACTAACAAATTTATTTGAGCATAAGCTTTCGTGAGCTACAGCTCACTTCATCGGATGCATTCAGTGGAAAATACAGTGGGGAGATTTATATACACAGAGAACATGGAACAATGGGTGTTACCATACACACTGTAACTAGAGTGATCAGGTAAGGTGAGCTATTACCAGCAGGGGGGCAGGGGCGGGAGAGAACCTTTTGTAACGATAATCAAGGTGGGCCATTTCCAGAATTTGACAAGAATATCTGAGGAACAGTGTGAGGTGGGGGTGGGGGGAATAAACATGGGGAAATAGTTTTTCTTTGTGTAATGACCCATCCACTCCAAGTCTTTATTCAAACCTAAGTTAATTGTATCCAGTTTGCAAATTAATTCGAATTCAGCAGTCTCTCGTTGGAGTCTCTTTTTGAAGTTTTTTTGTTGAAGAATTGCCACTTTTAGGTCTGTAATTGAGTGACCAAAGAGACTGAAGTGTTCTCTGACTGGTTTTTGAATTTGTTAGTCTCTAAGGTGCCACAAGTACTCCTTTTCTTTGAGTGATGTTAACTATGCTGACAGGAGCACTCTTCTATTGGTACACTGTATCTGCATTGATACTGGAGTTTTGCCAGCATAGCTAAGTTGGCTGTGTGTCTTTTTTTTACACCCCTAACCAACAAAACTCCATACCAGAGAATTGGCCTAATTGCGCCACTGACTTGTTGGGTGATACTGAGAAAGCCATTTCCCCTCTATACCTCAGTTTCCCCCAGCTTTAAGACAGAGATAATGACATCACCCCAACACTGTAAAACATGTTGTGGCCCTGGATTGAGAGATTCTGTACAAGCCTATGCATTCCCCGTGTAGCCTCCTCCCGTCTGGTCAACACCAAGTCACAAGGGGTGGCTGTCTGGGGCCAGGTTTATTTATTTTTTTTAAAAAACATAATTCCCTCGAGGAGCTCCCTCCTGCCCTGTGCGGTACCATCACTCACTGCAGCTAAGCTACAGGTAGCCCTAAGTGGGGGCCACATGGCTAAGAGGGGCTGCAGGTCTGTGGCGTTACCGCTGTGACTGCGGGGGGGCGGTGCCCTCAGGGCGGGTCTGTGGCGCGACAGCGGGGGGGGGGGCGGTGCCCTCAGGGCGGGTCTGTGGCGCGACAGCGGGGGGGGCGGTGCCCTCAGGGCGGGTCTGTGGCGCGACAGCGGGGGGGGGGGGGCGGTGCCCTCAGGGCGGGTCTGTGGCGCGACAGCGGGGGGGGCGGTGCCCTCAGGGCGGGTCTGTGGCGCGACAGCGGGGGGGGCGGTGCCCTCAGGGCGGGTCTGTGGCGCGACAGCGGGGGGGGGGGCGGTGCCCTCAGGGCGGGTCTGTGGCGCGACAGCGGGGGGGGCGGTGCCCTCAGGGCGGGTCTGTGGCGCGACCGCTATGACAGGGGCGACGGCTCCAACCCCCTTCAGCCTCCGGGACTCGGCGGGGGGAGGGCGCTAGGGACCAGGAGGCCGCAGGGCGCCACTCACCTCCCCGGCCTGTCCGGCTCCCACCACGTTCCGAACGCTCCCCTCAGCAGACCAGCCAAGCCCCAGCCCCGGAGAATGGCCGCGGCAAAGACTAGTCCACCCGCGACGCGCCTGGGTCGCTGACGCCCCGAGGATTCTGATTGGGTGGCTTGTGCCCCAATTTACGACTGATAGGTTGCGAAAAGGCAAATTGCTTACGACAAGAACGACGTTCGTGCGCTGGTCTGTGATTGGCGTATCCCCAAGGCAGTGTGCTATGATTGGTGCAAACTCTAGGACGCCCCACCCCCTGGCTCAAAGTGGCGGGAGTCAGCCGGGCGGAGAGAGGGCCCGCGCGAGACCGAGCGCTCCGGGTCCTGCTGCACAAAGAGAGCATTTCCCCCGGAGCTGCGCTCTCCCAGTCCGCCCCCTTCCGGTCCTGGGCGTAATGCGGGAGTCCGCTCAGCTCACTCGGTCTTCCTTGCCTTTCTGCACCAGTGGGCTTAGGCTGCGCCCTCCCTGCTCAGAGCAGAGCTCTGCCCCCACTGCCAGCTAGCACCTACCAACAGAGTGCCCCCTCCTTGTTGTCGGGGCACAGGCCAGCTCTCCCCCAGGGGAGCACAGAGCCAAGGGCAGGTATCAGAGTAGCAGCCGTGTTAGTCTGTATTCGCAAAAAGAAAAGGAGGACTTGTGGCACCTTAGAGACTAACAAATTTATTTGAGCATAAGCTTTCCTGAGCTACAGCTCACTTCAACGGATGCATTTCCGACTTGCACTACAGCCCAATCAGGCCTCTGGACAGGAGTGCCAACCAAGCAAGCACAGCTCACGCAGCCAGAGATGAACAGGCATTCCGCAAGCATGACCAGATGTCCTGATTTTATAGGGACAATCATGATACTTGGGTCTTTGTTCTATATAGGCTCCTATTACCCCCTCATCCATGTCCTGATTTTTCACACTTACTATCTGATCACCCTACATTCAGCATCACTCAGTGTGGCCAACTCCAAGTGCTCAACAGTCACAAGTCAACCCCCACCCTCAAACCATTTTTTAAAAGGGGTGCTTTTTCTTTTATTTCTGAGCCTTCTGCAGGTGCTCAGCTCCCGGTTTCATATTTCTCTCTATAAGCAGGAGGTCTGGAAACTTCAATTTTTTTCTAGAGGTAAATGAAAACCAAGATTCTCATATAGTCATAGCCCTCCAGCAGCTGGGGTTTTAAGAAAAAATATTACAAGCATCAGTAACAATGGATTCACTATAATACCCAAAGGGCTCAGTCATGTAGCCTAGCCCTATGGTGCTGGGTGGTATAATCACCCAAAGAAGAGCACTGTAGCTCAAAAACTTGTGTCTCTCATTAACAAGTTGGTCCAATAAAAGATTTTACCTCACCCAACTTGTCTCTCTAATAATAATATGTTTCAGAGTAGCAGCCGTGTTAGTCTGTATTCGCAAAAAGAAAAGGAGTACTTGTGGCACCTTAGAGACTAACAAATTTATGAGAGCATACGTTTTCGTGAGCTAAATGCATCTGATGAAGTGAGCTGTAGCTCACAAAAGCTTATGCTCTCATAAATTTGTTAGGCGCTACGGTGCCACAAGTACTCCTTTTCTTTTTTTAATAACAACATGTAATAAGTGACAGCCTCAGCCCCAAAAAGCTTACAGCCTTGTTAGTGAAAACATGCAACAGCTGGACAGGTTGCACAGAAATAACCTCACCTTGTTCTGGTTATCAATCTGTCTCTCCCAGTGGGTGTGGGCAGCTCAGACATAAGAGCAGCACAATGAGAAAAAAACCCAGTAACAAACTCATAGTAGAACACACAAACTAACTGACTCCGTTCCTCTCACCCCCATTTCTCTCTGTGGGTGTCTGGCTGGCCAGCTGGTTGTTCCCACCACTCCCATTCTATATCTCTTCTAGTTCCACATTGTCGAGGCCTTGTTTTCTCCTGTCATGCTTGGATCTGGAGAACCCTCCCCAGAAGTGTTTCCTCCTGCTCATGGAATATGGCAGATGCTGTCCCATTAACACTGACAAGAACATCTGTTGTTCTTCCCTCAAATCCTTTCTAATAACACTCAGATCTGAGAAGAGAAACATGCTGTTGCTTTCAGACAGGATGTCCTGTTGCTCCAATTTTAGCAGCACGTCTCTGTTCCTTCATCAAAAGCTAAAATAAAAGCACCTCCATTATTTCCAGTGTCAGTGTTTCCTCCCATCCATATTCTGAAATATCTCACCACAAATATAGTTTTTTTCTCAGTATAAGTTTTCTGTAGTCATGATTAAGGCTAAGATTTTATCATGAATATTTTTAGTAAAAGTCAGGGACAGGTCATGGGCTTCTGTGAATTTTTTTTTGTTGCCCGTGGCCTGTCCCTGACTTTTACTAAAAATATCCATGATAAAATGGGAAGGGCTGGGCAGCTGTGGGGTGGCTGGGAGCTACAGGGGCCCCCACCACCCACCACCAGGTAGTGCCACCGGTGGCAATGGGGAGCTGCTGGGATCCCCCTGCAGCCAGTGTGGTGAGGAGCTGCTGGGGTCCCCCTGCCCCTCCACAGCAGTGGGGAGCTGCCGGGATCAAAACAAAAAGAATCCTGACAATGGTATTGGTCCATTAATAGATGGAAATAGTAGAAATTTAAATAATAATTAGAAAAGGCAAACATGTTCAATAAATATTTCTGTTCTGTATTTGGGGAAAAACAGATGATATAGTCTCCTCTTATGATGATGATAACATTCTTTCCATTCCACTAATATCTCTGGAAAATATTAAAAAGAAGCTACTCAAGTTAGACAATTTAAAATCAGCAGGTCTAAATAACTTGCATTCAAGAGTTTTAAAAGAGTTGGTGGGGGAGTTCACTGGACCGTTAATATTGATTTTCAATAAGTCTTGGAGCACTGGGGAACTTTCAGAAGGACGAGAAGAAAGCTAAAGTTGAGCCAGTTTTTAAAAAGAATAAATGGGATGACATGAATAATTAGGCTTGTCAGCCTGACATCATTTCTGGGCAAGATAATGGAGCAGCTGATACAAAACTCAATTAATACAGAATTAAAGGAGGGTTCTGTAATTAATGCAAATCAACATGGGTTTATGGAAAATGTAGCCTATCAAACTAACTTGATTTTTTTTTAATGAGATTACAAGTTTGGTTGATAAAACTAATAGTGTTGATGTAATATATTCAGACTTCTGTAAAGTGTTTGTCGTGGTACCACATGACATTTTGATTAAAAAACCTAGAATGATAAAAAATTAACATGGCACACATTAAATGGATCAAAAACTGGTTAACTGATAGGTCTCCAAATGTAATTGTAAATGGGGAGTCAAAATCAATGGGTGTTTTTCCACTGGGGTCCCACAGGGATCGGTTTTTGATCCTACTCCATTTAACGTTTTTATCATCACTGATAAAGCTTGCACATCACTCTAAAATTTTGGGAGCGGGCAGGCCTCTGGTTCAGAGTGATCTGGATTGCTTGATAAACAGGGGGCAGACATGTAATGTGCATTTTAATATGGCTAAATGTAAGTGTATATATCTAGGAACAAAGAAGATAGGCCATACCTATAGAATGGGAGATTATATCCTGAGAAGCAGTAACTCTGAAAAAGATTTGGGGGTCATGGTGGATAATCATCTGAACACGAGCTCCCAGTGCAACACTATGGTTAAAAGGGTTAATGTGAGCCTTGGATACATAACACAAGGAAATCTTGAGTAGGAGAAAAGAGATTATTTTAACCTCTGTATTTGGTAGTGATGTAACTGCTGCTGTAATACTGCATCCAGTTCTGGTGTCCACAATTCAAGGATGTTGATATACAGGAGAGGGTTCAGAGAAAGCCACAAGTATGATTAAAGTATTAGCAGAGGTGAAAGTAAGCTGGTACGTCTGGTACGGCGTACAGGTAAGAGCCAGTGCGCCATACCGGGACCGGCTTTCACAGAGGGCAATTTAAAGCCCTGGGGTAGCGGTGGTGGGGCTGCAACAGGGATTTAAAGGGCCCCGGAGCTCCAGCCACTGCTACCACCCCGGCCCTTTAAATCTCCACCTGAGCCCTGCTGCCCAAGCCCTGGGGTAGTGGCGGCGGGGCTCTGGCGGGGATTTAAAGGGCCCTGGAGCTCCAGCCCCTGCTACTGCCCCAGCCATTTAAATCCCCGCCACCGCTACCCCAGGGTTCGGGCAGCAGGGCTCAGGCGGGGATTTAAAGGGCCCCGGAGCTCCAGCCACCGCTACCCCTCCAAGGCCCTTTAAATCCCCACCTGAGTCCTGCTGCCCGAGCCCTGGGGTAGCGGCGGTGGGGCTCTGGCGGGGATTTAATGGGCCCCAGAGCTCCAGCCCCCACTACCGCCCCGGGCCTTTAAATCCCCGCCGGAGTCCTGCTGCCGAAGCCCTGGGGGTTTTCCAGGTTTTCCTACCAGGTTTTCCAATAAGCCTGTCCTGCCGCTCTAAGCGACAAGGTAAGGGTGTGGGGGGAGGTTGAATAAGTCGCAGAAGGTCCAGGGGGGCAGTCAGGGGATGATGAGGTGGAGGTTTGGGGAGGGGGACGGTCAGGAGACAGAGAGCAGAGGGGCTTGAATAGGGGGTGAGGTCCTGGGGGGGTTGGGGAGTCCCGGGCAGGGGGGGACAGGGAGCAGTGGGGGTTGGATGGGGGTGGGATCCTGGGGGGGCAGTTAGAGATGGGCGTCCCAAGAGGGGGCGGTCAGGGGACAAGGAGTGGGGAGGCGTGGATGGGTTGGGGATCAGCGGGGGCCTGTCAGGGGGTGGGGGTGTGGATAGGGGTCGGGGCAGTCAGGGGACAGAGAGCACGGGGGGGTAGATGGGGGTAGGGTCCTGGGGGGGGTGGTTGGGGCGGGGGTCCCGGGAGGGGGTTTGGATGGGTCAGCGGTTCTGAGGGGGGCAGTCAGGGAGCAGGAAGTGGGAGGGGCGCATAGGGGGCGGGGCCAAGCTATTTGCGGAGGCACAGCCTTCCCTACCCAGCCCTCCATAGCATTTTGCAACTGCGATGTGGCCCTCGGGCCAAAAAGTTTGCCCACCCCTGGCTTAGACAGACAGGTCATAGTGTAAGAATGGGCCATGACAGACTCCCAACAAAACTTTTCTATGGTGAGCTGAAACTCAGAAAATGCAAGAGGTGTAGTCAATGAAAGCCCTGCTAAGACAGACCTCAGCAGAATCTCACCTCATGCAGAATAACTACTGATAACTTTGAAGACAGAGCCACAGACAGATCTGAATGGAAAGCAACTATCCATAAAGGTTGTAAACACTTAGAGGAAGACAGATGTGAAAAATCGATTGAAAAGTCAGCCAAGTATCAAGTGGGAGCCTGCACATTCCTGTGTAATATCTGTTTGTGATCTTGCTCTTCACGGATTGGACTATACAGCCACATAAGAACACACATGACACCATGACATCACTGTTAGATGCAACAGTTATCTGCCTATTATTTAGTTACATTCTCACACTACTAATTTATTCTGAATTTAAAGCTTTTAATAACATAGATCTATGGAAAGAAACTCAAACAGGTTTTAAATATAGGACCCATGAGCCAGATATGGTCTGTTTCTGTTATTTATTCAGCCTACATGACAGATTTTGCAGAATGCAAGTTTTCATGAAAAGAAGCATATCTTTAGCTCTGACTATTGTAAAGAAAATCTTAAAAATATGAAACATGTGTAGCCTATACATAACTGAGGCAGAGCGGTTTTCCTGAATCTGTACACAGCCTGAAATAACAGCTCTAAGAGATGTGAACAAGTCATCTAATTGGGATGCAACTCTTGAATCACGTCATGAGCCATATTTTACAATAATAAAGGTACATGACTGATCATGTAACTTACATGGTTATTACCACTTTGTCAACAAATCAATTATTTGCGTGCACAAAAAAAAACAAATAATTTTAAACAGCAATTTGTCTTCTAAACAGAATTAATTTGGTACCCTTACTGTAAATAAGTGAATAAGGGGTACACCACAACACAGACTATATGGCAAAGAAGGCGACAAGAGCGTGAGTCCTTGTGGTCTCCCCCGTTCTAATGCAGCACTGAAGGCATTAGCAATCCTTGGCTCTTGACAGCCACACTGGGCAATCCACCTTCCTCCATCAGAGTGAAGTAGGATGCCATTTTTTCAACAAATATGTTATGTGCCAAAAATGCACTTTTGATTGAGCTGAAATTATCATGAATTTGACCCAGTTAATTTGGGCCAGCTTCAGAAAAGTGAGAGAGAGCATGTCCATTCATCTATCAGCCTAGCAGTTAAGAGCACTTACCTGAGATGTGAGAGATGTGGATTCAAATCACTCCTCTAAATCAGGCAGAGAAAAGATTTGAATCCACAACTCCTACCTCCCAGTGAGTAGCTTAATCACCAGGGGACTGTCATTTTCACTAACTCTCTCTTTGGTCCAATGAATATTTAAGTATTTATACAAAGTAGAACACCTTTAACAGGAGAGACTGAGAGTGACCCATCTCAGAATTGTCTGTAGCCTGGTGGTTAGAATGCTCATCTAGGAGAGTACAGCTTTCAATTGAATCCCTGCTCCAGTGTGGGCATTCAAACCTTGTTTTTTCCTTCCCAAGCAAGTGCCCTAACCACTAGGCCAGGCATGACCAGCCAGAGAAGGAGCCAGAATTTACCAGTGTACATTGCCAAAGAGCCATGTACGTCAGCAGCCCCCCACCATTCCCAGCACCTCCCACCCACCAGCAGCCCTGCCGATCAGCGCCGCCCTCTCCCTCCCCCACCTCTCGATCAGCTGTTTCGTGGCATGCAGGAGGCTCGGAAGGGGGGAGGAGCGAGGGCAGAGCAAACTTAGGGGAGGGGATGGGAAGGGCTGGAGTGGGGACAGGGCCCATGGCAGTGCCAGGGGTTAAGAAGTGAGCACCCCCTGGCACATTGAAAAGTTGGCATGTATAGCTCTAGCCCCGGAGTCAGTGCCTATCTATACAACGAGCCTCATATTCATAGATTCATAGATATTAAGGTCAGAAGGGACCATTATGATCATCTAGTCTGACCTCCTGAAGAGTTGCATGTGGCTCCGGAGCCACAGGCTGGCCACCCTGCACTCATCTAAAGGTCACCCACATATTTGCTGACAAATTCTGAACATTTTCGGAATCTATTAACTATTGTTTCTGATTTTTCGGTTTGCAGGTTGAACCAATAAATTATTTACCCAGCTCTAGATGTAAGATGCCTTAAACAAAACCTTTTGAAACCAACCCAAACCAGCAGGGGGCATCATTGAGATTTGCATGCAGGACACTGAAAGTCTGCTGTCTATACTTCTAATTCCCCTACCGCTCTAGGTGTGATGTAACAAAAATTAGATTCACACTGGTTCTCCCTATATTGGCCTAAACTCTCTACTTCTCCCTTAATTTATCCAGAACCCTAAAAAGGCTAAATCCTCACCTGGAGAACATACAGATCATTGTAGACCTCTGTTTCTGTGAACAGATTTGCACAAAAAGAAAAGTCTTTCACTGTGTCCTAAAAATGGCAAGACTCCAATTCTTCTTGCGTCTCCCATGTGATGTTTACACAAATATACCAATATATATTTCAAACTTAAGGTGATAACCCTAGTGAATGATGTCCTTTCTCTGACTTGGTTTGAAAAGTAATTGAAAAAAACAATACATACCTCAAAAATACATGGTAATGTTATCTCCACAGAACCTTCAGCTAGTGTATCACGGGTGGTCTACAATAACACAAGTACGAATTCAAGGACTAAAGACAAGATTAAAACATGGAGTGTAATAAACTTAATGAGAATCAAGATATCCACCTCCTTAAAGTCCTCTGCAGATTCTCCCTCGTTTCTGATCTAAAACTGCTGTGTACTGTTTCTGTAAACTATTAAATGGTTGCTGCATTTCATATTAGAAATAATTCAGAGGAATAATAATTATAACCATCAATTTAGGCCAGAAAACACAATTTTCAGACGAAAATTAAGTAATGTGAAATGAGACCCTGCCAAGCAGCTTTTGGGCAGCAAGCAGCAAAGAGCTGCTATTAGCATATCTGAAACTCCATTGACATTGGAACTGTTCTTAAGTCCTTCATAGCCATAAATCAATAACCACAGCATCTGTCCTTACTGGGATCATCCATGCACTTAGTACCAAGCAATCGGTTATTTATAAGTTTTCACTTTCCCTGTCAATGTTCAAGGGACTTCTTTTTGGGATTTTACTTCCTCTTTTCAAATGCAGTAAAGGGTTGAACTGAGAGGCTTAGGTTGGACTTCAGCTGTTAAAAACTCTAAATACAAATGATCTTCCAACTTGCTCCATAACCAAAAGCTGAGAACCAGGACAGACAGAACGCAATTTATGGTGAAGAGGGGTTAGAAGAAGAGTCCCAAAAGAGTGCTCTAATGGCTCAATGTGGAGACTGTGGAGTAAGTGCAGCTTTGGCCACCCTCCAGTTTAATTTATCTTAGGCCTTGTCTTCACTGGAAAAAAGGAGTATTTTGCCATATATTAGCTTTAGGCTTCCCCTAGTTAGCATTTACCTCAACCTGCTAACATGTGAAAACTAAGACTGCCCTGTTCACACTAGGATGTTACCATGTGTTAGCTAATATATGGTAAAATACCTTTTCTTCCTAGTGTGGATACACACTTGGATTGGGAGATCTACTTTTCTATTTAGGTACTTTCTAACCCCCATTACCTTAGCATCTGTTGCCTCCCAAACTGAAAGGATAATAATAATCTCTCTTCCTTCCCAGCCTGTAAGAGAAATAATTTGATTAGTTTATAGGCAGTTTGTGTGAGTAAGTGGGTGTGCTAGGTATCCATTTCTGTGTGAAGAAATTATTGAAGGGAAACTAAATTGAAGAGATGAGATTTACATTTAGAAACCAACTTAATTACATTGGTACAACTTTCTTGTAGACAAGATCTTAGTTCTGAATAGGATGAGGCTTGGTGTCACTCATCTCTTGCAGAAGTGAGTTTCATCGTGTAGGTCTGGCTGCTGTGAAAGTTCTGTCCCTCACAC